>NC_073380.1:81273470-81632220 GCF_028641065.1 Leucoraja erinaceus | reverse complement strand
TGCATGCAAAGGACATGCAACAAAAATACTAAACAAAACTACTTTAATTTACATGACATTGCTTTGTACCAAACATTATGGTGCCCTGAAATGGGGGGGGACTATGTATAAACACTGCTGTAATTTCTACACGGTGAAACCAAAATGTTTAAAAATAGCCGTTATTAAAATCTGACAATGTGCACTTTAACCACATGTGATTTTTTTTTTTACAAATCTCAAATTGTTGAGTACAGAGGCAAATCAATAAATGATGGGTCTTTGTCCCAATCATTATGGAGGGCATTGTATCTGTTTCTCTATCAACAGCTGGCTATTGAAGTGATTGCACCTCCTATTTGTGTGCTCTACCCACATCTTCTCAGCGGATGAACACTCCAGTATGTCCTCCACCACTGTGACATTCTCCCTGCTTAGTTAAGCAATTCCTCCACCTCTTTTACTCCTTCTCTATCACATCTCAAACATCAAAACTTTGGAACGTTGAGCTGCCAGATGTGTCCCTTTCATAGCCACATCTCCATAATGGCCACAACGTCATAGTCCCAAGAAGTAATCCAGGCTCCAAGGTCATCTACTTTACTCATGACATTGAAATAAACGCAGTGCAGCCCATCAGCTTCATCATAATCCTTAGCCTCTCCATTTTAGACATTTAATTTCTCGGGTTGATTGCTTTTGATGAAGCGTTTGAACTGAAGTATTAAAAAGGAATTAAATATCACAAGCGCACAGCTATTTGGTGACACACAACTTCACCTTGTCACCACCTCCACTGCCCCCAAACTGTAAGACTACTCAACTGAGAGGCACCATTGAATGCGCAGAAATTTCTTCCAACTAAATATCAGGAGGAGTTAAGCCATTGTCTTCAATCCTTCCTGCGTCACATACTCCATCCCGCTTCCTGACAACTGTCCAAAAGGACCTCTTGCTATATATTGGACGACACGTTGAGATCTGGATTGCATTTTGGTGTCATCAATATAACATTTTCTGACTGGCTCCATTTGGTGCTGAAACTCGCACTGCAGTATTTCCTAAATCAAGACTTGATCAGACAAAGGATCGATGAAGTAATAAATCTGAAACATTAAATCCATTTCTTTCTTCACAGATGTTGCCTGACCTGCCAAGTGTACCCAGTACTTTTGTTTTATTTCAGAATCTTAACATTTTACCTCAGATAAGATAAGGGTATCTAAATTGGAGGGTAATCCTGTGATGAGTGTTTATGTAACAATAAGCTTCGTGGGAAATATAAAACAAAATAGGCTATTTGGCCCAACCAATTCATGCTGGCATTTATACTTGACAACACTTTAATTGGTCCAAAATAAAGCAGTTACTTGGAGAGCATGCTGGACATGAACAAAACAGTCCAGGAATGGTCAGATTTGGAATGCATTGTCATGTGAGATTCTACTGCAGAGTGAATGATACCTCAATGTAAGAAAACAGTGACAGATTTATCTTGGCAGAAAAATGTCTGAGTGATGAGCGGAGGACAGTAAGTTGACCAACTGAAGGAGCCCTTGGGGCGGTTAGAATTAGGATACAAGTTACTTGAGGACGAAGGTGATCTTTCAATAACTAAGAAAATATTTGGTAATACTTGAAGAAATCAAGCATGGAAACAACATTTTTCCATTGTATCTGATTTGAGTCAAAGAAAGTAGGAAAGTATGATATGTGTTTGTCAAGGAGCAGTGTGAGGACACAATCCTCAAATGGACAGCATGGAAACAGAACATCCTTGAGCATTAACTTCACTCAGCTTTGACTAAAGCAGGGGAAATTGTTTGGAGAGAAATACTGAAAACAAAGGAAAATAAAACTGTACGTTAAAGTGTACATCAAGTTATCAAAAATAAAATCTTTCAAAAATACTGTGGCATATATATACATTCCAATGCAGTTTGCAATGATGTGCTTCAATGCAGTTATTAACCTATTTCTCATCTCTGAACCGCACGATTGGAAAATCCTGTAATGCTGCGTAAATACCTGAACTGGAAATGTGTGGCTCACTCAGGCTTCTTGTAGACGTTGGGAATTATGCTGCCCCTTACATTAACATTGCATTGCTAAATTTAAGTCGCTCACAAAAAGACTCACTTTTGTGTGGAGAAATGAAAATAGTAAATTATGGAACTATTATTTGACATAATGTTAATATATTATAGTGTTGTATCACTTCTTCCAAGTTCAATATTAATTTGGAGCTAAGAGGAGAAACAGCCATGAATCAGGCTGATAGTTTTACCATTCTTCCATTAAAAGGTCGTGTGGGACGTTAGAGAAGAGAATGATCTGTGGAGGGAATCATCCTACCCAGCTTGTTTGGCCATTAAGGATTGTGACCAGGAGAGAAGCAGGTTAAGAAAAAAAAGCAAAGAGAGAATGGAAAAAATGACAGACAGGCTGATGAGTGAATTGGTGGGGAAGATGCCGAGGTCAGGGTGATAGCGAAAAAGTGAGACATGCAAGAAACAAGGCCAACAATCATTAGTAACACAGATCCTCATTAAATTAGTCATGGTTTATGCACTGGATGAGTTTTGAGGGCTCATATAAAGAACAGGCCCACCACTGGATTTTATTTTAGATGAATGTAGATGCAGAACAGAGTCCTGGCAAAAAACAGCAGATATTAATTAATTGCTTCAATATAAAAAGTCAGCTGAACACACCCAGCCAGAAACTGAAAAAACTGGGTTGCAGATTACCAGTTTGAGTTACAAAGCCCCAGCTCAGGGAGGTTGTGCTATAGAATCAATGGAACTTCCATCCATGAATGACACTCACCAATTCCTGGCTGTCCTGTGTCAGGGGTAGAAATGCAGCTTCTAGTATGGCCACCTGATCCCGGCTCAAGTTCTGCCACAGGCCAATCAGCAGCACCATCAGCTGGGTGGCACTCTTCAGTCGCGTGAAGGCTTGGTAGAGCTTGGTCTGGTTCTCTTCCGCAGCATCAGCTAGAGCTATAATCTGAAGCAAATGAGAACAGATTTACTACAATAATAAACTACTTTTAAACAGGCTTCTGCAGAAACGTAAAGATTTTTCAACTTGTCACAAGGGTCCCAATAAAAACCTGGCAACTTTTCATGGCAAGAAGAAAATAAAATTTTATTGATGTCAACTAAAAGAATGCACATTATTTCATACTGGTTGTAAAAAGCTCAAGTGAGCAAGCATTATAAATTGATCCCTGCATTCATGCTATGGTTGAAAGTTGCTGATCTGGAACATTTCAGCAGCAGTCTCCCAGTCAGAATCCTCTGGCCAATTTCCTAAAGCATTTAAGTGAGAGATTCCGTCATAATACTGACTGCTTCTCATTACTTGGCTCGTTACTGCTTGCCTCTCTGCCTAGTTCTGCTCTGATCCTGACAGTAAAGGGACTACAGCCAACATTTGGTACCGTTATTTTGATATAAAAAGTGTTTTTAATCTACCAAAAGCTCAGCAGGTTGGGCAGTATCTGTTTCTCTACCACAGACTGATTTCCCGAGTCTACAGATTTTTTTATTGTGATTTATTTTGATGTGACCCTGTTAGGGCCATTTGCGGGGATATGCCAGTGGAAGTCATTCACTCTTTAGAACTCAACTGGCGTCTCCATACACTTTACAAGAATTTCAAACAATTGCTCTTTGCTTGCTTTTAGCTTTTCAAGTGGAAGGATGGAACAATGGAGGGAAAAGGATAGCAGTCGTTATGGAATTCAACTAGCAACCAAAAGATCATGGACTTAAAACACAATGTAGCAGCAGTAAGGAAACCAAATCATACAGCCACGAGATTACATTGAAAGCCGCAGCTTTATTGCAAAAGTAACTGGTTTATCGGTGTTCTTCAGGCAAAAGAATGCAGGCCAGGTAGCCAGTCCTACCCAGTCCTTCATGTAACTGCTGGGCCACATACTATATGGCTGAACTTTAATGCCTTACATCACTGCTGATATTTTAAACAAAAGGACGCAAAGTGCTGGACTAACTTAGCAGGTCAGGCAGCATCCCTGGAAGAACATGGACATTTTGGGTCAAGACCCTTCTTCAGACTGATGATGACATTTTAAACACTGATCCTCTGCAGGACACTGTGAGCATTTCCCTCAACAATTGTGCCAATGCTAATTTGATTTAAATATCAAGTACATTCAGCATAGAAAATAACCCTTAACCAGCATATCTGTGCCAGCTATCGGATAACACTGTACCCTCACACTAATCCCTTTTCTCAGCATTCGGCTTGTCGCTTTCTATGCCAGGGTGTTTCAAGTGCCTATCGACGCACTTCTTAAATATCATGGGAACCTCTATCTTGGGTATACCCTCCCCCCGGGCAGTGCGATTTCCTTTGGATGAAGAGATTTCTCAAATCTCTTACCCCTTACTTTATCTGTTCCCCCTGGTAATGACACCTACTCAGTTTTTTTTACTGTCTATCGTGTCCTTGTTTATTGAATGCGCCAGAAGGTTAATGTTTGTAATTTTACCCCACATAATGAAGTAAGTAACTTGTCTTCCCTTCTTCACCACTTTATCTAACAGATCTACATCCCTGTTTCTCAGGGTCTTCCTAGGTTCCTACTATTCATTATCTATGTCCTACTTTTTGGGTACTTCCAAAATGCCCCACATCAAAGGATTAAACCCACATCAGGATTAAACTCCATCTGTCATTATTCTACCCTTCTTACCAACTGATCAATATCACTCTGAAGTCAAAGACTCCTCTCCTCACCACCAATGGCAACTATCTATTTTGTCATCTGCAAATGTATTAACCTTTCCCCCTACATTCACATCTACAACATTAACATACATCTTATAAACAATTAAAGTCCCAGTACCGATCCCTCTGGTATACCACTAGTCTCAGGGTTCCAATCATAAAATCAACTCCAAACCATCACCCGTTGCACCTGTCACCAAGTTGAGTAAGAGCAGCAGACTCCTCTTTTCTAATCAGTTTCTAATCCAATTTTCCAAATTGCCCTGGATCGCATACTTTTTTATCTTTTGGACGTTGCGAAATAAAGTCCTTAGTGAAGTCCAGGATGAGTCAAACCACCACATTATCTTCTTCAACACAATGAGTCACCTCCTTAAAACATTCTTTCAGTTTTTGTAGGAAAAAACTGCAGATGCTGGTTTAAATCGAAGGTAGACCCAAAATGCTGGAGTAACTCAGCGGGACAGTTTCTTTCAGTTTTGTTAGAGAATTGACCTCTCCTGAACACACGTCATATTCACTGTTCTCCAATCCTCTGGCACCTCACCTATTGCCTGAGAAGAATCTAAAATCTGTCAGAATCCCATCAATCTTCTCTTTTGCAATTCATAGCAGCCTGGTATATGTTCTCTGGCCCTGGGAAGTTATCCAGCTTTGAACCAACAAAGGCATTCCTTCTCTCCAGAGATGCTGCCTGATTCGCTGAGTTACTCCAGCATTTTGCGTCCATCTTCGATTTAAACCAGCATCTGCAGTTCTTTCCTGTACAAAGGCATCTCAGACCTCAACATATTTTATGGTAAATTGTGCGAGAATTCCACTTCCTCCTTCTTAAATTCTCCAACTACAATGCACCGCAGCCTACAGGGGAAGTTGCTGAGCCGGCGGACCGTGGTGGAACGCAAGATTCAGCAAATCGTGGCAACAACCGGCGGACTGCAGCCAGTCGTAAGATACAGTGAGTGAAGGCCTGCAGTGGGGAGCCGCCAAGCCGGCCCATGCTCAGAGAACCTGGCGGACCATGGCCTGGAAGTGGAGCCACCGAGCCACCATTGCTTGTCCCCTGAAGAACAGAGACTGGGGGGATGGAGCCAACGACAATGACGGATGCGATGGGAGAGGGGCAACGTCAGTGGAAGAGGAGACAGAACTTCGGTTTGGCCTAGAAGTCGGCTGTGGGAGGCGCCCCCGGCGATTAAAGGTGGACGGGCGAGGAGAGGACGTTGGTTGCTAGTCGACCGAGAAAGGCGATGGATGGATACCCGCAGCAGCCTGGGGCTTGTCTTAATTGGGCACCACTCATAACAGCTGGAGCATGGATTGGTCTTGGAAAATTGCACCAAAACATGGTGCCCCTTGCAAGCGGGTTCAGTAGACTGTATCTGTACAATTGTTAATCAGGGATGGTATTGCAATACTGGATTGTTTGTAAGAAAATAATTTTGCTGTGCGTTTGCAAAGAACCTTCTCCATGATGAATACAGATGGAAAGTACACATTTAACACTTCCATTATATCTTCCGGATCCAGAACCAGATTTCTATTTTGGACAATGTCCCAAATTCTTTTTCCTGCTACCCTCTCACCTCTACTATGCATATAAAAAGCTTTAGGGTTTACCTTAATCCACTTTATCACTTTACTTAGGGTACAATGGAATGCTGCTCAAGTCTGCCTTACATGCTAAACCCTTTTTAATCACATAACGTTATTTACCATATAGTTGATAGATAATTTAATCACATCTGGTACAAGGTGTTTACTGGAACACTATTGGTACAACGTGGAACTGACTAATATGTAGTATCAAGAAGTGATTGCAATCTATCATTGTTCAAAGATGATATGGTAAAATTCCTCAACTAGGAAGGAGCAATGTTTTGCAAATGATGCCAGGGAAAGATAATCACAAAAAATGTTTGTGACCGGTCATATGACCACCGATTGAACAAGCAGGATAAAGAAGGATGAATGACCTTCCATAATTTCTACATTCTCATTTTGCCTGTGAATTCACAATGCAACTTAGATAGCATAAAATTGAAAATGTTGGAGATACACAGAGGCCAGGCAGTTCAACAGAGCAAAAATCAGTTAACATTTTCAGGTCAATAACCTTTCATCATTGATCAAATGTATTACCAGTCCCCAGAGATTTTGTTCAGTATATCCAGCATTTCCTTTTTTATTTCAGATCTCCAGTATCGTCAAGAGTGTTTAATTGTAAAATGCACTTGGATCTGTCGTGATATGACAAATTTGATTTATGCCAATTGCATTCCCCAGTATAAGTAGCCGTGTTAAAATCACGTAAAACAATATACAAGCACAGAAATGCACTGATCTTCACAATCACAGTCAAATAGGGAGCATCACAGCCTGGTTCGGTTGCTCAAACACCCAGTGACGAAGGAGACTGCAGAAAGTGGTAGGCATTGCCCGGTCCATCACGTGACCTCGCCACCATCGAAAGGTTCTACAGGAGGCATCCAATGTCATCAAAGATCCACATCACCATGGCCAAGCTCCCATTCTTCTAACACCATCGGGAAGGCAGTATACAGGAGCCTGAAAACTGTGACTCCCAGGTTCAAGAACAGCTTCTTCTCAGCAACCATCAGGCTCTTGAACACTGCACATAACAACCCACGACCCTACCTCAACAACTGTGATGTACTATGGACTTTATTTTTCTTTTCATTACAGTGTTTGGTTTTGCGCTATTATGGTCTAAGTTACCATGAATAACTGATTATTAATTTATTGAATTATTGATTATTGTCAGGGACAGGCAACTGAAATATCCTACCACAACCAGAGAGTAGTGATGAAATATTATCTACCTCTTTGATGACCTTCGGACTATCCTTGCTCGGACCTTGCTGGCTTTACCTTGCCACTAAACGTTATTCGCTTATCATGTATCTATACGATGTAAATGGATCGATTGTAATCATGTATTGTCTTTCTGCTGACCGGTTTGTACGCAACAAAAAGCTTTTCACTGTACCTCGGTACACGTGACAATAAACTAAACTGAACTGCATGTTTATTTGTGTTGTGTAGGAAGGAACTGGAGATGCTGGTTTAAACCGAAGATAGACAGAAAATGCTGGAGTAACTCAGCGAGACAGGCAGCATCTCTGGAGAGAAGGAATGGGTGATCTTTCAGGTCGAGACCCTTCTTCAAACTGGAGCTATTTGTGTTACTGTATTAATGGGCCTGTAAACCTGTAGCAAGTTAAAGAATTGTCCCTTTATCAGATACATGATAATTAAACACTCTTGACAGGTCAAATACTCTTGACAGGTCAAATAAACTGGCCCAAGTGACCCTTTGATTTATTTGAGTTTTTATATCAAAAATGGCTACATAAGTAATAACGACAATTAAACCAGAGATAATTTATGTCACAGATTGTCCAAAACTGTCAAGTGACCTCTAGTTAAAATATTGCAAAATGTAACGTTAAAATATTGCAAAATTTCACACGAAAAACACAAAGTTGTTGATGAAGAAATGAAAACAACAAGGTCACAGGGAAGAAAATCTTTATCGGGAGAATTAATCAACTGGCCTAAGACTGCACAGTATTTTACCAGCAGCTGAATAGGACAAGATTAGATATACCCATTTTAAACTACTTATGTTAAGAGAAAAAACTGCTGTTACCAATAGCAGGCCTGTACAAAGTTTTTCAAAAAGGGAGATGGCATGACAGGATTACAAAACTTTTATGTGAAATAATGTGCGTGCAGCGCACATCACGATCGAGAAGTCCCTCGCAGCCGGGGTCCGGGGCCCGCTTAAGGGCCCAGGAAGCTCTGAGGTTTTAGATGCTCTGGTGCATTCTGAGCCTTATTTTGGAGCATTTTTATAATAACCAATATTTCAGAAATAAATTTGCTGCTCGCTCACCCCCCGCTGCTCCCGGCTTCCCTCCTCCTATCCCGCCCACTACTCTCCCCCTCTCCCACCCTCCTCTCCCCCCTCCTCTCTACCCCACCTCCTCCTCTCTTCCCCCCCCCCCCCCCCCCCCCCCCCCCTCCTCCTCCCCCCCCTCCTCTCTCCCATCCGGCCTCTCTTCCCCCCCCCTCCTCCTTTCCCCCCCCCCCCCCCCCCCGGCCCCCCCCCCCCCAGTTTCCTCCCACACTCCAAAGACGTAGGTAATTGGCTTGGTATAATTGTAAATTGTCCCTAGTGTGTGTGGGATAGTCGTAGTTTGCAGGGATTGCACTAGCACTATCTTACACACTGGGGACAATTTTACGACTTACTGAAGACAATTAACCTACAAGTCTTTGGAGTGTGGGAGGAAACCGGAGCACCGGGAGAAAATCCACGCGGTCCCAGGGACAACTTACAAACTCCACACAGACAGCACCCGTAGTCAGGATCGAACCTGGGTCTTTGGCGCTGTGAGGCAGCAACTCTACCTCTGCGCCACTGTGCCGCTCCAAATAATGTTTTTTAACGTATTACTGTTTTTTTGTTTATTGTGTTATCTATGAATAGATAATGTTTATATGAATAGATATTGTGTTATCTGTGAATACTGTGCTTGCAGACTTGTTATGCTGCGTCAAGTAATGATTTCATTGTAGCGTTTTCTGGTGCATATACACTGTTTCAGAAATAAATTTGCGGCTCGCTCCCCCCCCCCCCCCCCAACACACTTCTTGCCTCTCGCAGCAGGTAACAGAGAATCTAAACCCAAGAGAACACTACAGGCCGAGTCGTTCAGGGGAGCACAGCGAAGTTATCTATATTACTAAAAGTAAGATCTTGACCACTTTTTTTTTCTCATGTTTTTGAGCCAACGCTGCCACTTTCGGCTGTGATTTTTGGCCATCTTACTCAGAGTCCCCCTCAGCTGCACAGGATAAGAGGATTTTTCCCATCGATGAAAAATAAGAGTTATTAATGTTTTAAAAATGTTGACATTCTCCCTGCTGCCCCTGCTGGTGGGAAGGGGGACTATAAAACCCGGAAGTGTTGTGCCTCACTCAGTCTCTGCAAGATGGAGGAAGCGAGAGGGTCATATCTCTTTGAGCTGTGAATAACACTGAACACATGTCTACTTGTGTTCTACAGAGGCGGTGCGACCCACGTCGCAACGGCCTCTGCAGTCCGTCTGTCTTTTTGTATTTTCTTTGTCCCGTTGAGTGTAATTTATAGTGTTTTTTTAACTGGGTATGTGTGGGGAGCGGAGAGCGGGGGGCGGGGTGGGGGAAACCTTAAAATATTTTCCCTGTACGGGAGACCCGACCTTTTCCATGTCGGGTCTCTGTTGTCGATGGGACCTAGCACCGTGGAACGGCCACCAATCGGAACGACCTGGGGACTCCAGTCGCGGAGCCTGCGGACCTACCATCATGGAGCTGGCCGAGTTCGGAACGGGAAGAGCTGTGGTGGCGCACTGCTGCGGCCCGATCCCGGAGCTTCGGAGGCTCCAGCCGCAGGCCCGGTGGACGGTAACACCAGGAGCTCGCGGGTCCCTGGTGGGAGACCGCTTTTCAGAGCTTCTGCAACGGCAACTTCTCCCGCCCGAGTTGCGGGGTTGAAAATGACCTGGAGCGGGGCCTTACATCGCCCGGCGCGCTTGAATGGCCGCCGGACTTATTTACCATCGCCCGCCGGGGGCTCCAACATCAAGACCCTGAGCGCGGCCTTGCATTTCCCGGCGCGGCCTTAATGGCCGTGGGACTGATTTACCATCGCCCGCGGGGCTTTGACTCTGACCTCTGGAGGAGAATGGGGAGTGCAGGGGAGAGATAAGACTTTGCCTTCCATCACAGTGAGGAGGAGATTCACTGTGATGGATGATTGTGTAAATTGTGTAGTGTTTTGGTTCTTTTCTTGTTGTATGACTGCAGAAACCAAATTTATTTTGAACTTCAATGAGGTTCAAATGACAACAAATGAATTGTATTGTATTGTATTAACTGTGAGTGCCCTTAATGTGGTTTGAAAATGAAAATGTGGTGGCAACTGCTTTGAAATGCTGTACTGCAAATGATTGTTGGTGGTGGAAACAGCTTTGAAATGCTATACTGCACGTGGTTGTTGGTTGTTGGTGGTGGTAACTGCTTTGAAATGCTGCACTGCAAATGGTTGTTGGTGGTGGTAACTGCTTCGAAATGCTGCACTGCAAATGGTTGTTGGTGGTGGTAATTGGACAACTTCCTGTATGCACTATATATTGATTTTTGATTAAACAAACGCTACCACTTACGGCTGTGATTTTTGGCCATCTTACTCAGTCCCCCTCCGCTCATCAGGTGCAGAGGATTCTTCCCATCAATGAAAAATAAAAGTGTTATTAGTGTTTTAAAAAATGTTGAGAATCCCTCTCCTGTCAGTCACGACATGAAGGCCACGCTCCTTCCGGTGGGAGGTGGGAGGGATTATAAAATCCAGAAGTGTGGGTGTAGCTCAGTCTCTGCAGGATGGGGGAAGGAGAGGTCACGACTCTGTCTGAGCTGTGAATCAACTGGACACATTGAATGTCTACTGAACTGTGAGTGTGGTGTTTATGTGGTGTTTATGTGGTGTTTTGTGTGGTTTTATGGTGGTTTTATGGTGGTTTCGCCCTGCTTGAAATGGTATGAAACTGCATTTGAATATGGTGGCCTTGCACCCTGTATGAAATGGTATGAAACTGCATTTGAATTTGGTGGCCTTGCACCCTGCATGAAATGATATGAAACTACACTTGAATTTGGTGGCCTTGCACCCTGCTTGAAATAGCATTAAACAGCACTAGCAGCATTTGGTAGGCCTTGCACCCTGCTTGAAGTGGTAGGAAACTGCACCTGAAACTGCATTTGAATTTGGTAGCCTTGCACCTGACTGAAATGAAATTTCAAGGAATAGCCGTGTCAACTGCTTGGCCACCAGCCATGAATGAGCTGCCAGCACATCAGGCTTGAATGACTGAGCTGTCATCCCAAGAATCCAGATAGGTGTCGTTTCTGTTCGGGACCCTTATATGGTTATATGGTTCTTCAGACCCGACCCAAAACGTCACCCATCCTTTTTCTGCAGAGATGCAGCCTGACCCACCGAGTTACTCTGCGTCTATCTTCGGTATGTAAACTAGCATCTGCGGTTCCTTTCTACACACTGAGTTTAATATAATTTGATCTCGTCCTCGGGTCACAGAAGCTCTGGGATAACTTTTGAGGTCAGAATTGTATCGTCATTTGGAGAGAACGGTATTCTGCAGAAGATAGACACAAAGTGCTGGAGTAACTCGGTGGATCAGACAGCATCTCTAGAGAGAAGGAATAGGTGACATTTCAGGTGGAGACCATTCTTCAGACAGCACCACTTACACTTGAAAAATAAACAGCTAAGTGGGGAGGTTGAGTGGGAACAAACAGCCCAACAAACCAGACCGCAAATCCATTAGAGTTCCTTTAGCGTCTTGCAAGCTGTACAAAACCGATCATCACCGTCCATTTCATGGGCTGATATAACATCCCCCCCCCCCCCCCCCCCCCATACTGCACAAAAATACCTAAATCCCCAAGAACAATAGGCTCCCCCCCCCCCCCCCCCTCCTCCCTCAATCCGGTTTTACACTAGATCAACGGGTACACCGTGCTCCTTGATTAATTCCATCTCCACTGATAGTTTACTGGAAGTTTATACACATATACAGTATACCTGGAGTATTGCATACAGTTTTGGTCTCCTAATCTGAGGAAAGACATTCTTGCCATAGAGGGAGTGCAGAAAAGGTTCACCAGACTGATTCCTGGGATGGCAGGACTTTCATATGAAGAAAGACTGGATAGACTTCGCTTGTGCTCGCTAGAATTCAGAAGATTGAGGGGGGATCTTATAGAAACTTACAAAATTCTTAAGTTGTTGGACAGGCTAGATGCAGGAAGATTATTCCCGATGTTGGGGAAGTTCAGAACTAGGGGTCACAGTTTAAGGATAAGAGGGAAGTCTTTTAGGACCGAGATGAGAAAATCATTTTTTTTTACACAGAGAGTGGTGAATCTGTGGAATTCTCTGCCACAGAAGGTAGTTGAGGCCAGTTCATTGGCTATATTTAAGAGGGAGTTAGATGTGGCCCTTGTGGCTAAAGGGATCAGGGGGTATGGAGAGAAGGCAGGGATGGGATACTGAGTTGGATGATCAGCCATGATCATATCGAATGGCAGTGCAAGCTCGAAGGGCCGATTGGCCTACTCCTGCACCTATTTTCTATGTTTCTATGTTTCTATTCCCCGTCCACAGCAGGCGTTCTGAGATAGTTGACATGTGTAAAGAGATATTTTCTCAACACTTACCTCCCCTCGACTTACATATCCCGGATAACTAGTAGTTACTTGTTGGGAGTATCAAACTTTTAAAAAATTGCACCCCAATTTTTTTTCCTCTCTGGATTTTTTTTTACTCTGGGGAAAAAAAGGGGTGTGCGACCGCACCCATCGCATCCCCCCTTCGGACGGCCATGAACAGACTACTAGACCTTTTAAATCTATTAATAATATCTCCTGACAGCAATTGAGTACCCAAAGGCAGTGGAGCTCCTGACCCTGTGGTTTACATAAACAGTGTAAAGAACCAGGAAAAATCAGGGAGCCAAACTGTACCTAGAAACATGGTCGCCGGGGGCAGTGGCAAGTAAGAATGAAGCCCCCCTTCCCCATTCTTGGCTCAAGAGAAAGTTAGATTTAGCTCTTAGGGCTAAAGGAATCAAGGGGTATGGGGAAAACACAGGAACGGGATACTGATTTTAGATCATCAGCCATGATCATATTGAATGACGGTGCTAGCTTGAAGGGCCGAATGACTCCTGCGCCTATTTTTCTATGTACAGTTCCTATAAGATCCTATTGAGGATATGAGGGAAAGACTGCTTTGCCAGAGGGGAATGAGGCAATGCTGTGTATTTTGTTTCACAGAGACATAGCTTATCCTAGGTCAAGGTGAGAGAGGTATCCCTTGTTCCCACTTTAGAAAATCAGACCACTTGGTTGTGCTTCTTCTTATGTATAGGCAGTGACTGAAAGAGGCCAATTCCAACCAGAAGGATCGTACAGAGCTGGTCTGGGAAATCAGAGAAGTGACTTTGTGACTGTTTAGCATCAGTCACCTGGGCGATGTTCAAGGACTGAGCTTGATTCATAAGATCTTTCATGAAGGTGAATCCTCAGGAAGCAGATGGCAAGCATTTTATGAGCATCTTCATCCTCTCACTAATGAGGTCCTTGGTCTTTACCTGCTTTACATCCATAATAACACTGCCCAAGAAGATCAAGGTGCCATGCCTCAATGGCTATCGATTGTATTTGCTTTAGTTATAATGAATTGCTTTGAGAGGTGGGGTCTGACGCATATCAATTCCAGCCTTAGAAAGGACCTGGACCCTCTACAATTTACGTACCGCAACAACAGATAAACAGTGACGCAACCTTCTGAGGAAGGGTTCCAATCCGAAGTGCCACCTATTCCTTTTCTCCTGAGATGCTGCCTGACCACTGAGTTACTCCAACATTTTGTGTCTATCTTTGGTATAAACTAGCATCTACAGTTCCTTCCTACTCAGTGACATGCTCTTGCTATCTCTCCATTCTGCACTGGATGACATGGACAATAAGATGGTTGGGGCATTGAGTATAAGAGTCGTGATGTCATGGTGCAGCTCATTAAGACTTTGGTTAGGCCGTACTTGGAGTTTTACATACAGCTCTGGTTGCCCAATACATGAAGGATGGCGAGGCTTCAGGTTTACCATAATGATGCCTGGATTAGAGAGGTTGGACAAACTTGGATTGTTTTCTCTTTCCAGACACTCACCACCGAACAATCCAAGTCTGTCCAATCCCTTCCTGTAATTAATACCCCCTAATCCAGGCATAATTCTGGTGAATCTCCTCTGCACCCTTACCAAAACTTCCCATCCTTCCTTTGTTTTGGTTGCACTACGTACTTCCGTTTTGCACTATTATGGCCTGGTTACAAAGAAGGTTTAATTATTAATTTATTGTATTATTATGACATATTTATTTGTTGTACATTTGTGTCATTGGACCTGCAAAACTGCAGCAATAAAGAATGTCATTGTTCTATTGCTGGTATATATGACAATTAAACACTCTTTAATCTTACCTTTGGCAAAGTGTGGAAGCTTGAAGTAGTAAACAAGGAATTTTTAGGATGCTAAGAGCGATCTCTGCTATGATAAGGCTTAATGATGCCTTACAATGAAGATAGGGCGATGGAATAAATCAGTTTGCACTGACATGTTGAAAGCATCTGATCATGAAGAGTGGGAGCTATAATTATAGGTTCTGAATAGACGCAAGGCAGGGAACAACTTCTCACATAGTGGAGGCATAAGACCTCCTCCAATCTTGTATTTCCCAACAGACTTAGAATTCACACGTTGAGCCCAACCCATAGTTTGGAACAACTGATAAACCACCAGGAATGCACAGCCTGCATAACACTATAGAAAATACTATTTAGATAACAAGCTAGCATCACTTGAATTTTCCTCCTGGTTTTTGATCAGTCACTGATCTTATTACCACCATACATAATACTTTGACTTGTCCATTGTTCTCTGTGGCCTAAACTTCTGTACCAAAAATATTAGTAAGGTCAAACTGAGTGCAAAGCTCCTCAGAATTGTTGAATACATTGTCAGTGAGATCTGTATTGTTCTTGCGGATTAAGAGTCAGTTACAAGAGTCTTTGAAGGAGGCTTATACACATTTTAGCTGTCTGCCTAACCATTGTGATCTGTCTGTGAAAAAGGCTAACTTTAGCTCAAATTGAAGTGAGATTAATTTCCAATTCTTGGTACAAATGTAAATAAACTGGACTACAATTAAACTAAACTAGTCGTAGGCAAGACATTTGTGATATCTCCATTAAGGGTCAGTCCATAGCAAAATTGTATCTGCTTGCTTTAAGATCTGGGCAGAGGTCCATCGTTGCTTTGTTGCAAGCGGCTATGTCAACTGGTGCCAATCTAGTCTCATACATACACAAAGTCTGCATTGGCATAGAAGACAAAATGTATATCCTAAAGGCCTCAAGGGCTTTAAAAATGTATTCAAAGCAGAATTAGACTCCTGTGAGAAACCTAGCTCCTACAGAATGGGTAAAAGAATCCTAATCCTGGATCAAATGATATCTTGTTCCTACATTCCTTTCTGTTAATTCACCAATTATAAATAACAATGATCAAAGCCTCCCTTAACATGGTTTACTGATAGATAATATTTTGTCCCATGAAAATCTGACGGTTTATTGGATGTGTCAGCTTCCCTATCCCTTTCTCTAACCCAGGGAATACACTCTCTCATATCAATGAATAACAGGTAATATATTGGTACTGATGAGTCTTTTTCCAAATTGTGGAGAATACAATTTACTAACACCATCACTTGTGACTGATTTTCGTAACATTGCTGACTCTATGCACTCCCATAAATCAACATCAATTGGGAAATAGGTGCCAATATCTCTCCAGCCTTTTTCCAAAATCTGTTAAACCAGACATCTCAAAATATAGAATGTAAGAACACATCGTAATTTGTTGTATTGTGTTTGTTATTAACAGATGATTCGATCAGACTGCTTCTTTAAGCATTACTGAATAAACTTTATTTTCCAAAGATTCTTTTCTCCCTTGAAAACTGTATAAATCCCTATGTGGGACAAAACAAAGTTTGTTTCTTTAGCACTTTCCATGATCTCTGGACATTGCAAACACACTTTAGAGTCTCTATTGAATTGAATCTGAATCTAATCTACTTGCTAAGTGCGGTCAATTGTAGTATAAGAAAACAAGGATCTAATTTACATATATCAAAACCTCTTGCAAGCAGCAATGAAACACATGAATAGATGACCTAATTTTGGACATTGATTAAAACATAAACGTTGGTCAGGTCATTTGAGAATTTGTGCACAATTCTTCAGTTAGAGCTTTTACTTCCATCTAAAAGAGCCGTAGTTTAACATCACAAACAAAAGATGTCTGATGGTATCTTGTAAAAATATGACTCTGGTTTGGAAACATGACTTCAATATTGTAGAAAAACAACCAATGTAAATTTGGTTCCTGTCAACAGGAAACCGAGCAGATTTTCATTTGATGGATCATTGATTATTAAAGCTTTTTTTAAATTTTCAAGTCATATTGCCAACAGCCAACATTCGAAAGTCTGTGAAAATGTTGATGAATACCAAATTGCAAGATCCTAATCTTGATTGAAATTTATCAGATATTTTAATCCGATGTATTGCCACTGGTAATTACTGTTTTTATTTTAATAGGCTAATAAAAAGGAACAGCAACTTACAGTCATCATGCAGATTTCATAGACATCTGTGAGCAGTTGAATTACAAAATAACCCAACTCCCTCAATAGTTTGCATCATAAATGTTGTGTGGGGTCTGCTGTACCCACAGGTTGAGGAACAATCAGTTAGCATGTCTGTGCATCAATCCCAACCAGTTACTTTGCTGAAAATTACCCTGGGCTCAGTTAAGAAATTCAATTAAACAGTTGGAAACATCTGGGCTAACATACACAGATTGGCTCTGTGAACATTCAGTTCTCCGTGGGAAATTATACCCAGCAAGAGTCATTGCCTTCAGGTGATGTGGACTACGGAAGGAAATTGCAATTCTTCTATGAACAATAAATATTGCTGTGCACTTTGTTTCAGTATCTTGAAAAAGCGTTTAGCTGGTAACTTGCTTTTAGTTTACATTAGAAACAATTACAAAATATTCATGATTTGGAATATTGCTGGCACAAACTATTTTTCAAACCATCATCTCCTCACACTTTCTTCATCGCATTCCATTATTTATTTTATTCTCCCTCGTGAGGGTAAAACAAAGTAGAATCATACAGCACGGAAACAATCCCTTTGGCACAACTTATTCATACTGACCAAGAAGCTCCATGTACGCTAGTCCCATTTGCAAGTGTTTGCCCCATATCACTCTGAATCGCTGTTATCTCCTTTGTTCCTGGGCATTGGTGTTAACAAATTTTTAGATGCATGCATGCTCAAGAACCTGTTCATTCTTTCAACTGCTGTTCCGTTGAAGACAGGTTTAGGGATTCACAGCTTCCCTTCCTAAATTCAATCAGCTCCTTGGTCTTGTTAACATTGAGTTGGTACGGCATCATTCAGATTTTCAATCTCCCTCCTGTACTCATCATTATCCATTATTACTCAAACATACTGAACATCTTAAGTATCCGAGTATGAGGATAGCTCCTTTCCTTGCTATTTGTTTTACTGGCTTTATGATTCATGGCTTGTTACCAAACTCAATGTTGTCAGTTCTGCTAGTGCCGGCTATTGCGGATAAAGCTGGTAAAGTAGGCAGCCTAAATAATTACAAGCCCATAGCTTTAGCCAGCATATTGACAAAAGTCCTAGAAATAATTCTGCTGGATAGATTAAATGAGTTTGTTAACTCCACAAATAACCAGTTTGGTTTTAAAGCTAAACATGGCACTGACCTGTGTATGTATGCCCTAAAGGAAATTGTAAACAAATATAGAGGTAAAAACTCATCAATTCGTATGTGCTGCATTGATGCTTCAAAAGCCTTTGATCGTGTTAATCATAGAAAGCTGTTCATTAAATTGAGTCAAGGAGGGGTGCCTAAATACATTGTGAAAATTCTGGCTCACTGGTATGCCCACCAGACTATGCAAGTAAAATGGGGAAATAGGGTCTCAGCCCCATTTGGGGTTAGCAATGGTGTTAGACAAGGGGGAATTTTGTCCCCAGTCCTTTTTAATCTATATATTGATGATCTGTCCAAGCAATTGAAAGCCTGTAATACTGGATGCATGATTGGTAATACTTTAGTGAACCATATTATGTATACAGATGATCTTGTGGTCTTCAGTCCATCTAGCGTTGGTCTCCAGCAGCTCCTTACTATAGGTTCTCTGTATGGTGTGGAACATGATACCAAATATAATGCTGGTAAGAATGCTGTTATGTTTCAAAGCAACCACATCTTCAAAGCAACCACCATTTTCATTTTTAAAGCAACCACATTTTCAAAGCACCCCCACCATTTTCATTTTCAAAGCAACCACATTTTCAAGGCAACCACCATTTTCATTTTCAAAACAACCACCATGTTCATTCAAGCAACCACATTTTCAAGGCAACCACCATTTTCATTTTCAAAGCAACCACTTTTTCAAAGCAACCACTTTTTCAAAGCAACCACCATTTCAATGCAACCACCATTTCAAAGCAACCACCATTTTCAAAGCAACCATATTTTCAAAGCAACCACCATTTTCATTTTCAAAGCAACCATTTTCAATAAGCCAAAAACAGCTTTTGCATTTTCAAACCAAAAAACACTTTTGCATTTTCAAACCAAAAAACACTTTTGCATTTTCAAACCAAAAACAGCTTTTCAAACTACATTTTCAAACAACATTAAGGGCACTGACAGGTCAGTAAAGCCGCTCACAGTTTTGTAGACATGTGTTCAGTGTTATTCACAGCTCAGACTGAGTTGTGACCTGCCACTCCCCCTATCATGCAGAGAACTGAGGCACCTCCACAGGGTTTTATAGTCCCTCCCCCCTCTCACCAGAAGGGGCGAGGCCTTCATGGCCTGATTGACAGGAGAGAGAATCTCAACATTTTTTAAACATTAATAAGTCTTTTATTTTTCATCGATGGGAAAAATCCTCTTGTCCTGCACAGCGGAGGGGGACTCTGAGTAAGATGGCCAAAAATCACAGCCGTAAGTGGTATCGTTTTTTCTAAAATCAATATGCAGTGCAACAGGAAGTGGTCAAGATCAGAGTTTTAATTATATAGATATGACAGAAAGCTGAAGATGCATTTGCCATGGTTCAGGGTTCGAATAAATTAGTTCTATGGTATTTTAAATGAACAGTATAATTTATAAACAAGTTGCTTATTCAAGGCCAGCAAAGAAAGTAGGTTCATTGTGAGGACAAACGCAACATTGCTGATGATATACTGGTAGGTGAAAAAGTAAGCAGTTAACAGGGCAGAAAGCATCTGCAAAGACAGATTATCTTTCATATTGGTAATGCTTTTCATGGGCTCGCATGCCCAACTGCACATTACAGTAAAAGTTAAGCTTTAACTGGAGTCACTGTCACATGGTAGAAAACACAGCAGCCAAATCACGCATAAAGCAGATGAACCTATCTCAGGGATGGTGAACAGATCCTGACGTAATTCTTTCACTCCAAAGGTAACTGATCAGTTTCGTAGAGCAGGAGTCAGAGGCACCAGCGGTTAGCTATGACATTATGCTCAAATCCTTGGGATTGGAACACAATCTTGATATCCAATGAGCTACAGCCATCGAAGGTTGGATTAAAGATCAACTGCCAGAAGAATAATACTATGCAGACTGGAGACTAGCAGCCATAGACCACTGATAATCAATGGGGAACCTGTGGAAAACGTTACAAGATTTACCTATCTTGGCAGCATGTTCACAGCAGATGGAGGTAAAGGTTGACATCAACTCCTGAATTGGTAAAGCTGCATCAGTCTTCAGAAGAATGCAGCCAATATGGTCTAGTGGCGGTATATCTAAGATGCTATAAGTCAAGCTCTTCCATTCCGTAGTCCTCCCTACAGCCGTCTATGCCAGTGAGACATGGAAAATCAATGTGAAGATGAAAAAGAAATTGGATGCATTCCAACAGCGCTGCTTGAAGAAGATCCTGAAGACCAGCTAAAGAGACCACATCACAAACGAGGAGATATACAAGGAAACTGCAACAAAGCCTCTCAGCCAGGACTTAGAGGTATGCAGGATGAAATTTGCAGGACATGTACTCAGAATGTCACCAGAATGTGCACCTAAGATAGCAATGACATGGCAACCTGACGGAAGAAGGAAAAGAGGCCGCCCAAAACTCACATGGAGGCAAACATCCCAGAAGGAGTTGGAAGCCTGGGACGCTAACCTATTGAGGGTGGAAGACGTCGCACATAACCGAACAGAATGGCGAAAGCTAGCAGCCCAATGCACTCAACAGTGTGTGAGAAACTAAGTCTAACGGCCATCGAACGGCTATGCTTTGCGTAAAAACAGATTATAGCACTTGACAAAAAAGATGCAGATAATGTGAATTGTAACACTATTCACTCCATGTCAAAGACAAACTAGTAGAGTGCATTTTTTTAATGACAATTAAATGACATTTTAATGACAAAACCTGCTTGTGAGAAAGTCATTTGGACATCTTAAGGAATACAGCAGAGGGGCCACGTTATTATTTGGGACTAGGCATCCATGTGAAGAGCTGAAAGAAGCAAACGGTTACACTTGGAAGGTACCCAAAAATGCTGGAGAAACTCAGCAGGTGCAGCAGCATCTATGGAGCGAAGGAAATAGGTAACGTTTCGGGCCGAAACCCTTCTTCGATCCAAGAAGGGTTTCGGCCCGAAACGTTACCTATTTCCTTCGCTCCATAGATGCTGCTGCACCCGCTGAGTTTCTCCAGCATTTTTGTGTACCTTCGATTTTCCAGCATCTGCAGTTCCTTCTTGAACACTTGGAAGCAAGGTGGCTCCTGGTGAAGGTGACTAGACATATAAAATGGCCCAAATCAATATTAATATATCAAACCCAGGCATATATCAAGCATGAATGCAGCCATCCAAGGTAAAAAGCCAATTTAGACTTTAGTTATTTGTGGAGAAAGGTTAACGCTTGAAATACTTTATGTACTGAGATAGTAGGGAAGGTAGTAGGGAGGGTGGTGTGGAGCATTAGAGACTGATTGCATCTGCCATTAACAGAATGTTACATCAGTTGAACGTTTTAACAGAGGATATGTGCTAAAAGACTATATTCCCTAAACATTGGGGCCAGGCAGGGTCTGGTCTGGCCCTGTACATTCCTACCTTATTGGGCAATACTACAAGCATTTCAACTAAAGGGCTTGTCCCACTGTACGAGGTAATTCAAGAGTTCTCCCGATTTTCCCCTGATTCGAACTCGGAGAATTACGGTAATAGCCGTTCGTAGGTACTCGGGGCTCTCGTGGACATTTTTCAACATGTTGAAAAAACTTCACGAGCTTACCGAGTACCTGCCGTTAGCATTACGAGCCGTTAAGAGACGTCCCGAGCTCCGACGTACCCACTACATACATTCTACGTACTTACCACAAGTTTGATTTTTTTTTTAACTCGGGAGAGCTCTTGGGTAAACTCGTATAGTGGGACAGGCCCTTAATACCGTCACTATAGCTGATAATTGGAATTGCAGGGATAACATGTTAAATGGTCATTGTTTCGAAGCAAAATAGAAAAGGATTTCATGGTTAATATATTTGGGCCTTCGAAGCTCAGTAAATACAAAAGCGAAAGCAGATTTGTAGCAAACTGGTTAAGTAAGAAGCAAATGAAGATCATATGACCACCACTTCCAGGCATGATCACATTTTACAAGGATTAATTTCAGATACTGTATTTTCATTTTTTTAACTTTTGTATAAAGACTCCTCAAAATGGTTTACCTTGGTATTTATCTGTTTACAACTGCTCACCAACTTCAATATAGTTGTTAAATCAGTAGAAAAGGAAGATTACATAGTAATCAAAAGATTTACCAAAAAATTTACAATTCAGTTACCAAGTTATAAAAGCAACAGTTAACAGAAATAGTAACAAGCTAAATTTCTGGGAAAAGGATTAGTTTAAGTGATTACAGTGGTATAATAAGCCACTTACCACTTGTCATTTTATTTATTTCTTAATTTTGAATATATTGGGGAAAATACACAAGCAGATTAGCTCCTGTGAAACTTTGACACAGCCATAACAAGCTTTGTTGTACTGAGAAGGACATAGTAACAAACAGGATGTTCTGAGCAGCCTGTCAGTCTCTGCTGAGATTAAAGTAAAGCAGCCGGCTGCCAAACTCCAGGCCAAGCTCAACAGCCTAAGAAAGAGGCAGATGAGATGGTTATCTGGTATCACTGCAAAGCAATGCTGAGATCAGCTTTCGCTCTAAATCGTAAATCTCTCTTACCACCTGTGAGAGATTCTATTGTTAAAATGAACTCGTATCATTTTCCACCAACACCACGGCCACACTAATTACTTCCCAGCAGAAAAATGAAGTGTCCTTTCATATTAACAGTGGCAGGTTTCCGAGGCAAATTTGCTGACTCTTTTCAGCAGAGTTTACAGCCGCCAAAGTACACCAATGGCAACTTGTTGTAACGAGTCCCAGTTATACTTCAGTCTCAACAAGAACACCGAACATTACATTTGTCATTTAGCACAGTGGGAAAATTGATAAAAGCTAGAGATAACTTGAGCAAAGACCCGGTGGCCGCCGAGAACAAATACCCAGCAGGACGCCTGTGGCCATGTTCGGCGGCAGGCCTGGCTCACAGTTGTGAAGAGCCCAGTGGGCCATTGCCAGCAGGGGGGAATCTCTGAAGACCAGAAAGTAGAGGAGGGAGCCGCTGTGTGCCAGTAGGAGAGGTACCAGGGGCATTGCCTCCAGCGACTTCGCGATCTGCTGCAGGAGGTACCCCTCTATGACACAGACAACACAACAAAAGGACCAGCACTAATCCTTGCAAAATACCACTTCAGAGAGGTAAGAGAGGTGACTAAGTCCAAAAGATGAGTTTTCAAAAAAATAAGGAAGGTGGTAATGTTAACTCGAGACCAATTACTGTGGAGCTATTAGCCGAAGAACCTGAAAAGTTCATCAGTAATGGTAAAATGACCGGAAGATTGGAGATGAGGAGGAATTTCTTCAGCCACAGGGTGGCGAATCTGTGGAATTCTTTGTCATTGATGGCAGTGGAAACCGTCACTGGGTATTATTAAAGCGGAGATTGATAGGTTCTTGATTAGTAAGGGGATCGAAGGTTACGGGGAGAAATGGCCTAAGTCTTCTCCTATTTCTTATGGAAGAAGTCAACCACTGGATCAGAATTAAGAGCATTCTGAGGAGGCGACAGTAGGTATGAAAAGTTATGGAATGTTGCAGAAGTAACATAAATTAGATATTGAAGAATTCATGCATGGTAAAAGTATACCCGGGTTTGATCCTGACTACGGGTGCTGTCTGTACGGAGTTTGTATGTTCTCCCCGTGACCTGCGTGGGTTTTCTCCAAGATCTTTGGTTTCCTCCCACACTCCAAAGAACTACAGGTTTGTAGGTTAATTGGCTTCGTAAATGTTAAAATTGTCCCTAGTGGGTGTAGGATAGTGTTAATGTGCGGGGATCGCTGGTTGGCGCGGACCCGGTGGGCCGAAGGACCTGTTTCCACGCTGTATCTAAACTAAACAAAATGTTTTTTTGCACAACTTTAGTTTTTTTCACTACTTCAGATTGCACTACATTCTTTTCATCATTCTGCTGTTTTGCTCTCATCGTATTTATTGTTGTATTTATCTACCACGTATAATGTTTAGTCTCTGACCTTCATGCAAAAGTATAGTTTCATTGCACCATGGTGCAAATGACAATACACTAATCAGATCAGAATCTTAAAACTGGCCATGATCTACTACAAGCAGATGTACTGAAAGGTTGCTACATGTCAAGGGAAACAAAGTGGTTGAGAGACTGTGAGAACATTCCACACACCCTCTGAATTCATTTTCCAACCCTATTAGAAAATGCTTGAAACTCAAGCAGGTCAGGCAGCATTTTGGAAAGAGAAACAGTTACCCTTTATCAGTCTGAATAAAGTCTAAACTCTTGAATAAACTTAGTCAGAAGGAGGGTCTTAACACGAAACGTGTCCTATCCGTGTTCTCCACAGATACTGCCTGACCTGCTGAGTTACTCCAGCACTAGTGTCCTTTTGTGAATTAACCGGCATCTGCTGTTCCTTGTTTCTATTCTTTCTCAGAACTGAGAGAGTCCTCCCTCTGAAATGAGAGTTCTGAAGCAGACTTTCTGCAGCTCACCCAGAGAGTTTCTGTTGAAAAATAGTACATTTTTGATTATAACCATATAACACTTTCAGCACGGAAACAGGCCATCTCGACCCTTCTAGTCCGTGCCGAACATGCATTCTCCCCTAGTCCCATATACCTGCGCTCAGACCATAACCCTCCATTCCTTTCCCGTCCATATAACTATCCAATTTATTTTTAAATGATAAAAACGAACCTGCCTCCACCGCCTCCACCACCTTCACTGGAAGCTCATTCCACACAGCCACCACTCTCTGAGTAAAGAAGTTCCCCCTTATGTTACCCCTAAACTTCTGTCCCTTAATTCTCAAGTCATGTCCCCTTGTTTGAATCTTCCCTACTCTCAGTGGGAAAAGCTTTTCCACGTCAACTCTGTCTATCCCTCTCATCATTTTAAAGACCTCTATCAAGTCCCCCCTTAACCTTCTGCGCTCCAAAGAATAAAGCCCTAACTTGTTCAACCTTTCTCTGTAACTTAGTTGCTGAAACCCAGGCAACATTCTAGTAAATCTCCTCTCTACTCTCTCTATTTTGTTGACATCCTTCCTATAATTAGGCGACCAAAATTGTACACCATACTCCAGAATTGGCCTCACCAATGCCTTGTACAATTTTAACATTACAGCCCAACTTCTATACTCAATGCTCTGATTTATAAACGCCAGCACACCAAAAGCTTTCTTTACCATCCTATCTACATGAGATTCCACTTTCAGGGAACTGTGCACAGTTATTCCCAGATCCCTCTGTTCACCTGCATTCTTCAATTCCCTACCGTTTACCATGTACTAAGACATTTCCAAAGACAAAAGAATAAAGAAACATCTACAAATTTGCAACAGCCAAATGATGGGAGATTTTATTAAAATTTGACCTAAAACTACGTGGTAACAACACACCGACCACTTCGTGTACGGTTATGTATATTTGGAGAGGGATATTTTGGAAAGGGAGTTTCTCGTAAAAATAGTTGAATTTGAGGACTGGAAATTATGATTTAGTTCTTTGCTTGAACCAGGTTATAGATCTAGTCATAGATAGAGGAGAATTTGATTTGCTGTTTATATGATTACTATTACACTCAACTTAATGATGTTTATGTGTAAAGAATCACATGCACACTGCATTAATACAATTTAAGAGGAAATTTGTGATCATACCTTTGGCACTTTGGACAGTCAGGGCTGTGATGTACACAATCTGACCTTTGAAAAACAGAAGATACACTGTGGCCAAATTCAGATTTGCTCCTTTAAACTAAGACATCAAATATCTTGGTCTATGGTGTTCAGAGGATAAACCAGTTTGTTTTCTGAAATGTCACCATTGATCACTTTTTACTGCCATAATTGTGCTTTGAAGAATGAAAGAGATCAGACAAGTCCATTTCTTCAGGAAGAGTGAAAAAGTAACAGTGTTTACCAGCTGTGTAAGGAATGTCTGTTCGCAATGCATCATTAACCTGCCTTTATTTCCAACTTGAACAGCATCTCTAAAAGACAATACGTAGCCACTATTTCCAGAAACTCAAAAGCAGAGCTTGGTACAACCTACTTCCTTTGTTTCCCTTTCTTGAACCACCATAAGTGATTAAACCTAAGCAAGGAAAACAGATAAAACTATGAATAGAACATAATGAAATGACTATGCCTTGTGTGGACTGCCCTTCCCACTCACACCTGATACTTACCAGGAATATGCCAACATCTTTCAAAACAAAAGAGCTCTGTATGAAAAAGAGCATCATGTTTTGTAACAACTAATGAGGAGTAACCCGTTATCAGTACAGATCATCAGGAAAGCAGAGGGCATGAAGCATGACACTTCTTTCACTCCCATCATTCCTCAGCCCCCATCCTCAAGCCTTTATTGCACTCTGCTGTTTTTTGTTGCTGCTTTCCTCTTATCTTTCCAATTAATCACCAAAGCTGGTGGCCTAATGCAGTCAAAGCAAAAATGTACTTTAGAAAGTGGTGGCGTTAAGCTCAGCAATAACACGTGACATTGAGGTCTCCTTAATCTTGAGACCGGCGTCCACAGCAAAGATTTCAAATGCACTCTGATTAGGTTACGTGTAAAATGAAATAACTTACCCTGTGATCATAATGTTTGACTGAAAGTATGCCACTTCTCTAGCAAATTATGTGGTTAGTTTTCATGGAAAATCTCCTTACTTCACCTTTCTATTAACAACAGTTTTAACCAATGAGATATCAAAATGCAAAGTCCAAAATACATGGAATGGCAACCCATTTGGTTCAAGGAATAAGGTACTCAAAAATGCTGGAGAAACTCAGCGGGTTCAGCAGCATCTATGGAGCGAAGGAAACGGGCAACGTTTTGGGCCAAAACCTTTCTTCAGACTGGCAATGTTTCGGGCCGAAACCTTCTTCAACCCTTACTTTTGTGTACCTTCGATTTTCCAGAATCTGCAGTTCCTTCTTAAACACAATGGTTCAAGGAATATCCTAGCATGAAAGAGTTGTCCATTTGAATCTCTTGGCATTACACTACGAACTGACACCTTCCAGCCAAGTGTTTCTTGTTTCAAGTAGTTTAGGCCTCTTGCCTCACTGTCCATCTGCAGCAGCAACAACGAAGCACTGGTAATTCCCTCACCCAAAAAATCGATCCTCCAGAAAAACAACTTCATAAATTCTACAAGGATGATCTGTCCCTGGACGAGGTGTGTACATATGGCAGGAAGGGTTCAGTCAATACTGTCTAGGGTCAGTTGAGTCACTCCAAAACACTGCATCAGATGAAGATTCTCTAACAACTGCTGGTCCTAGTGAAGATGAGCAACAGACACAAAGCCCAATGGCATCAGCTTTATATTTTTTTCAGTTACACAATTCCCTTGCACAGTACTCACCAAATATCCAAACATTTGAAGTTCAACTTTTAAATATTTTATTTCAAGAGCAGCTGAATTACAATATATTACCTGTAAAATATTGCAACTCATATACAAGGCAGGGCTGCCAACATTGGGTGAGATTTGGGAGTGAGAAATTGCGAGAGACCAAGCCTGAGGGAGCATAGCGACCGGGGGGGGGGGGGGGGGGGGGGGGGGGAGGTGGGAGGAGGGTGTACCCCTCCCATTGGTACAGAACATTTGCATTTTTCAGCTTGAAAATGTGCAATTTGGTGCATACTGTAGCGAGTCTTTTAACTTACACTTGAATGCAATATATATGCTTTAAATTGGATTGGAGCGTTTTTGAAAGGGGGTAGGCTGTGCGATCACTGATCACTGGCCTTGGGGGTACCCAGTGAGGGAGTGGAGCAACCAAGTGGGGAGAGGGTGTGCAAGAAGGGTGTCCCCCCCCCTCCCAGGGTGGGAACGTTTTGAAATTTGATGTATTAAAATCATGTTTTAGTGCATTGTAGAAGTATGATTTCAATGTTTTTTGTATGAAGTAACGTTTTTTAAGAGGTCAGGTTTTTAAGGGGGTAACGTTATCCACACATAGGGGTGTATGGAACAGGTAAGCTGCCAGAGGAGGTAGTTGAAAGGCAGGGACCATTACATTTTACATAAACATCCATCACATAGCTGTGATGGAAGGCCAAAAAAACGTATCTCTCCACTGCACTCTCCCCCCCCCCCCCCCCCCCCCTCCCAACATTTAAAAAAAAGTTAGACTGATACATGGATAGGACAGGTTTGGAGGTATGGTCCAAAAGCAGGTAGCGTAGCTGGGACATGTTGGCGGGTGTGGGCAATTTACGCCAAAGGGCCTGTTTTCACACTGTATCACTCTATGACTACATTATACCTCCACCATGCATGAATGCTTCAAAATCAAGTGATCGAGTTTTATTGCCATATACTTAAGCATAGAAACATAGAAAGTAGGTGCAGGAATTGGCCATCGGCACTTCAAGCAAGCACTGCCATTCAGTATGATCATGGCTATTCATCTAAAATCAGTACCTCTTTCCTGTTTTTTCCCCATATCCCTTGATGTCGTTAGCCCCAAGAACTAAATGTAACTCTCTCTTGAAAACATCCAGTGAATTGGCCTGCACTGCCTTCTGTGGCAGAGAATTCCACAGATTCACAACTCTCTGCGTGAAGAAAGTTTGTTCTCATCTCAGTCCTAACTGCCCCCCCCCCCCTCTTTATTCTTAAACTGTGACCCAATGTTCTGAACGCCCCCAACATCGGGAACATTTTTCCTGCAGTTACAGTAAGTGAAAATCTAACAGGCAAGCAGGATGCTTTCTCCAACCACCTCATTTGAAGGCCACTATCTTCCACCGTTTCTACCCAGTGCTTGGTACTTACTTCCAGCAGCCACTGGTTGTCCTCCAGGATGCACCGAGCCGCAGCCTGATCCATGCCGGTCACCTGGGCGAATTCGACACAGAGACTCTCTCTCTCTCTCTCTCTTCCCCTCTCTTCTCTCTCTCTCTCTCCCCCTCTATCTCTCTCCTCCCTCTCTCTCCTCTCTCTCTCTCCTCTCTCCCCTCTCTCTCTCTCTCCCACTCTCTCTCCCCTCCTCTCTCTCTCTCTCTCTCTCTCCCTCTCCCTCCCCCTCTCTCTCCCCTCTCTCTCTCCCCCCTCTCCCTCTCTATCTCTCTTTCCCCTAACTCTCTCTCCCCTTTGTCTCTCTCCTCTCTCCCCCCTCTCTCTCTCCCCCCTCTCTCTTTTCTCTCCCTCTCTCCCCCTCTCTCTCCCTCTTCCTCTCCCTCTCTTTCTCTCACCCCTCCCCTCGTCCCCTCCCCCTTCTCTCTTCCCCCTCTCTCTCTCTCTCTCTCTCCCCTCGCTCCTCCTCTCTCCTCTCTCTCCCTCCCCCATTTCTCCCTCCCACATCACTCTACCCCTTGCGCTCTCTCCGCTCTTTCTTTCTCCTCTGTCTCTATCTCCTCTTTCTCTATGCCCCCACCATCTCTCTCTCTCTTTCCCCCGTTTCTTTTTCCCCCTCTTTTACCACCTCTCTCTCTCTCCCATTCTCTCCTACCCTCTCCTCCCTCGCCACCCCCTCTTCCCTCTCACCCCTCTCTCTCTTCCCTCCCTCTCCCACCTCACTCTCCCCCTCTCTCCCCTACCTCTCCCCCCCCTCTTCTCTCTCTCCATTCACTCCCCCTCTGTCTCCCCCTCTCTCTCTTCTCACACCCTCTCTCTCCCCACTGTCTCCTTCCTCTCTCTCTCTCCACCTCCCTTTGAGAGTCTGTCCCTTCGGTACAGAGACTCTCGCGGCAGCGGTGCTTCCGACGCCCCCGACGGCCCGGGACACTCGCACTGCCCGGAGTGCTCCATGGTCGAAGCTGCAGCGAGTGACTCGCTAGCCGCGCAAATACTCATCAGCCCCACAAACTTACCAGCCCCGGCTCCCCGCATCTGTCCCTGCCCGCTGCTACCATCCCTCCCTCAGCCCCGGCTCTCCAACACATGCAGTTTATCCAAGTTTTGACATTTTTGTTGATCACAGAATTTCTCACCACAGCGTGTGAGAAATTTCTGATCAGCGTGAAGGCGTGAGAGTTTGCTTGAGGGCGTGATTCTCACGCTCAAATCGTGAGAGTTGGCAGCCCTGACAAGGTGATGTGATAAAACTGGTATGTTTACTAAGTTTACCAATGATGGGTTCCCTATCAGTACATTGGCAGTGCCAGGGAGGCCGGGGTGTGGTGGGGGATGGGGAGAAGGGGGTAATCTGCTTTGAATTAGTTGGCACTTCTACACAGCAATAAATGTGTCTTGCAACATGAATTGCAAAAATGCTTACCTTAAGGGTTATCAAGGGTATTAGTGGCTTAAGAGAATCAGATTTGTTTGAGATCTGTTAGGTTGAGTTGGTCCAAGCTTAAAATGGTGAAGCAAGCAACTCTGCACATTCTCAATGCGGCCTTTCACTGACATCTGGAGAAAGTAAAATGTATCCAGTAAATTGTTGGATCAAGTGGGGGTGGTGAACTAAAGATTTCTGATACAAAGATGGTCCAAACCTTTTGGAAGTATGTAATTAAAAATATTAGCAAGGCTCCATTTAGTAAACTTATTCTGTTCAAATCTTTTGTTTAGTAAACTTACTCTTGTCAAATATTTTGTTTTGTTTGGGATACGTATAAATGATTTGAATTCTAACTGTGCATTTACTGAACAGTAAACTGTGACTCTAAAATATTAATAACAATGCTGTAAACTAATGTAATAAAGAAATACAGGAACTCAATGACCCCTGATCAGATGCCTTTATTATTTTTCTAATTTTTCTAGTATGCAACATTTGTTTTGGACAGTTTTTACAAGGTAGATAGATTGGCAAATTTGCATGTCCAGTCTTTACATAATAATTAATATTATTGGTGGCAGTATGTGTCAAATTAATTTAACAGAACTCGTTTGCTTTAACCAAATCCAGTCACAAAATCTGAAATTTGCTAAGACAGATGGAAATCAGAACTTACCTCATAAATCTGAGTGACCGGAAGCATTGCAATGCATTATTAGAACAAACTCTAAAAGATATTACTAAATATATATTCATCAAATTTTAAGATGACAAAATATGCATTCTGAAAAACACCAGAGACCCAATCATCTGTGATATCAAGTGTACTTACCTTCCAGTAATCTCAACCTTGTCAAGGGAAAATAATTTGGCCTCAAAATGATTAGTTGTGCTAGCACCCACTACTTTTAACAGGAGTGTTTTTCACATCTCCACCATTCACTGAACAACATCTTCCCAAATTCCTCTCCAAAGCGGCCTGGCTGATTCTGTGTCCTCGTTCCTTTGTGCTTCATAATTCAATATTTTCAGTCATGTTTGATGTAATGATAGAATTCACTATCCCAGTGAAACTGACACCCTGAGTGACAAGTGGGGATACTAGAGGAGACTCCTATCCAATCCAAACACATGGCCAACTTCTGTTTAGTTGACTTTGAAAATTCAGTTCAAGGCAATTCTTCACAAATAAACCAAAACTGCAAATGCTGAAATCAAGAGAAAATGCTTGAAATACTCAACGTTAGGCAGCACCAACAGAGCAAAACCAAATTAACATTTCAGGCTAAAAACCCTTCATCAGGATTAAAGAAATGCATTGGCTGGGGGAAAGAGAGTTTATTTTCTCTGAAATCCTCCTTCTTGAACAAAATAAAAATATTTAAAATAGTTCCTGTCTGAGAGAAAATACTCAAGTTGGTGCAAAGGAATCCTCACAACTATCTGAATGGAGCTTGTCGATTCCATGCTAGCTCAATGACATCAAATGGACCAGTATCTTGTTGTGTCATCTGAGCTGCTCAGAAGGATCTTTGTCACATTTACTCCATCTAAATTCAGGCAAGCAATAACAACCACTCTCAGTAAGAGGCTTTAAGAATCATTTGATCATTATTACATTTTTTGCTGGATTGGTAAAAGGGGAAATGACCAATTTATTTTTTTACTTCAACATTTCTTGATTTACTTCCATGTTTGAATACAGATACCCCAAATCACAATCCATGACACGATATCCCAAAACAGCCGATAATTCTTCCACGTGGCAGTTTTCAGTGCAAGGTTACCACTGACCACCAGGATACTATTCCACCAGTGGGAGAAATCCTTTATTCAGTTGTGATCCACAATTTACATATTTCTACACGGGTAACTGGACAAACATCTGGAGCAACAACCATGACTGATTGTTATCTCCATCTACACCAAAAACCAGATGTGGCTGCAGCTGCAGCAAAGACCACCTAAGTCTGTGCAAAGGGAATAAGAATTTGAATGCTGTGTTTAAAAAAAGTGAAACGTGTATGAACTCCCATTTGATCAAATAATTTGAAATTATGATCAGAACATGCATGTCTGTTAACTGGAATTTCTTCCATTAAGATTTACTCAGTTCTCTACATCAATGCTGCAGTGTGCACCATCTACAGGATGCACTGCAGCATCTCACTAAGTTTATTTCCTCAAATGTTTTATCACCAACTAAGACAAATGTAGTAAGCGAACCGAATCTCAGCCCACATCTCTCAACAGTTCATCTAACTCAAAAATGCACGTGCTATTGTTCCTTTGTTTTTACCAGAATTCTCTGAGCAGCACTGTCATGGAAGCCCATCTTTTTTCAAGGAGAAAGGCCCCATAACATACTACAAGGCAACAGAACCATGGCATTAAATTTTGGTGTTGCTCTTGCCAGTTAACTCTTGAGAAAGAACCTCCAGCAGACCTGCGGGTTCTGATGGTAATTTTTAATTGACAATTAAATGACAATTTTCAAACCGCGGGAATCCCATGTGAGATTAATGAATTAAATATTTCTGTTGATGCTGGAATCTGGATAAAAAGAGACCTTGCTAAGTTCCTCCAGCTGTCTGTTTTTGACTATCCATTTCTGCTGTCGATTGCAGAATAATATTGGCTGCATGAGTACATAGCTCTTCTTCAAAGAATACAACAGGATCATTGAATCAACGCAATGAACTGGATGAGCCCGTTTGCAGAGTTAACAACTGTAACAGATTGAATAAAAGGATAAACAGGATTTGCGTAAATTATGAAAGATAACTCTCTCCGAGGATCAAGAGCTGTAACTGGTCAAGGACAGGAAAATAGGAGCTGATATTTTACAATAAAAATGCAATTACGAGGAAAAAAGTTTGGCCGAGGCTGCATCAGTCTGATGAGCATGCCATATTTTATGTGCCGAATTTATTTTTAAAAGAGAGCAACAGAAGACGAGAAATGATCCAACTTGGAATTTGTGAGACAGAAGGGAGTGTTGGGAAGTTCAATCTGAGAATCAGAGTGAATTTACTGCTTTTGAGATGTAAAGTAAAATCAGCACGTGAATAAAATTCTCAAGAGATTGAACACCCATTGACTTATTTATCCTGAAAGGTAACTGATTTATAACACAGGCTTCTGTGGAAAATATTTTGTGTGAGACAAATACAAATGAGGAAAGAATTCCACTGATAGAGGAACACCAAATACTGGGCCTTTGTAATAAAAGCAACACACTGATGCTGGAAATAAGTGACAAAAACAAAGTGCTGGAAATACTGAACAGATCAGACATCAGTGATGGAAATGGGGGGTACCGCAGGGGGACGGCGTTCCCCTAGTTTTCAGTTTCCAGTTTCCATCCTGTGCGTGAATTCGCAGCTTTATCTTGTGCTACTTAATCCAAGGGAGAGCGAAGGAGCAGACAGACGGCCGAAAGCAACAATCATAGAGCGGAAAAGGTGACATTTCGTGTCGAGACCCTTCGTCAGACTGAGTCAGGGGAAAGAGGAACAAGACATAAAGACGGTACTAAGGACAAATTAATGGAAGATATGCCTATACCTTCCATTTCCCTTTCCCTTGACTGTCAGTCTGAAGAAGGGTCTCAGAATCAATTTATTTGTCTGAAGAAGGGTCTCGACCCGAAATGTCACCTATTCCACTCTATGATCGTTGCTTTTGTCCGTCTGTCCGCGCGTTCGCTCGCTCTTCGTGCCGGCGCTTCTCCCCTCAGACACCGCCAAACAAACACACACACACACACACACAGCATGTCCAGCAGATTGGTGCGGTCCGAGACCAGGAGCAGGGCGAAGGATCACATCAAACGGGTCATGGCAGCTATCGAAAAAGTACGGAAATGGTAAGGGGGAAATTAAAAAAAAAAACCCGAAGGAAATAGATGTTTAACAAAAAAAAGGGGGGGCAGCAATCACTCCGTGTCCATGTCGGAGGGAAGGGGTTGGCTTGAGTGGGTGCAGGATTTTCTGGGGCTCCTTCCAAATGGCAATATTTTGTATGTACAAAGTTAATCAGGAGGACTAGGCAGGAATATCAAAATGATCACCTGCAGCTGAGAAAAAAAAAGATGATTTGTGCATGAAGAAGCCATGACCAAAGCAAAGATACTAGAGCGGAGACGGAATCTGGTTACGGAAATGGTGCTGAAGATTACCCATGACCCTACTACGGCTTTTTCGTCGAGTGGACTATCTTGCTCCGCTATAGGATCTTTGGTTTCCAGTCTCCATGAGATGGAGAGTGTGGAGGAAAGTGGCGCTGTAAGGGCAGTTCACGTCTTTCACCAGCTCATTGGAACTTTTCCCAATTCCATAATGACTGTCTAAGAACTTGGCCCTCATCAGACCTGGCGTCTCTCTGCCGTAATCAGAGTTCACCTCCTGGACGCTCAACCCGTAGACCAACCGCTCCTTCCTGAAGCGGATATCAAACAGCTGTAAACCGCTGGCGGGACTGTGGCGGAACGCGAACTCTTAGTCAAAGTAGCGAACGTGGTTGTTTACAACGTGGTAACTTGGTCCACGTGGCCCGAACTGGAGGGGGCCGTAGGTTTGAAACATCTGGCAAGGTCTCAGTGAGGCATAGTTGGGATCCGAATCTGTCCTTTGGATCTCTCTCGCTCTCTCCCTTTCTCTCTCTCACCCTCTCGCCTCGGCACTCCCGGAATCATTTGCCGTTTTGCGGGGACGGCTGCATCTACGGTTCCTTCCTGTGGGGGGAAACCTTGGCCTGTGGCGGTTCCTGGCCCGTTCCCTCTGCGGGTGCCGCCTGGCCCGCTGAGTTACTCCAGCACTCTGTGTTTGGCTCTGGAGTTGAAGGTGGAAAAGGGGGGGGCTGGGGTGGCTCAGCGGGACGGGCGGCGGCTCTGAGGAGTGGGTGGCCTTTTGGGTCGAGACCCTTCTGCAGACAATTACAAGTACTCTCACCAACAAGAGTTCAGTTCATTCTGAAGAAGGGTTTTCTCTCCAGAGTCGCTGCCTAGCCCACTGAGTTACTTCAGCTTTATGTCTAACTTCAATTTCAAGAGTTAAATAAAAAACACAGAGTGCTGGAGGAACTCAGTGGGCTAGGCGGCATCTGTGGAGGGAATGGATTAGGAGTTGTTTCGGGCCAGGGTTCTTCTTCAATAGGAAGGAACTGCAGATCAAAGATACTAGAGCGGATACTAGTATATTTGCTGCAGATCAGTTTAAATCGTAATTCTGATTTTATTGTTTTCCTATTTTCAATTTTTTGTGCCCGATTATTTGGCGGCCAATCAACCGCTGTTTCTTAGGGGGTTGCGTCCAATGACCGACCAGCTTCCCTTAAAATTCCCGTCCAATCAACAAAAAGGTCTCCTCCCGTCCAATCAGCCGAAGTCTCCAAGGGCATTGTGTCCAATCACATCATGCGCTGGTCACTCAGCCAATCAGACACAGCCTCCTAGGGGCCGTTTGATCAATCGCCGACCTGCTTCCCTCACCGAAGTAGACGATGGGAGAGAGGGGAGAGGGGGAGAGAGATGCAAGAAAGCAGCTATGACATATAATACACAATAAACTATATTATAAATACACAATAAACAAGTTATGTATTCATGTACTCTTACATGGGTATGATGGCACATAAAAAAATTACTCCCCCTCCCCTTCCTTCCCAACCTCAGCCTCACGGACCGTAGGGTACCCTAGTTCCTAAAACCCATTTCCATCACTATCAAACAGCATTCTACATTTAAAGTTTCCGTGATGATAATGATTTACATCAGATGAGGGATCACTTTTCTCAAAAAGATCATCAAGCTGAAGTACTAATTTTATTTTGTTCTCCACAGATACTGCAGTTTTGAAAATGTGTTATTCTATATTTTGTTTTAAAACCACAAACCAGAAATGGCACAGTGGTGCAGCTCGCCGAATCACCGTCTTACATCTCCAGTTTATTCCCACATCCCATCGAAGTGGGTTGGTAAGTTTATTGGGTACTGTACTTTGCCCCTAGTGTTTAGATATGTGGCAGAATCTGGGGTGGGGTAGTTACTGGGAATGTGGTGGAAAAAAAATAATTATGGTAGGATTACATCAGTTGATGATCAACAGTGATTTAATGGGCAAAATAATTTATGTCAATGCTGTGTTTCTCCATGGCCGAACCTGGAGTATTGGTTGCAGTTCTATCCACGACATGATAGGAAGGATGTGGTTGCTTTGGAAAGAGTGCAGAGGAGATTAACCAGGATAGACACAAAATGCTGGAGTAACTCAGCGGGTCAGGCAGCATCTCTGGAGAGAAGAAACGGGTGACGTTTTGGGTCGAGACCCTTCTTCAGATTATTCAGAGATTAACCAGGATCTTGCCTGAAGTACTTTAGTTATATGGAGAGATTGGATGGCCTGTGCTTGTTTTCCTTGGAGTAAAAGATGCTGACGTGTGACAATGTAGAGGTATACAAGATTATGAGAAGCATAGAACAATACAGCACAGGAGCAAGCCAACCTGTCTGAACCAACCTTGATATCAATCTAACTAATCCCTCCCAGACTGACTAAATGTCACTTAAATGGTGCTACTGCCTGATCTGGCAGCATGCTTCAGGCACCTAAAAAACTTCTGTGAAAAAATAGTTGCTTAAAACAGACCTTATGAATATATACTGCTTATGTGTAATTTCTTTATAATTCAAGATGTTGTATGTTTTTGGAGTCAATGTGCCTGAAATCTTAGTGCAAGGAATATTTTCAATGTATTTTTAACTCATCGTACTTATACATCTGACAATGAACTGAGCTTATATTGTTTTTTTTAATTAATTGGAAAGGTTTAGAGGGATGTAGGCAAAAAATGAGCAAATGGGACTAGCTTAGATGGAGCATCTTGATCGGCATGGACGAGTTGGGCTGAAGAACCTGCCTCTGTGCTATACGACTCTATGATCGGATCATCCAGATCATTTAGATCAGTGGTTCTTAACCTTTTTGGCACCAGTACGTTTTTTGCGTACAAAATACTTTATGTGGTATGTGCTTTTGTTAGGTTCCTAAACATGGGCTCAACAAATTGATATGTTATTTGTGTCCCCTTCATGACCCCCATACCAGGTTAAGAACCACTGATTTAAATAGATATCAGAAAGAACAGAAGTCCTACCTCTGCTCCCTGTGGAACACCCCCAGCTACAGATCTGCAGTCAGAATAGCACAACTACTACATTGTCTTCTACAACTAAGCCAATTTGATTTCCAACATGCCAAATCACTGCAGATCCCACTGCCCTAACCTTGTCAATCGTCTTCATCACTTCCTCTAAAAACTCAGGTTGCCCCCACACGAGGCTATGCTGACTTTTCCATATACATCCTATTAGTTAGGATAGATCAGCAGAATCGTATATTTCAATGAAAGTTTTATCAAAAGCAAAAACACATAAAATTACGGTGACACAGTAGTTTAAAATGGGGTTTCAAGGTGAAAGTATTATTTTTACACAGCAAGTTCTTAATATCTGGAAATATATTAAGTCAGATATTAGCTGTCAGAGGAAGAGATGGAGCCAAATACAATGTTTAAAAAGCATTTAGACAGGTGCTTAAATAGGGTACAGACCCAATGACGGACAATTGGCATTTGTGTAGACGGATAAATTGATTAGCATGGACATGGTAGGCTGAATGGCCCATTTCTGTGCAGTACAATTCTAGTGCTCTAATATGCCAATAATAAAGTGTAAATTCAAACATTTGTATTTAATAATGAATAGACTAGTTTTCGGAGACGTGTAAAAGATGACAATAGACTCAAAAGATAGGAAAATCTAAATTTGGGGTACAACCGGGAGGTCTGACAAAGGAAAGCTGAAGGCTAGTTGCCTACATTATTAAAAAAAAACATTCACGGCCACAGTTACAAGCTCCCACACACAATATGCCACTGAAAAGAAATAACACTTTCCTGAAGCAAGTACAGGGTATGAAAATTGGATATGAAAATTGATACTACGGGATATGAACATTGTTTGGTCAAATCTAAATACCATGTACTGTGTAAATGACTCTGTTGCAGCTATAAAAACCATTAGTTGTAACAGTAGTTACAATTGTTATATATTAGAACATTGGCGGAAAAAGCTGACTATCAGAGATGTGCAGAAAACCCTGTGGTTGTGGGACTGAATTAATAACCCAAAGGTCAAGAGTTCAAATCTCACCATGGAAAGTAAAGGAACTGAATTTAATAAACTGGTAATTGTAGGTTAACTGAAGGCTACCAGATGACCATTAAAATCAAGTGGTACAGAAATGCAAACTAACCACCCTATATGCGACTCCCATACGATTGTGCTGATCCAAAACTCGTTCATCTTGTCCTATGATGAGATTCAGTAGCAACCTTTCAGTTTTAATACTGAAAAAGGTTGCATAAATAATATTTTACTAACTAATCTTTACTAAAGGTCTGGAACAATTCAATTGTCCTATTGGATGTAGATGAGTTAGTGCATTCTTTTGATTGGAATGAATTACACACACTGTTCAGATGAAAGAAGAGCGTTCGAACCATAAGAATGCAGCCAACAAAGATTCTTGAAAATTCCAGACAAAAAAAAAGCATTTTAATCACAATTTAAACAAATCAGAATCAAAATTTGGATTAACAATTATAATTAATTTGATGAATTTATTAATTATTAGGAGCATTCCAGCCATTAATGATTAATAGACCAAGTGCAGACCCATTGGAGGGGGGAGGGAGGGGGGGGGGAGAGAGGGAGGGGGGCAAAGGGGGAGGGGAGGGGGGTAGAGGGAAAGGAAGGGGGTAGAGGGAGAGAGTTAGAGAGTTGGACGGGAGGGGTTAGAGAGGGAGGGGTTAGAGAGGGAGGGGTTAGAGAGGGAGTGTGAGGGAAGTAGAGAGGGAGGGTAAAGGGAGGGGGGGGGTAGAGGGAGGGAGAGGGCCCAGTGAGGGAGGGATGATAGAGAAGGAGGGGGTAGAGAAGGAAGGGGTGGAAAGGGAGGGGGCAGGGAGGGGCGGTCGAGGGGGAGGGTGTATAGAGGGAGTAGAGAGGGAGGAGAGGGGCTAGAGAGGGAGGAGGAGGGGGTAGAGGGGAGGGGGTAGAGGTAGGGAAAGGGAGTAGAGAGGAAGGGTAGTAGAGATGGAGAGGGGCAGAGAGGAAGGAGATAGAGAGAGAGGGGGGTAGAAAAAGAGAGAGGGGGGTAGAGTGAGAGGGTGGTAGAGTGGTGGGGAGGGTCAAGAGGGAGGCGAGGGGAGGGAGAGGGAGGGGGTAGAGAGGGAGAGGGGTAGAGAGGGAGGTGGGTAGAGAGGGAGGGGGGTAGAGATGAGAGGGGTAGAGAGGGTGGGAGTGAAGGTAGATAAGGAGGGGGCGGGCATCTCTTTCCTCCACCCCTCCCCATCTCCCTCCTCTACGCCCCCCACCACACATCTCCCTTACACACCCCATTCCCCATCCCATCGCCCTCCTCCTCATTTCCCTCATCCTCCTCCCCTCACTCCCATTCCCTGCCCAGCACCTACCCAGGTCGTACAGCAGGAACTTGGCCTGGTTCTCGTACTCGGCCCGGCCCCGGCTGTAGACTCCAGCCGTCAACTCAGTCCCTGCCTGGGCTCCAGTGCAGGCCCCGACTTCATCTCCAGGCTTGTCCCTGACCCCAGACCCAGGCTCGTCCTTGGTTCCAGCGGCGGCTTCTTTCTTGGCCCCAGTCACGGCCCCATTCCTAGCCCCGGGCTCGGCACCACCTTCTCCGCCAGGTACCGGGCGAACGCCGGTAGCCGCCGCCACTCCTTGTTCACCGCGAGCACTGGAGTGCCCCTCCCTACCGGAGTGTCCCGTCGTGCTTTGCAAAATGCCGTTGGAACGCTGGAGTGCCCCTCCCTGCCGGAGTGTCCCTACCTGTCTTGGGAGTGCATTGTGATGTCACTCTGGTTTTTTTCTGAAATGGGTGAGTTTTGGGGTTGTTTTTAAAATTCAAAGGATTAATAACTTCGGAAATATAGGTGGGATGTGACGAGAAGATGTTTATTGCCTTGACGGGAAAAATGTGAGTAGATAATGTGAAAATGGGAAGGCTGTGGCTTAGCGTTTGGAAGATGATAGGAAAAGCAGATTGACACATCGTGGGCACATCGTGGACACAAACAAGACAAAGACTTTTAGTTATGTAGAGATAGTAGATTCTGACTGCCTTCCAAACTTGCTGGCAAAGATTATATTGTGTGGACAGTTATAATATAAAGTGTTTTTTTTTTTAAAAGAACATTTTCACTAAAAGACTTTCTCTAAAAGACTTTCTCTAAAAGACTCAGTTACTAGTACTGTTCACCAGAGGGTCTGTATTTACTGAGACTGGCGCGATGAAAGAATTGCACAAAACAGTAAATGTAATGTTAATTGAAAAATAGGTTACCACCTATGGCAACCAATTTAATCTGTAAAAGGGTCCCAACCCAAAACGTCTTTTATCCAGAGATGCTGCCTAACCCACTTGACTCACTCCAGTAATTTGTCTATCTTTAATTTAAAACAAAAGTTATTTATTACAATTTAGTAAAATATCATGCAGTCACAAAATTTTACCAGCAACAGAAGGAGCGTTCCTTAATGTCACAGCACAAACCAAAAAAACACTGAATGCCTTATTTAACTATTCAAATCCCACTGTCCCTGCAGCTTAACAAGCTTCTTTTGTCTCTTTCCCAGTTCCAATAAAGGCTCCATGACCTGATGCTGACTTACCTGCTGATTATTTTAGCATTTTTATTTTAGATTTAGTATCTGCAGTATTATTTTTGCTTTTTTTTCAATAGAAACTAGCTTGCTTATGGTACATTGTTATTTAAGATGTTAATTAAAAATAACTTACCATTATTATTTTGTATAAAACAGGGTACTACATCAAAATATATGGTAAACAGTGACAGTCTAACATAAACTGGACAATTTCTCTCAAAATAAATTAAATAACATCCATAAATTAACACAGTGAACACATGCAAGTAACCCTACTCATAAGCAATTGCTATTTTGAGTTTTGGCTGTAGAGTAAAATCAAGTTCAGATTAAAGTCGATACATTGCTGGCATTACATGAAATATCACAATTCCAAATTATTTACCACATTAAGAATTTGTTTATGGTCTTGAGCCTCGAGGCATTGTCAAAAATCTATACATTAAAGCAAATGCAACAATTTTAAAAAGGTGCTCATTTACACACAATTATCACTAACTCTGTGTAAGGGTGCTGGAAGAGACTTCACTTTCTGCCCAAACTGTGAAGAGTTGCAAGCTGCTGGAATCTCAGCAGAAGACAAATTCAAGGCGCTGGACACATTTTTTCAGACTTTCAGTATACAAAACTTCTCAAATTACTATTTGCAGCCAGCTATTTTTCAAATAATGTTACAGTAGTCAGAATATAGTACATTGTAAAACAATAGTTGGCAGCAATTAATGCCAACCAACAATGGTTTTATTGGCCACAGTTTAAAAAAAACATAGCCCAGGTTTTGCAGGAGCACTATTTGAAGAGGGGAAGATACAGGGCCATAACATTAGAATCTTGCACTATAATCTTGAATCATTCACTGTTTTGGACTCATCGTTGTATTTATTGTATGTATATGGTTTACTTTGTGAGCTTCATATAAACTAGGAATTTTATTGCATCCTAGTGCACATAACAATAAATTAAACTAAATCTAAATCTGAACCATTTGTGTTTTTTATTAAAAATGGTGCCACACACTGCGTTGAATGGATTCCTTTTGGGTTGGGAATCACAACAGTGAATTGTGATATCTTTAAAAATTTGATTTAAACATTTTTTTTTGTTTGAACATAAATGACAGAAGTAACAATTTCAAGTAGAATTCTAAGAGTTCCCTTTCCATCACAGCAGGTCCATGGTTTATATTCTACACTGGTACTTCCGATCAACCTGCATCTGGGTCCCGGTTTCTTGGGAATCCATATCACACACCTGATCAAATTTAATGTCAGCTAAATTCACTGAAGTTCAACAAAGCACCAAAGAGATTTTATGACAAGAGGAAGGGTTATCAACTTTCACCTACAGAGACCAGCACAAAAGGTGTGAACAATGCTTATTCAAAAAATGGTTTCTATTTAACACTGATTAAAAAAGATTTCATCTTTCATTTTTCTCACACTGCTTACCCCACTCCTGTCCTTGCCCCAAGGACTATTCTTGCCAGAACAGTATAAACAACTTTGCAGAGCCATGGCTGAATGAATATTAACATTCCCAAACTCAGCCAGAGGATTTGGTTCCTATCCCTGCTTAGTAGTTGATCTGTGTCCAGGAAGAAATGTGAACTGGTGATATAGGAACTGCAAATGCTGGAATCTTGAGCAAAAATGTGATATGTGCTCAAGAAATATGAATTGTTCCATTGTCTCAGCTGAGCTTGAGTAATTAATAAACAGAATTCCTGCAACAGATTCCCATTTAGTGACCAGCATGAATATTGGATGAAGACAGGAAAGAACAACGTGCACCAGGAATAGCCTGCCAGTTCCTACTTCATCCAATGTGCATACCAGTGCACAAGCGAGGATTACCAGCAAAATCAAAATGACCAGGGTGCAAATATTGTGGAACTACACTATAAACACAAGTCATCTGCTTTTAGGGAACTGGTAACTGCAAGCCCACAGTGGGCAGTACATCAGATGGCAGAAATCAAAAACATTATGGTGATAAACTGTGAACTTAAATCAGACAGTTAAGCAGGCAACATAATGCTATGATGGTATCACTGCTCCATGGTATATTCACTGCCACTCTTATCATTCTTCTTACTTGGTCTCTCAGAATCAGAGAACCTACTTCCACCAAGCTTTAAAGAGGCTAAAGGGGCCTGGCAACCAAAGACCACAGGTGGCATAATGCAGTTTGTGAGGTAATTCACTAATTCTACCATATACACACAGTCTTCATATATTTCCAATGAATGGCCTTGAGCTTCTCAAAACTCTTTCAAATGTTTCTTCATGACCATGAGATCTCATGAGTCAATGGGGATACTGCATTTCTTCCAGGAGACAGTGAACATCCTTGAATTCTTGAAGTCCTCAAAACCAGCACAAACCAGCTAGCAGCCATTACTGCAGACATCTTTAACCACTTCCTACTCCATCCTAAGGTTCCCATTTACTTTAAGATGGCCACTTGATCCCATTGCCAAAGGAAAGCAAGGTAGCATTATGACTCCCATTCAGTGGCTCTGAAATCCACTATCATGAAGTGCTTTGTGGGCACCATATGGTGCACAACAATTCAAGCCTCCCAAACAGCCTTGATCTATCACAATTCGACCACAGTAGCAGCAGACACCATCTCCCTGTCACTATACTCAATCTATGGAGCATCTGGACATCTACATCAGACTCCCATTTATCGACTCTAGCTCTGCTTTCAACACCACAATTACAACCAAATTCATTTCAAAGCTCAAGGACGTAGGATTCTGCACCCTTGTCTGCAATTGGTTCTTTTTCCTGACCTATAGACCGCAATCAATAAGGATTGGCAATAAAGCATCCTACACAATAATTCTCAACATCAGTTCCCCACAATGCTGTGTTCTCAGTCCCTATTCTCACAGGATTCTGTGGCCAGATTCTATTCAAATTTAATTTACAAGTTTGCAGTTGACTCCACTGTTTGGAGAGATCTCACACAATGACAAGATAGAATATTGGAAGTATACAGAGAGCTTAGTAGCTTGGTGCTCAGGTGGAGATGGTCTAGACTTTCCAAATTCCTAGTCTAAATATCACCAATACTTTGTCCTGATTCAACCACATTGAAACTATGATCGGGAAAGCACACCAATGTCTTCAGAAGGCTAAGGAAACTCAAAATGGCTCTAATGACTCTAGCCAATTTCTACAGATGCATCATGGAAAGCAAACTATCGGGATGCCACACACTGCGCTGCCCAAGACAGCAACATATTGCAGAGTTGTGAACCATTGTTGCAGCCATTACATAAACTAACCTCCTGTCAACTTAATTCATACTTCACACCGCGCCGAGACAGTGGACAACATAATCAACGACCATTCACACCCTAGTTATTCTCTCTTCCCTCTTCTGTCGGGCAGCAAATATAAATGCTTGAAAACACATATCAACAGTTTCATGAACAGCTTCTTTTCTGCTGTTTTTTGACTCCTGAACGAACTTCTCATATAATCTTTACAATCTTCCAATCTATCTTATTGTGATTCTTGCACTTTCTTTTGCTTGCACCTTCTCTGTAGCTGAAACACTACATCGTCACTTTGTTTATTTTCTCTTTTACACTAATGTTTTTATGCATCATATTATATACCTGGATAGCACGCAACATACATTTGTCACTGTATCTTGATGACACTAATAAACCAATAGCAATTGCTTTTTTCTCCTCCTGGTAATAACTTCCAGTAACCAAGCATAAGTAGGGAGGATTTATACAATAATCTAACGTTGGAAACATCACCAGAAACTTCTCAGGCTGCAGTTTTACAACAGATCTCTTCGTTAGGAGTCAACATGAAAGCTCGGCCAATAATTGTTGCATTCTCACCAGTTTTATCAATGTTCTTAAACAAATGTAAATCATGTCTTGGGGAGATAACAACAACCTCCATTGGATTTAATGAAAGTAAAATGTGTATGTGGCACCAGAATCTGCCTACTGTCCCTAGCCTGACAGGGCCATACATTAGCTCAGGTCTGGAATTAAAGCCCTTTGGCTCTGGTAAATGCACTAACTCCCTCTCATTGATTTCATTCCAAAATGTTAATTCTAATTCTAAAAAAAGACCATGTAAATCCAAAGGTTCTTGTAAATCCAAAGGGTTTCTACAGCTATATTAATAGCAAAAGGATAATGAGGGATAAAGTTGGTCCATTAGAGAGTCAGAGTGGACAGCTATCTGCAGAGCCAAAAGAGATGGGGGAGATATTGAACAATTTTTTTTCTTCGGTATTCACCAAGGAGAAGGATATTGAATTATGGGAGGTAAGGGAAACAAGTAGAGTAGCTATGGAAACTATGAGGATCAAAGAAGAGGAAGTACTGACACTTTTGAGAAATATAAAAGTGGATAAGTCTCCAGGTCTGGACAGGATATTCCCTTGAGGGAAGTTAGTGCAGAAATAGCAGGGGCTATGACAGAAATATTTCAAATGACATTAGAAACGGGAATAGTGCCGGACGATTGGCGTACTGCGCATGTTGTTCCATTGTTTAAAAAGGGGCCTAGCAATTATAGACCTGTTAGTTTGACGTCAGTGGTGGGCAAATTAATGGAAAGAATACTTAAAGATAATATATATAAGCATCTGGATAAACAGGGTCTGATTAGGAACAGTCAACATGGATTTGTGCCTGGAAGGTCATGTTTGACTAATCTTCTTGAATTTTTTGAAGAGGTTACTCAGGAAATTGATGAGGGTAAAGCAGTGGATGTTGTATATATGGACTTCAGTAAGGCCTTTGACAAGGTTCCTCATGGAAGGTTGGTTAAGAAGGTTCAATGGTTGGGGATTAATGGAGGAGTAGCAAGATGGATTCAACTGTGGCTGAATGGGAGATGCCAGAGAGTAATGGTGGATGGTTGTGTGTCAGGTTGGAGGCCAGTGACTAGCGGGGTGCCACAGGGATCTGTGTTGGGTCCACTGTTGTTTGTCATGTACATCAATGATCTGGATGATGGTGTGGTAAATTGGATTAGTAAGTATGCAGATGATACTAAGATAGGTGGGGTTGTGGATAATGAAGTAGATTTTCAAAGTCTACAGAGAGATTTATGCCAGTTGGAAGAGTGTGCTGAAAGATGGCAGATGGAGTTTAATGCTGATAAGTGTGAGGTGCTACATCTTGGCAGGACAAATCAAAATAGGACGTACATGGTAAATGGTAGGGAATTGAAGAATGCAGGTGAACAGAGGGATCTGGGAATAACTGTGCACAGTTCCCTGAAAGTGGAATCTCATGTAGATAGGGTGGTAAAGAAAGCTTTTGGTGTGCTGGCCTTTATAAATCAGAGCATTGAGTATAGAAGTTGGGATGTAATGTTAAAATTGTACAAGGCATTGGTGAGGCCAATTTTGGAGTATGGTGTACAATTTTGGTCGCCTAGTTATAGGAAGGATGTCAACAAAATAGAGCGAGTACAGAGGAGATTTACTAGAATGTTGCCTGGGTTTCAGCAACTAAGTTACAGAGAAAGGTTGAACATGTTAGGGCTTTATTCTTTGGAGCGCAGAAGGTTAAGGGGGGACTTGATAGAGGTCTTTAAAATGATGAGAGGGATAGGCAGAGTTGACGTGGATAAGCTTTTCCCACTGAGAGTAGGGAAGATTCAAACAAGGGGACATGACTTGAGAATTAAGGGACAGAAGTTTAGGGGTAACATGAGGGGGAACTTCTTTACTCAGAGAGTGGTGGCTGTGTGGAATGAGCTTCCAGTGAAGGTGGTGGAGGCAGGTTCGTTTTTATAATTTAAAAGTAAATTGGATAGTTATATGGACGGGAAAGGTATGGAGGGTTATGGTCTGAACGCAGGTGTATGGGACTAGGGGAGAATACGTGTTCGGCACGGACTAGAAGGGTCGAGATGGCCTGTTTCCGTGCTGTAATTGTTATATGGTTATATATGTCTCCAATTTTCTCCCAATGGACTGAAAAAATCTCTTCCAACCCTATTTGGAATAGGCAGAGGTGTGCCTCTGTATCACTCCTTCCAGGCTATTTGTTCACTGGGTTGCAGCAGTTCTGTAGGCATATATGGCAGAACAGTCAGGGTAGAGCGAGTGGAAGATGAAGAGAAGCCTCTGAGGAATAAGCATGCAGCTCCTTTGATGAAGGACGCAGTATAAAACTCCAAAAACAAATTCTCACCAGTAAACTGGGGACAAACCAGAGCTGCTTGGAGATTGGTATCGCTCTGCTAAGTGCAGCTTGGTGGGAGTTGGAGCCGAACACCTGCAATCTTCCTTTGCTAGGTGACAAAAGAGTGGTAAAGCCCCTGTCCCACTTTCACGACCTAATTGGTGACCTCTGCCAAGTTTGCCCTTGACTCGTACTCGCAGCATGGTCGCCACGAGGTCGTAGGATGTCTTCGTAACTCTTCCTCATGCTCGTGAGTGGTCTCCGCGTACTCGTGGCCTCAAGTAAGTCGCGGCGATTTTTTTCAGCCTGATAAAAAATGCCCACTAGTTAGGAAAAAAGGTCGGCTTGGAAAAATGTGATACTTTTTACTCGTAGGTAGGTCGTAGGTAGGTTGTAGTAGGTCATGATAGTAGTCGTAGGTAGTCGTAGGCAGTCGTAGGTCGGGAACTGGCCCGAGAAAAAAAATGAAAATATGACATCATTTCGGATCTGTCTTCACTAAGGAAGACACAAACAATCTCCCAGATGTACTGGAGGACAGAGAATCTAAGGGGGTAGAGGAACTGAAATCAATTTTCATTAGGCGAGAAATAGTATTGGGTAGGCTAATCGGACTGAAGGATGATAAATCCATGGGCCTGATGGTCCCAGGGTCCCAGGGTCCTCAGGGAGGTGGCTCTGGAAATTGTGGACGCATTGGTGATTATTATCCAATGTTCGATCGATTCAGGATCAGTTCCTGTGGATTGGAGGATAGCTAACGTTATCCCACTTTTCAAGAAAGGAGCGAGAGAGAAAACGGGGAATTACAGACCAGTTAGCCTGACTTCGGTGGTGGGAAAGATACTGGAGTCAATTATTAAAGAGGTAATAATGGGGCATTTGGATAGCAGTTAAAGGATTAGTCAACATTGATTTATGAAAGGGAAATCATGCTCGACTAATCTTCAGGATTTTTTTGAGGATGTGACAAGTAAAATGGATGAAGGGGTGCCAGTGGATGTCGTGTATCTAAACTTTCAGAAAGCCTTTGATAAGGTCCCGCACGGGAGACTGGTGACTAAAATGAGAGCACATGGTATTGATTTATGAGACAGGGAATAATTATGCTCGACTAATCTTCTGGATTTTTTTGAGGATGTGACAAGTAAAATGGATGAAGGGGTGCCAGTGTATCTAGTGGATCTATTCAGTGAGTGGCAGTGCGTTAGAAGCAGATGATAGATAAATGGGAGGTTATCTTTGCAGCAAAAATAAGGTGACACATATTATCTAAAGTTAGGCAATTGCATAAAAGGATTGAACACTGAAGCTGCAGACAGCAGCAGAAAGCTAAAATGTTTCCAATTTGTATAGGGTAAAGAGGTTCTTCTGCAGTTGTATAGGGCTCTGGTGAGACCACATCTGGAGTATTGTGTACAGTTTTGGTCTCCTAATTTGAGGAAGGACTTTCTTGTGATTGAGGCAGTGCAGCGTAGGTTCACAAGATTGATCCCTGGGATGGCGGGACTGTCATATGAGGAAAGATTGAAAAAAGGCTTGTTTTCAACCAGAGTTGGGAATCATTATGGAATTCCCTGCCACCTGCCACGGAGGGCAGTGGAGGCCAAGTCACTAGATGGATTTAAGAGAGAGTTAGATAGAGCTCTAGGGGCTAGTGGAATCAAGGGATATGGGGAGAAGGCAGGCACGGGTTATTGATTTGGGACAATCAGCCATGATCACGATGAATGGCGGCGTTGGCTCGAAGGGCCGAATGGCCTCCTCCTGCACCTATTTTCTATGTTTCTATGTTTCTATCATGTGATCATTTTCCACTCGTAGCTAGTCGTAGTTGGTCTTAGATGTGGAAGACTGAGGTCGAGGGGGGTCGTAGGAGGTTGTGGACATAGTCGTAGGAGGTCGTAGACATAGTCGTAAGAGGTCGCAGACATAGTCGTGGGAGGTCTTTTACTTCGGCGAGTCAACACGACCTTGACATTTTTTTCAACTCCATCTTGGTCTTCTAAACTCGTGGATTAGGTTGTCCAAGTGGGACAGGCCGTTTATCCAGTAGCGGTAAGCGGAGCCGTGTACTGGGCCGTTTCAGAGGAAGCCACTGATCCAGAGAGATCTGACTTCAGCTGCTGAGCCTGGCATCAGCACGTGCTCCATGCCTCTGCACGTGGCTACACATGGCTCCAGTTGTTGAAAAACAGACGGATAATACTGTGGCAGGAGTATTAGGAGATCTCCAATCACTTGTGGCCAGAGTACACACTCCAAACGGAGAGTTGACATGTTATCCCAGTGGTCAGGCAATACCATGCCTGTAACAGGTACTGGCTATTGCAAATCCCAGCTGGTGCTTAGAACTAGAGTCTCAAATGACAAATAAATTGTATCTTGTATCTTGTATGACCCCAAATTAGCCTGAAAGATCCTGAATACATTCCAGATTCAAATCACAAAGTGCTGGAGTAACTCAGCGGGATAGGTGACATTTGTGGAGGAAATGGGCGAGCACGTTTGAGGTTGGGACCCTTCTTCCCAAAATTTCTCCTGTCCATTCTCTCCACATAGGCTGCAGGACCTGCTGAGTTACACAAACACTTTGTGTTTTTCTCAGTATTCCAGCAACTGCAGCTCCTTGTGTCTCCAAGTACCAGGTTCATGTTTGGTTTGCGTCCCAAATATGATAAGCTCTTGGATAGGATTTAGCTGGCTATGTTTGGGCCAGTTTTTAATTTATGCTCCAGCAGATTTTCTGTGACCCCATTAAGGAGGCAACATATTTTTAGCCACACTCAAGAGAAAAGAGATGGGTAATCAGTGTAGCCTCCCTCATCTGTCACTCACATCAGAGACACAATAAAAAGTAGCAAATGCCTGATGAGCCACTCCAATGCTTCTCAATCATTGGGATCCTTTACTGTAGCCGTATATTCCTATAACTTTTCAGTGACTTGTAGTTAATTACTTTCTTTCACGCTGTGCCCTTAACACCCACACTCCCCACAGGATGACAGAAATATACAATTAAGTCAGCAAGTCAAACAAAGAATGTCCTACAGTGAAGATACAAAGGTAACAGTTTAGTTAATTAAAAAGATCAAGGCTGTCAATCACAAGCTAACATTATCTGTTATTTTGGTGTAATTCTCTGTATAACTACAGCTCTGGAAGCAAACCTCCTGCGGCAATGTATGGAGCCTCATACTCAAGCAGTGGCTAAAGCATGGGGATAATAGGGCTGGAACATTTAACAATTTAAAGCTCCACCAAATCAACGCTCTCTAAGTTACTTTGTGGGAGTTGCCCTGGGGCAAACACCTGTCCCTCACAAGTCATTACCTGCTATCCTGGCCTCTGTCATGCTTCACATTTGCGTGAGTGGGTTTGGTTATTTGGGACTGCATGAGTCTGTGTTTCAAGTCCAAATTCTGGAAGATTAATTGTAACCTATGGCAGCTGATCATCCCTCTTCAGTGACTCAGTAATGTAACTGCAACTGGTCATTGGGAATTGTAATTGCATCACTCCAATCAACATGAAAACAAGCTTAAAAAAGGCAAGTATTGTCTTGCCTCAGTAGCCGCCCATTCCTGACGTTTACAGATTTAACTCGCACAGATACATGCTAAGATAATGGCAGGACAATGTAAATGTCATGCCCTTTCATGTCTTATCTACTTGGAGGATTGGGCCCCACAGCTACTGTAAGTGAGTGACTGAATTTCCTACAACATTCTTATTGTGCAGATGCCCAGAGGCCATAGGGAGAAAAGCAATGCTCAAAGCTCCAAATACTTGCTGACCAACGTTCCTGCAGAACTAATTAGCTGCAGCACATATTCAAGTAACGTGATCGGAAACCTAAGCTCAGCCGATTAAACCCTTACACATCTTGTTCCTTCCTGTTTCCATTGCTACATATGATTCCCTAAGCTGATCAAAAGGCAGCATTGAAACTATTTTTCAATATGCTGAAGGAAATTACATCTTGGATGTTATACGACCAACCCATTTCCCTACCTGGTTTACACAGAAAAAGACCAGAAATGTTGATCAGCTTTGTTCAGTTAGGGGCGCTACATTAAAGTGGCCAAGAATAAAGTGGCCAAGACTTGCACACCACCTCCACTATTTCAGTCACATACAAATAAAGTTCATCAAATTATAAAGAAGTGCAATTTGTTTCCTCAGTATGTCTCAAAGTGCTCCACTGACCATTAATAGTAAGATTACACGAGAACTTACCAGTTTGAAGTTTGATCTTGATTTTATGAGGAGTTACGATGAGCGATTACGTGAAGAAGGGCCGTCCGTCTGCTTGCGCGTCAATCTTCAAAGCAGCGGTGTTAAATCACAGATAAAGAGAAGACCTGAGAATAGTAAGATTGTGAAGAAACTAGAACTTCCATATGACCTTGATAGTATGAGGGTGGGAGCTGTGGGCACGTAAATCGCTCATCGTAACTCTTCATAAAAACAAGATCAAACTTCAAACTGGTAAGTTCTCGTTTAATCTTACTATTTTACTTCAGAGTCACGTGAGTGACTACGTGAAGGTTTCAAAGCTCTGTGATTTCATGCCGGTTACGAATCCAGGCATCACACACTGAATGGATTGACCATGGATGAGAGTATTATTAAAGCATTCAGACATAACGTAGTTAGTAAAGACACTGATGCTTTAAAGTAAATCTTTTTAAAAAAAAATAGTTTCTCCTCCGCACCTGGGGGAAAACTAGGTAACAGAACTTAAGATGGCACGAGCAAATACCCCTGGTCCGGTTATGGGTTCGTTATAAAACCGTTGGAACGTTCTTTCGTTCACCCATCCTGCAGCCGCTAGGATGTCATCAAGAGGTACGTCCATCGTTCTTGCTGCCAACGTAGATGCAGCCCTGGTGGAGTGAGATTTAAAGATATGAGTGTTTACTCCCGCTACCACCATTACCTCCTTTAACCATCTGAAGATCGTTTGTGTTGACACCTTTCGGTGTGGTTTTTTGTGGCTGATGAGGACCGATTGTTCTGAGCCTCTGAGGTTCTCCGTAACTCTCAGGTAGTGGTGTAAATATGTTACCACACATACTCGTTGGTCCTCTGGATCTGCCAGGAACTGGATCTTCATCCCTGGCATTCCCCGCCTGCTCTGTTTGATCAGGTCCTTAATAATGAATGTTATATTATTCGTATAGTTGGTCATGTAGTCCAGTCGTAGTTTTTGTAGTGTCTGGACTCCTTGGGCTGTTATTAGCTCCATCAGCATAACCACTTTCAGTGTTAGTTTTGACAATGATAAGGCCATTGGCGGTCCCCACTGACGAAGTAGGGTTAGTACCACGCTCACATCCCATGTGTCCGTGTACCTTGGCCTTGGGGGTATTGAATTGTAAATTCCCTTCATGAATTTTGTTACGAAGGGGTGCATTCCTATCGGCCCGTGCCCTGCCTCCAGTGTCAGATAGGAGGAGAGTGCACTTCTAGCACTATTAATTACGCTATAACTTAGTTTGTAGTCATAGTACAGGGTTGATAGGAACTCCAAGACAACCGTTATTCGAACTGTGTTGTATGTTATGTTGTTGGCATGGCAGAATGTTTCCCACTTCTTAATATTTGTGGCGTACTGTTTTTTAGTACTGTCCCTCCATGCCTTTGTGATGACATCCACAGTTCATTCGGATAGTCCAATACCTTGAAATGGCCGCCTCAGAATCTGCAAACCAACAAATTCATACGGTCAAAAAGTGGATGGTTGCTCCCTGAAGCTGGGTTTACTTAGGAGATCACTCCTCTTAGGCAACCATTAATGCTGGACTATGATTCCCAATATTTTCGGGAACAAGGCTTGTATAGGCCAATCTAGTACTACTAAAATGCCTGTGGCTTTGTCTTGCTTGATTTTAGTCAAGCATCGGTTTATGAGGCAGAATGGTGGGAAAGCATACATGAACATTCCTCCCCAGTTTAGAGAGAAAGCATCCACTGCTTCTGCTCCTGGGTCCGGCTCCCAGGACACATATCTGGGTAACTGATGGTTCAATCTAGATGCAAACAGATCCAAATCTGGAGTGCCAAATCATGTAGTTATTTCATTAAATACTGTATGATTCAACATTCATTCTATGTTATCATTAAACATTCGTGACCTTGCATCTGCCACCGTGTTATATCTTCCTGGTAGATACACTGCCGTAACCCAAATATCCCTCTCGATGCACCAGTGCCAGATGAGGTTTAATAATCTGTCACAGGATACAGATTTTACACCACCCATATGATTTATATATGCCACCGCGGTTGTGTTATCAATCTGAATTTGAACATGCACATGTTGCATGTTGTTACAGAGAGACTTGAGCCCATATTGTGGCCCCCAACAATTCCAGGTAATTGATTCCATATTGTTAGAGTATCGCAGACTCCTGCTCATTCCATCTGCCTCCACAGCTCCTGACTGTGTTAGTAGCTCCCCATCCTAAACCGCTTGCGTCGGTTTGGAGAAACACTGATGGGCTTTCAAGCAAGATTTCCCTTGAGCTGAGTCTTATGTTTGCCATCCACAATTCTAGTTCAACAATGGCCTCAGCTGGTAACCGCATAGGTTTGCCAAACTGGCTTGCATGTAATATCAGTGCTCGTTCCTTTGCTCGCTGTAAATGCTGGTAATGCAAAGGCCCATAGCGTACTGCAGGAAAAGCAGCTACCAATTTGCCAATTACACTTGCTGTTTGTCTGAGAGTTGGTTTGTATTTTTCTATCAGATCATTGCAGGCTTTCCTCAAATCTTGTTGTTTGCCCCCTAAGCAGAGACACCAACATGGTTACTGTGTTGATAGTAAATCCTAGGTAATCAATTACACTGGTAGGTGTCAATTTTGATTTAACTAGATGGATTAGGAACCCAAGTCTTTCGAACAGGGTTTTGGTTGCTATGACTGTTGCTTCTGCCAATTCTTTGGTGACTCCAAAGATAAAAATGTCATCCAAATATGCCATGACTATGTGGTTCTGAGATCTTGGCAGCCCCAGAATTGGTTTCAGTAATTTGGTAAACAGTCTAGGGGCTGATGTCAACCCATTTGGCAGAGCCTTGTATTGCCATCATTTACCCATCCAGCTAAACTTCAAATATCTCCTATAATCTTTGTGAATAGACACCGAATAGTATGCATCTTTGAGGTCGATGCATGCCATATAGCCATTTTTGGAAACCAACTGAGGTGCTTTTCCAAAATTGTCCATTATAAAGTGTTTATATTGCACAAATGTATTGAGTTCCGTAAGATCCAAAATAATGCGGACCCCTCCATCTTTCTTCTCTTTTGAGAATATATTGGATATAAATTGGTGAGGTTCTGTATGTGACCTCTCAATGACATTATTGTCAGATAATGTTTCAATTTCTTTCAGTATATCCATAGTATATTTTTGGGAGAAGACATATGTGCGAATATTGGAATGTGTTGGGGGTGGTGATGAATTCTAATTGAACTCAATTTTGAATCCTTCTATACTGTGCAGTACAAATGGATCCTTAGTGACCCAACACCATTCTCTTAAGAAATATTTTAACCTTCCACCCACCTGTAAGTGAGGTTTGTCTGGAATGTTCCCTAAGGAACTGGTTTGACTTACCTCTGTTGTTACTGGCGGTATGGCGCTGGTTTTCGTCCGCGAGGTTTGGGGAGCTGAGCTGGTGGTTGCTCTCTCCTCATCCTCGCTGTCGGCCTGCTGGGCCCTGCCCCTAAAAAAGACCTTGATTCGGGTGTGGGTCTTCCTCCAGTGCCTGGCTCTCTAGGTGTGAAACGAGGAGAGCTGTAGGGGTGAAATCTTGTTGATGAACCCCTAGGTGTAGCCTGACCTTTGGTTATGAGATGCATGGTCTTTGCCTCGTCATCCAGGTCCCGTACCTGTCTCGGCAGGTCTTCCCCGAACAGGTAGTGTGCGGGCTGGATATTGCTGGCTTTACAAAGAGCTGCGAACTTCAAATTTATTGCTGGTTTAATTGCATCCTTCCGAATGCAGTTTATCTCAAGCGGGCATTGCATAGTAGCGCCATGGTGTCTTGTTCCCGGTCAGTGAGGAGGCCTCCTTCCACACCTCCTGCAAATGAAGTAATACCAGACCCCAGCAGGTTTAGTACTTTTTGGAACTTTAGTTCTTGGTTCCTGATGATGGGGCCAATTTGCCCCCAGATTATATGGTTCACTGCTTGAACCTTGAGGGAAGCACAGTTAGATGGTGGGGGGTACCTGTTCATGGTTTCTTCCATGACCAGTTCTTTGAGTTGGTGGGATGGTAAGTAATTAATGTTACTTGCCAGGTCTTCATCCAGGGGAGCAACCAGTGGTGTAGTAATAGCAAATTTGGATTATTGTAGAGGTACTTCCTCCATTCTCCCCTGGGAATGTCCCCCCCCCCCCCCCCCCCCCCTTGTGCTTCCGTATTCTGATTCTGGGTAGTCCCCGTATGCACTTCCCCCTGCCATGAGGAAGGTATAGTGCTGCCCCGAGTATGAGGCTGCTGGCACGGTCTGTTGAAGGGACTCGTGCTGATATCGCTCCCTTCTTCGGAGCTTATCATTGTGGAGCAACTTCTCCACAAGTTGTTCCATCTGGGAGAGTCGTCCTCGGACGCTTCCCGTTGAGGGAGGGTATCCCTCTTCCCCGGACTTATCCGAGTCTACGGGTCTGGCAGACTTATGGGTGGCTTTACGCCCCGCCAGGACCACCACGGTGCTTTCCTCCTGCACCAAGTCTGCTGCTGCCGGTTCTGATGCCAGCGGCAATGTCGGCGAAAAGGACCGTCGCCCGCTACCGGGAATGCTGCGGTCTTCGGCAGCTGGTTTCCCCGTGGACTGTCTCTTCGACATTTTTGGGGCTCTGAAACACAAATAGTTTTTCAAGCCCGAACAGAAAGCGCAGGGTAAGTAGTTCAGCTTCTCTTACCTGCCGTCTTTTTAAAATCCCAACGGCTGGGAGGACAAAGTGCCTCTGCCAGTCCGTTGCGCGCGTTGCGTTCAGACGTAATGACGCGCACGCAGACGGATGGCCCTTCTTCACGTAGTCACTCACGTGACTCCGAAGTAAAATTACATTTGAAGCATCATTGTTGGTACATGGGGCAGCGATGCAGCCAATATTTTTCACAACTTAAACAGCATTGAGATGAAAAGCCAACCACATTGGTTTAACATCCATACACAAAAACACTGCCAACTGACTCACCATAACATTCTGATCGCAGAGCATCCATGCTCGCTGGGTGTGGGAATTTGATAACTTGGGGAATCCTGGAGCAATTTTGAGCCTTCAGTTTCAAGATATAAATCTCTCTTTAAAGGTTTCATTTTTCTAGTTTAGTTTTACTCATAGAAAACTTGCACTTTGCAGTTAATTGGCCAACTGGTTTGAACGGCTTTTCTGTGGTCAGTAGGTACTGTGGTCAACAGTGTAGCTTCATATGGAGTATGAGTATTTAGAAAGTGGGGTGTCTGGTAAAGTGAAGGATGGATGCCCTGAACACAGGAAATGTTTAAAAGGTCAGTGCTGAGTAACTGAGGTAGAAACCAGAACTTTAAAGGTGACATCAGAATTTAAAAAGTGACAGCAGGATCTGGGAAGTGAAGTCAGGTAGGTATTTGTTCTACTTCTTCATTCGCTGTAGTGAAAGGACTTTACATAACAGTAAGTAATGTATGGACGGGAATAGGGCCCCTAGTGTAATTAAAATGTAAGCATAATTCATGGCGGAAGAGTTCAGAGCTGTGAAATGCACCTCCAATGCAACAGAACATAGAACAAAAATGGGCCCTTCGGCCCACAGTGTTTGTGCCGAATATGGTGCCTAACTAAAATGATTTAATCTGCCTGTACATGATTCATATCCCTCTATTCCCTGCATTTCCATGTGTATCTAAAAGCCTCTCATACGGCACTATTGTAACTGCCTCCACCACCATACCGGCAATGCTTTGCAGGCCTACACCACTCTCCGAATAAAATAAATGTCCCACACATCTCCTTCAAACTTTGCACTCTTTCCTTACAGCTATGCCCTCTAGTGGTCGATATTTCTGACTGTATACCCCATCTGTGTCTCATAATTTTTAAACTTTTATCAAGTCTCTCCAAAACCTACATTTCAGAAAAAACAATCTGAGTCTATCCAAACTCTTCCTGAAGCTGAAACCCTTTAATTCAGCATTCTCATAAACCTCCTCTGCACACACTCCAAAGTTGACATATCATTCTTATAATAATGCACCTGAACTGCATGCAATACACCAAATATGGCTAAACCAAAGGATACCAATGATTGAGGAACAGGAGTGGATCATCTGGCATTTGCTCCTTTTTATTGTGCCTCTGATGTGAGTGACAGATGAGGCTACACTGATTACCCTTCTCTATTTTCTTGAGTGTGGCTAAAAGTTTGTTGTCTCCTTAATAGGGTGACAGAAAGCGGCGAGTATAAATTAAAAAACTGGCCTGACCATAGCCTAAACCCAATGCAGGTGTCTTTCATGATAATTCCTGCCATCTTGAAGTAGTGCACTGTTAAGATGGACTGGATGAAAGGAAGTGATGAACATGTATTGGAATGAGCTGATGGTAGCCTAAGATAGTTTTTAAGACAATTTGTAGACAGTGCTACAAGAGAAGGAACTGTACTTTACCTCAATTTAGGAAGCGAAACTGAGCTGGAGTCGATGGGGAGCACATTAAAAACAGTGACCATAATTCTGTAAGTTTCAAGGTAGTTATGCAAAGTGATAAGGTGGTCCTTAAGATTCTTAAATTGGAGTAAGGCTGATTTTGACATCTAATTAAAGCTTCTAGATAAAATATCTGACAAGTGGGCATCATTCACACGAGAGTTAGAGTTAAAGAACAGCAAAAATGGCAAGATTAAACAACCAAGGATGATTAAAGTTGTTGAAAGTTTGAACAGATAAAAAGGAAGTACGTGATAGGTATAGGGAACTATAATCAGACTCAGATTATTGCCATTAGCCGCAAGCGAAATACCAGAAGACTGGGAGATAGCTAATGATTTCCTTTTCTGAAAGAAGAGCAATAAGGATAAGTCAGGCAACTACAGATTTGTGAGACTTGCATCAGTAATTATTGGTGGACAAAATTCTTAGGGAGAGGATTTACGTCGGAGAGATGAACTTCACAAATACCAGCCAAACTGTTCTTACCACTGAAGCAGCACTTTGATCATGCATGTAAACTGGTGCACTGCATTTGCCGTTTACCCATCTGGGAATGTTGCAGCTTTCAGAACTCAGATGTCAAATTCTGCAACTTCCGAAAAGTTACTGTGTCTCTATACCAGAAATGCAAGTTTTGCTGTGTTATGTATGAAATTGGTTCAGGTTTTCAATCCATTACCACAGCATATACCTATGTTTTATTTTTGTTTGTATTCTCAATCTATAACTGCACTAATCTCTTGGTTTGTGTTTAATTTTATTCTGTTTCACTGTATACCCCTCACCAATTAACCAATTGATCCGATTACCTCTATAATTGCTATCCATCGTAATCTAACCTCACCTACCAGTGATACACCTCTTTTCCTCTCCCACCTATCCTTTTTTTTCCTTTTTCTTAGTTGTGATAAAAGAAACATTTAACTGTTTTCCTTTCCACAAATACTGCCTTATCTGCTGAGTATGTCCAGCATTTTTTGTTTTTATTTGAATGCAGCCTCAACAGTTTCCCCAGAAAGTGTGATTTTTTACCTGGGTTCTTTTCGCCACCTCTAACGGGATCCCAACCACTAGTCACATCTTCCCATCTCCACCCCATCCACCCCATTCCGTCTTCCACAGAGACTGTTCCCCCCGCAACACCCTGGTTAACTCGTCCCTTCCCACTTAAACCAGGTACCTTCTCCTGCAACTTCATCTACTGTATCCGTTGTTCAAGATGTGGACTCATACATCTTTGAGACCAAACGTAGACTAAGCGATCGTTTCACTGAACACCTTCGCTCAGTCCTGCTGAACCTACCTAATCTCCCGGTTGCCAAATGCTTTAATTCCCCATCCCATTCCCATGCTGACCTTTCTGTCCTAGGCCTCCTCCATTATCAGAGACTAAATGCAAATTGGATGAATAGCATCTCATATTTCACTTGGGAAGCTTACAACCCAGGAGTATGAATACTGGTTTCTCTAACTTCAAGTACCCCATGCATTCCCTCTCTCTGCATCCCTCCCCCACCCAAATCACACCAGCCTTTCGTTCGCATCTAGCAAACAGCAAACAATGACCTGTTTCCTTTATCATTGTTACTTAACTGCATATCTTTCATTCATTTGTCCTGTACAGTATCTCTCAACTTTATCATCTATATTTCTCGTTTCCCTTTCCCGTGACTTTTAGTCTCAAATTTCTTCTCTCATTCCTTCTCTCCAGAGATGCTACCTGTTTTTCTGAATTACTCCAAACTTTAGTGTCTATCTTCGTTTTAAACCAACATCTGCGGCTCCTATACTCTCAATTCCTAGATCTTTCACCAATTTATATAACTCCTCTATGAACCACATGAATTATAAGGCTTCCACAACCCTTGGGCACCATGAACTCTGAATATTCACAATCTTCTGTCAGAAGAAAGTCCGTAGTTGCTTAATTTCAAATGACCTTCCCTTTATCTTGTAACTGTATCGATCTTTTGATTCCTTTCAGCAAAATGCATGACCTTATATGCTTGCATATTAAACTCTATTTACTAATTCCGTGCACTTGCTCCCTTTCCCGTGACTTTCAGTCTTGAAACGTCACTCATTCCTTCTCGCCATTGATGCTGCCTGTCTCACTGAAATACTCAAGGATTTTGTGTCTATCTTTGGTTTAAACCAGCATCTGCAGTTTCTTCCTACATAACAGGAGGCATCGCAGCTTGGTACAGCTCCATCCAGGACTGCACAAAATTGCAACGAATTGTGGACGCAGCCCAGGCCATCACACAAACCAACCTCCCTTCTATTGACTCCATTTATACCTCACGCAAGGCCAGCAGCATAATCAAGAATGAGGCGCGCACTAGCCACTCCCTCTTCTCCCCTCTCCCATCAGGCAAAAGGTAGAGTAGTGTGTAAACACACACCACCAAATTCTGGGACAGTTTCTTCCCAGCTGTTATCAGGCAATTGAATCTGCCTACCACAAACAAAGAGCAGTGCCAAACTACTATCTGGCTTTTTGATGACCCTCGGACTGCTGGCTTTACCTTGCATTAAATGTTATTCCCTTATCATGTATCTATACACGGTAAATGGATCGATTGTAATCATGTATTGTCTTTCTGCTGACTGGTTAGCATTCAACAAAAAGCTTTTCACTTTACCTCGGTAAACTAAACTGAACTAAAACTGAATTGAAAAAGTATTAAACATGATTTACTATTCACAAAACATGCTGAATTGGATTGATTACATTAAGGCTTTCTAAATAACTAGCTACTTGTTTCTTCATTATACAGTTCAGCATTTTGTCCACAACCAATGTTCATCTAAATGGCCTGACGTTTCCTGATTTTGTCTAAGAAGGGAGTGAGATTAAGAAGTTACATTTTCAGTTTAATAATTCAATCAAAGGCTCAACTATTATTAGAAGCAACTAAAGTAACCTGAGTACTGTAACTAAAGTAATACTGTCGAGATCCCAATAATTAGGAAGAAAAATTGACTTTGTATGAAACAATACGCCAATGATATTTGCTGAGGCAATACCACGTTGATCTGTTATATATCACACACCATCTCTTTAGCCATATTTAATGAATAAGCCACTGGCATTTTGCCCAGTTTGGCAATCTATCAAGCTGTGCTTTTTGTAAAATTAGATTATAAATTTTCCTACCACTGTAAATAACAGTGATATACAAGATGGAAATCTTGACTTTTTATAATTGATATTATATTCTACAGTTCTGAATTTAACATCAACTAGTTTCCAAAATATTGAGAATACCAATGTTTTCGAGTGGCATATGACTTTCTGTTGAAGTAGAATACTTCATTTTCATTAGTTAAAGAGATGGTAAAATAAGTACCGTACATTAATTAAGAGGGTAAAAAGGCAATGTTCCCACACTGCGTAGCGGAAGATTTTTATATTGTTCAAGAGATTACTTTTATATCGTTCAAGAGATAAGCCAAATGGCCACGACACACTGTACATTGTTAACATCTGCAATGGGCAAATTACTGTGCTGGAAACAGAATCTGTGATAGCTTTTTAAAGAGGAATGGACAAATGTCTAATGCAATAAACCCATGTTATAATGGACCATGGGGAGGGGAATGGTGTCCGTAATTGCCGATTGTCAACTATAACCGAGTAATGTATTACCATTCTATGTAGTTGAAACAAACAACAGCAGATGATAGGTAATACACAAAAGGACACAACTGAATTATCCAACCACAACCAGAGAGCAATCTTCAGTCTGCCAAGGTACTCCAGCACTTTTTGTCATTTCACCTTAAAACTAGAAGTCTGCAGCTGGTCTGCAGAGTTGAGCCCTCTCCACAGTAATCGCACATTCCGGGTGATACAGCCGTTGTTGTGGCTCACGTTGTAACCCTTGGTCATCAGCTCGTTTTTCAGTCTTGCCAAAGACAAGACACACTCGGTCACCCTCCCTTCTCACCAGCTGGCACTTCTTCCTGTCGACTGTCGCTTTGTCTGCTTCTTGCTCCACCTCGGCCTCCTCATCCTTCTCCCCCGCAGTCGCCAATATCTTCCAAGATGGAGTATGTTGGTGCCTCCGGAGGTGAAGGAGGTGGCGGCGGTGAAGCGGGGAACAGCAGAAGTGACAGAGCGACGGGTGGATCAGACAAAGTGATGGCCGACAGGAAGACGTGATGGCTGGTGAGAAGGGAAGAATCCCCGTGGTGACTCAGCACGTCCTGTTGGTTGTGGCGGCCTGAAGAAAACGCTGTCCTCAGGGGCTTCAATGTGAGCCACAACAACCTCGTCAACCAAATCGTGCAGTGGGTAAAGAAAGTCTCAATGGTGCACCTTGCAAGTCGGGATGCAGATGGAAGCCAGGGCAGTAAGCACCTGGTGAGGTGATACAAGCCAGGGATGGCATGGGCAGGTCAGTCTGCTATAACCGAAAACAGTTATAAAGTGCTCCGTTAAAAATACTAATTCAGCTTGTACTCGCTAGAATTTAGAAGATTGAGGGGGGATCTTAGAGAAACTTACAAAATTCTTAAGGGGTTGGACAGGCTAGATGCAGGAAGATTGTTGCCGATGTTGGGGAAGTCCAAAACAAGGGGTCACAGTTTAAGGATAAGGGGGAAATCTTTTAAAACCGAGATGAGAAAAACATTTTTCACACAGAGAGTGGTGAATCTCTGGAATTCTCTACCACAGAAGGTAGTTGAGGCCAGTGCATTGGCTATATTTAAGAGGGAGTTAGATGTGGCCCTTGTGGCTAAAGGGACCAGGGGGTATGGAGAGAAGCAGGTACAGGATACTGAGTTGATCAGCCATGATCATATTGAATGGCGGTGCAGGCTCGAAGGGCCAAATGGTCGACTCCTGCACCTATTTTCTATGTTTCTATGTTTCTAAAAGGGATTATTGTCGCGGAAAGTTGGGCAAAACTACAGGGGTAAGGGACGTTCAGAGCTCCCAAGTTTTGTTTAAAGCATTTCAGTATTCTAGTACCTGAAAATCAGTATTTTGCTGAGGAAATCAGTATTTTTACGCGGCCATTTTGCTGAAAAAAATGTTTTTTTATGTGCGGCCATACCCATGTAAGAATACAAGAATGCATAACTTTGCTACCAATTGACATGTCTTCTACGCACCTTGACAGTGCATTCATTGCCATCTCTTTGTATACTTCTGTGTTGAACGCTGCTTCCTGCTTTTAGCACCAAATGATAATGTAGAAGCCATTTTAGCACCAAATGATAATGTAGAAGCCATCTCCTTCCTCCTTTTCCCTCCCTCTCTCCCTCCCCTTTCCCTCCCTCTTCCTTCCTGTCTTCTTCCTTTTTTTCTCCCTCCCTCTCTTATTCCCTCCCTCCCTCCCTCTTCCTTCTCCCTCTCTCCTTCTCCCTCCCCGAACAGTCTGTCACCCACAGCACTGTGGCCATAGCGCCATGTGTAAAGCCCATAGCCGGGAGTTAGATGTGGCCCTTGTGGCTAAAGGGATCAGGGGGTATGGAGAGAAGGCAGGTACAGGATACTGAGTTGCATGATCAGCCATGATCATATTGAATTACAGTGCAGGCTCGAAGGACCGAATGGCCTACTCCTGCACCTATTTTCTATGTTTCTATGGGGATAGGATTTACTCCCATTTGGAAGAGAGTGGGTTAATTAAGGACAGTCAATGTGTTTTTTTTGTTCGCAGCAGGTCGTGTCTTACCTACTTGAGTTTTTCGAGGTGATTAAGGATCTATGAAAGTTGGGCAGTGGGATAGGCTGTCTTCATGGAATTTAGTAAGGCATTTGATAAAATCTCCCATGGTAGGCTGATCTAAAAGATTAAGATGCATGGGATTAACAGTAATTTGGTCGTATAGATTCAAACTGACTTGCTAGTAGAAACCAGAGGGTAGTGATGGAAGGGCAATATTCAGTCTAGAGGTCTGTGACAGGTGGAGATCTGCTGGGACCTCTGCTGTTTGTGAAAAATATAAAGGACTTGGATGTAAATGCAGATATGTTGTTTAGTGAGTATGTAGATGACACCAAGATTGCTGGAATTGCAGACTGTGAGGAAGCTTCATGACAATATCAGCAAATGTAAAACATCCGAACGCTCACACCATCAGCATCTTACTAGATCCAGAGGGAAAAAAAATGGCCACATTTTCTCTCCACCTACACACCACATAGAAAGTCTATTTCAATCTCTGATCATCTGACTCAACTCATCTGCTTTTGGAATTCAAGCTCTGCCGACTGGCCTCCCCTGGTAGAAATTTTAATAATCTGCCGTTCATGTCTGAGTTGCACCAAATTCATCATCATGCTCACTGGTGCATATTGGCTCCCAGTTACACAATGCCAAAACGTGTTTTTATTTACAAAACCATCGATGATGTTGCCACTTTCCTGTCTTTATAATTCCCTCCACATCCTCAGCAGGTCAGGCAATGTCAGTGTAGGGAGAACTGTTTACTTTTCAGGTTGTTGATTTACCAAATTTGCCGTATTTTGCTTCTTTACAGCAACATATCTGCAGTCTTCTAATTCCTGTGTTTATTTGCATTGCCCATTTTTATCATTCCAATCCCTCTGTTTCCCTCACCAAAATTGTCCTTTTTTGGTACTGCCATATTACCTCACATGGCTTAGTATTAAACTTAATTTGATAATATGCCTGTAACATTCCATTCTAAAGACAAGTTCTTCTGCATCACTATCAGATTCCTGAGTCAACCATTTCTACACACCACATTCCTGGAGTTGCTGCCACATAGTCCTATTCTTAATTCTACTTCTTTCTGTCACTGTACATTATTAATGCGGCTGATCCAGTTGAGTTTCTGTTAATGGTGACTGCCAGAATACAGCTGTCCTGGTGAAACGCAAACTGAGTGAGCAGGTCAATGCTGAAGAAATTATGCTTGACATAATTTTACACCATTAGCAAGACCTTCTACCGTTTATTTCATGCCCTGCTTTGAACTGCTAGTTCTATTCTATCTTAGTTAGCTTGATTCTAGTGCCACACAACATGACAAAGTGTGCAATTGGTGCTTTGTCTCCATAAAGTATATTCGCACCGAGAAGATCAACTGGACTTATCCCTTGTGTTTGTTCATTCACTGTCTGCCACAGACAACTTGAATGCCCAGGAACACAGACCATTGCAAAAATTGGTGAATACTGCCCAGTCCATCACTGGTACTGGCCTCTCCACCATTGAAGAAATCTACAAGAGTTGCTGTTTCAAAAAGGCAGCCATCATCAGAACACAACCACACATCATCATCAGAACACACCCTGGTCATATTCTCTTCACTCTTGCAATTGGGAAGAAGGTATAGGAGCCTGAAAATGTTAATGCTCAGGTCAGGAGCAGCTTCTTCCCTACAACCATCAGGCTATTAAACACTACAACGTCCAAATAAGCATTTTGGCCTTGGTGTCTGTTTTTCGTTGTTTATTATGGATTTTTCTGTTCTTTATTGTGAATTTTACAAAGTACTATGTTTACATATCTGTGGTACTGCTGCAAGTAAGAATGTAATTGTTCTGTTTTGGAACACATGACAATAAAATACTCTTGACCCTAACTGGCAGCTGCTTGGCTTTGCAAGCTCAATCAGTAGTGGTAAAAGTTTTGGTCTGCCGCCCAGAATGCATTCTGTACCCTTGCTATTTCCAGTGATGCTTCCAAGTGTTATTTCTCAGCTGAGGAAGGACAAGAGGATGTTTCATTAACCATGTTGGAGCATGTCCCATGATTCTTTATGGGGACTCAAGTCAGCAATAAAAGTCCCAGTGCCATGGCCGCCTGCCTGAATAACACTGCTGCTCAGTCTGATGGGGAGGAACAAGACATACCCAGGGATTATGATGGGGGGGGGGGGGGGGGGGGTTCTCTCATTCTGCAGGTATGCCATGCCCACCAATAGCTTGATGAAACTGTAGGACAGCTCTCCTAATTCTGACACCAGTCCCCCAGATGTTTGCAATATCAACTTTGGAAAGTCAAGTCTAGTTCATTAGTTTATTATTATGTGCACATTGTTATGTGCACAAGTACGATGAGGTACAGGTACCATGAACATTTGAGTTGTAGCAGCACCGCAGACTCAAAGACTCATTCAAACATACTGAAACACTAATTGTATAAAATTCTCCAAGACAGCAAACAGAAAAAAAAGACTGCAAAAACAAGACGCCGTTAGGAAAATACAGTTAGGTAAAGGAACACATCCATGGCAGCACAAGAGATGGTCTGATGTGTTCTGTGGTTGAGGTAGGTTTCGGGTTGTGGAGATTGGTTCAAGAACCTGATAACTGCAGGAAAGCAGATGTTCCTGAACCTGGTGGTGAGGGACTTCAGGCTTGTATAATCGCCTGCCCAATAGTAGCAGCCAGAAGGCGGCTTGATCCCGTTGGTGGGATCCTTGATAACAGATGCTGCATTTTTGAGGCAGTGACTTATGCCAATCATTTCATCTAATGTGACTTTTGATGAGGAGGCTGGGCTGAGTCCACCACTCTCTGCAACCTCTTGCACTTGTGTGCATTGGAATTACCGTAGCAGGCCACGATACCACAATACTTTATATAATGTATACAAGTTTGTTACAGTACCAAGCAACATGCCAAATCTCCTTACAATTATAAGAAAGTAGAGATGCTGGTGCACTGTTTTAGAGTTGCTGGTACATTAAAAAAAATCTTGGATTTTTTTGGCAGCAGTGGCAGTCTCGCCAACAGTCTGTTTGTCCTTTATTCTTTTTATTATTTTTAGTATGTGTTAAAAAAGTATGTTTTAGTGTTCCTTGGTTTGGGGGGTTGGCAGTTGTGGGAAACATTTTTTCAATCTCTTACCTCAACGGAGATGCAATTTTGTTCCGTATCGTATCTCCGTCCCCACTGCGACCTAACACCATGGAGACCACAGTAACATCACAGAACTTACGATCCCTTTGCTGGTGATCAAAGCTCCAAACACAGTGCCTATGGACTTTAACATTGTGAAGCCCGTGGTATTTGGTAAGCGGAGGCTGACTCGGGAGCATCATGCCGCGGAGAGAGTTTCAACCGCCCCGACGCGAGAGTTTCTATCACCCTGAAGGGGGCTTCGATCGTCGGCTGCGGGGCTTTGATCGCCCCGACTACGGGTGGTTTGACTGCCCCGACCGTGGGAGAACCAGAGGAAGAAGATTAAACTTTATTGCCTTCATCACAGTGAGGAATGTGGAATCCACTGTGATGGGTGTTTATGTTAACTTTTATGTAGTTGTGCGTCTTGTTGCTTTTCACTTAGTATGACTGTATAGTGACTCAAATCTTACTGTACCTTAATTGGTACATGTGACAATAAACTGACCTTGAGACCTTGAAGTGAAACTACAGTGTCTGTCTTTGGTGCCAAGATCAATGTTCAAGATCAAGTTCAAACAATTTACTTATTTTCCTGTTTTATTGCATAAGTTATGGTACAGCATTAACCAAATTCCTGAATTCTAGAGATGCACGCAGGCAGGCCAGACTAGGTAAGGAAGAATAAGAAGAAGAATTTCTGACACTGGAAGACATATGTGAACTGAATGGGTTTTTATAAGTCTGATAAGTTTGTGATCCTCATTATCAAGACAATCTTCAACTTCAATTTATAATCTGACTTTAAATTTCCACAGCATAAATTTCAATTTGCATTTCGGCATTGTTGATAAGTTCACCTGTGTCCTACAATTGTATTACTCATAGTTTAAGGAAAAATAAAAAGGAGGAAATTTTGTCAATACAACAAAATACATTAATACATTGGGAACAATAATTATCTGACATACAGATTACTAGTGGCACCTTCTCTCCCCACAATGAGCAATTAAAACTAACTATAAGTTCCATAATGACCAAAGAGTTCTATTTGAAAAATGAAAGTCAGAAATAGACTACTCAGTTACAAATACAGGCTATTAAAATGCTCGTTAAGAAAAATTAAATACAACACAAATCATTTAAAACTTGTGTAACACATAACTTCAATGATGAAAATAAACTTTCACCACCGAAGTAAACTAACACAAAGGTACCAGATATTTATTTGGAAGAGGAAGAAACTTAGCAAACAGACTAATAAGTGGTTAGGTATTTAGTTACCATTCCTAAACAAAACGAACAGAAGGCCTTTTGTTTTCATGTCTTTCCTTAACTGTCGCAGACAGTTACTGAAAGCAGATTTTAACAGACATTGGGCTATCGTAATCTGATTAATATAATGAGACTCAGGTATTCTGAACATCCATCATACATGTCCATATAAAGATCTTAGGGAAATATCTTAAAATGCACAAGGTTGTCAGCTTCTTTTGCACAACAATGCAAACAAACGCTTTTCATAACATCCACACCAATCAGCCTAATTACTGGATTTTGCATGTTTGGAGTAGACAGTTCTGTAATCACTGGGCACTCTTAATATGAAAAATGAAAAGGCTCCTTGTCACAGATTTCAACCTTTTAATAAGCTACACAGAGCAGGAACAGAGAAATGTTTAAATTACTGATGCTATCTCAGTGCTCTGTCAAATGGTAGACTAGCTACAAATGACCTCATGATCCTCTAACAAGAAAAGGGGACAAAATTCCAGTTTTGATGGAATGCAGAACAAATTAACACAACTTATTTGCCGTCAAAAAGAGAGTTCACTGACATTTTGTTAGTTCTCATCGTGTGCTTTGAGCGTTTTCTTTGAATGTTATGCTATGGTTCTCACTAAAAGACACAAGAAATTCCAGTCTTACAACCCAGAGATACTGAAGGAGCAGTGATGTATCTGCAAGTTCAGATAGAACTTGAGCAAACAGCAGCTGTGCATTTGGTCACAGTAAGTTGCTGGGAAAGTGATAGACACTAAAAATTAACACAACACTAAAGATGAACAATCCACCTATGACACATCAAACTTACAAAGGAGACAATCAAACCTTTGGGCCCATGTTCCACAAATTATATCACCCTGATCAGGTAGACAAACAGGTAAATTAACTTGCAATGAACAAGGTAGAGTTTGATTTGCACAAGACTCATTCCATTACAGAATTAAACAAATCATGCATGTTCAAATCTTAAGTACAAGCTCCAGTACCAAAAACACTTTTCAGAGATCATCTACTTCTAGAATCACAGAACTGTGCACCACAGAAACAAGCCCATTGGCTCAACTCATCATGCCAACCAAGTTGCCTAACCAAGCTAGTCTCACTTGCTTGTGCCTGGCTTATATCCTCCTAACCTTTGCTATCAATATACCTGTTTCAATGTTTTTTAAACATTGTAATGGCACCCACCTCTATAATTTCCTTGGGTAGCTCATTTTATACAGCTTTTTATCCTCCTGATTTCCCTCTTAAATGTAGGCCTACATCCGCTATATTGCTCAAGTGATTCATTTGATCCCAGTTGCTTACACCTGACATATGGCTCCTTATTTTTCCTGACCAAATCTTCAATATCCCTGGTCAACAGTGTTCCTGCCCTTTACTCCAACAACAACATGCTGGCCCTGAAATTCCCTGCCTTACCTAAAAGCTTCCCACCTGCCAGATCCCTTTTCCTGGGGTGGCGTTTCCAGAGGGGACCGGCCAGAACTTCGGCTTCGGAAGCGGCACAGCGCTGGAGCGCCATCGCAGAGCGGGCAATGCCTTGCACGGGTCACCGCGCTGGAACTCCGGTATGCTGGGACCGCCGATAAAAACATAGTGGAACTGCGGTCTGTGGGGCGGCCAGCTAAACTTTACATCGGGAGCCTGGGATCTCTCGCCGAGATCGCCACTGGTGGAGCTCCATCCAGCGCGGCCTGTCGGCTTCGGAAGCCGCGGTCTCTGGTAAGGAAGTGGCCGTTCCAGGGTTCCCATGCCGCTGTGAGGATTCTCCCGACGCCGGAGCACCATCATCCGGCGAGAACGGCCTGGAACATCGGGCCTCCGTAAAGGCGACTGCGGAGGCCTCAATAGGCCCGGCTATGGGTGGACATGGGGATGGGGACTGGACTTTGTGCCTTCCCCCACAGTGGGAACCATTATGGGAGGGATGTTTTTTTTATGTTTAAATTTCTTTATTGTTGTTACGTTGTTTTCTTTTTTACGTGCTGCAATGGCAATCCGCATTTCACTACACCAAATGGTGTATGTGACTAATAAAGAACATTTGAATCTTTTCCTACAAACAACCTTTCCCAATCACCCTTCCTGTCTAATGCCATCTAAATTACCTTTGCCTCAATTTAGGATTTTAATTTGTGGACTAGTCTTATCTTTGTTAATAACTATTTTAAAACTAACAGAATTATGGTCACTGGTCCCAAAGTGATCCCCCGCCACCACTTCAGTAGCCTATTGACTCATTTCCCAATAGGAAGTCTAGTATAGCTCCTTCGCTAACAAGGTCATCTACATGTTACTTGAAGAAACTTGCCTAGATTCAGAACAATTTTTGCCCCATCCATGCCCTTAGCACCAAGGCAGTCCCAGTTAATATAAATAAAATTATAACCTTCTACTCTCACAATTCTATTATTCTTACAGCTATATGTGATCTCCCTATATATTTACTCCTCTAATTCCTGTTGACTAGTGGGGGGATATTGTCGAAACCTATCAAAGTGATCACCCACCTAATTATCATCTTATTTCTAAGTTTCACCCATATAACCTCATTGGACCAACACACTAGGAATATCCTCCAAGTATTGTTGCGATGTCCTCCCAAATCAGTAAATATCACCAGCAACTTGATCTGGACAAACCATATCGAAGCAATGGCCAAGAAAGCACACCAATGCTACTACTTCCTTAGAAGGCTTAGGAGGTTCAACATGTCCCCGACAACTCTCACTAACTTCTACAAATGCGCCGTAGAAAGCATTTTATCAGGATGCAGTACAGCATGGTTTGGGAATAGCTACAGCCAAGACCGCAATTAAATTGCAGAGATGTGGATGCAGCCCAGACCATCATAAACCAACGTCTCTTCCTTTGACTCCATCCACACTTCACACTGTCTCAGCAAGGCCACCAGCATAATCAACGACAAGTCGCACCTCGGACAATCCCTCTTCTAACCTCTTCCATCAGGTAATAGGTACAGAAATGTGAAAATAGATAACCGGAGATTTGGGGACAGTTTCATACCAGCTGGTACCAGACAACTGGACCATTTTATCACCAACTGGAGAGCAGTCACAGAAACATAAAAACGTGGAAAAATAGATACAGGAGTAGGCCATTCGGCCCTTCGAGCCAGCACCGCCATTTAATATGATCATGGCTGATCATCCAAAATCAGTATCTCGTTCCTGTTTTTTCCCTCATATCCCTTGATTCCTTTAGTCCTAAGAGCAAAATCTCTCTTGAAAACATACAGTGAATTGGCCTCCACGACCTTCTGTTGCAGAAAATTCCACAGATTCACAACTCCCTTGGTGAACAAGTTTTTTCTCAACTCAATCCAAAATGGCCCACCACTTATTCTTAAACTGTGACCCCTGGTTCTGGACTCCCCCAACATCGGGAACATTTTTTGTGCATCTAGCCTGTCCAATCCGTTAAGAATTTTAGATGTTTCTAGAAGCTGGAACGGGGTACTGATTTTGGATGATCAGCGGTGCTGGCTCGAAAGGCCGAATGATCTACTCCTGCACCTATTTTCTATGTTTCTGTGTCGATGTAAAATGTTACCCGACCAACTTAGTTATGAAGAAATTAGAACATGACCATGACCTCTTCAAACATTTAAAACAAAACTGTTGCAAGGATCATATCAGTTTACTGGGAAACCAAAAGGTTCTTTAAAAATGGTCATTCAAATATCTGGCCTTGGGTTTGAGGTTTATTATCAAAAGTGACCACATCCACTGCTTGGCATATATGGGCTATATACAAAGAGTACAACAAATGTTTCCCATAAGAATTGTAGGAATAGTGCAATTCTAAAATATCAAATAACAACCTCTATACTGTACTATTTTGTATAAAATCTTATACTGTAATCTACAACTTTAACAATTTCAGCAAAGTAGACAATTGGTCAATGACATTTGTTTATTAGAGTGCTTTACCTCTGTTCATAATATAACAAACCAGGGAAGACAGAAGAGGTTTTGAAATAAAACTACTTAAAAAAAAAATCATAACTATTTCGTTATAATGAAAAATGGGGGAGGAGGAGACACGTTTAAGAAACTAGACAACTTTTAATAAGCCAGAGATACACAGCTGTGAAGTTCAGCGGTCAGCAAGGCGATTAACTAAAACTACCTACGACTACCCATAACTACATGGCGACCCCACTCACAACTACACCTACGACTACAGGATTATCGATTTTCTCCATGGCGACCAATCTTTGGTCGCAGAAAAATGTTCAACATGTTTGCGGCAACCATACTGAGGCCGCAACTAGTTCTCAGACTGCGGGAACTCCTCGCGACCATGAAGGAGACTCACCAGAGACCAACAGTTGTTCTAAGGATATGTTAGTGATCTACCCAAAAAAACTGTAGGCAGTAAGGACTGGCCAGATGATGGAAAGAAATGAATCAGATTACGGGGATAGACCTGGGACATATGCCAAGAAATAGTGATGGAGTGCCATGAATAACAAAATCAAAGCTGTGGTTTAAAACACTGAAAGTAAACAGGAAAGATCTTATCCAAAAACACTTAGCAGAGTTTTATGTAAACTCGTCATGTTGGAATTGCACCCGCTGGCCATTGGCACTGGCAGAGGAGCTCCCAGATTCACAGCTTGTATGACAGGGACATTCCAAAACCCTCTGCCCACTAACCTCTGAGTTGGGTGAAAAAAAACATTGGTCTTAAATCTTCAAGGGCAACGGAAGTGAATGAGTAAGCGAGCGATTTATTCAATCATTCACAATGAATAAAGTAATTGTAAGCTGGCGTTTCTCCTGTTGGTTTGTGCATGCCGCCTTGTATATACAGGTTGCTACATTTTTTTAATATTAAGGCCTCGAGAAACTTTCTCTTGAATATTTTTCACTATTCTCCTGAATGCAGATAATGTGCTGTTTAATGAGTATGCAATGATCTTGCACTGAATGCACCTGATGCATTGAAAGGTTGACAGGATTGGATGCACTAGAGGCTCCAGACTGCTGGAGGAGCACAACAGGTCAGACTGCATCCACGGAGTGAAAGTAATTGGCAGCACGCAGCATCAGAGTCCAGAAACATTAACCATTCTCTTCTCTCCACAGCCAGCGCTGCCGAGTTCCTCCAGAACTTCGCTTTTACTCATGTGCAATTTCCTGTGTCAATTGAGCTAGTTTCACCATTAACTATAGTAATGCATAACTACACTTTAATGAGTACATTTCCTCTCTCCACCATTGAGATTTTCTACATTCCACAGGGAAACTATGAGTGGATTCAAGGCATAGTTGAAAGACAGACAGACAGCACACAGGGGCTATATCAATGATATATTTTAGATTTGTCACCACATTTATGAAAACAGACCCTGCAAATATTCAGTAATGTCATTTTCTGAGTGTGCAGGACAACAAAAACATGCAAACCACACAATCTGCGTTGCCCTCAGTGGTGAATCAGTAATATCTAATCGGTGTTATTAACCTTCTTATTCAGGGACATAAAAAAGAAAAACAAAGCATATGTAAGGTAAATGGAACCGAGATCAGACAAAGCTCTTGAGGAATATAAAGGAGGCAGGAAAGAAGTTAAACAAGAAATTAGAAGTGCTAAAAGGGGACATGAAATATCCTTGGCAAGTAGGGGTAAGGAGAATCCCAATGCATTTTATACATATATTAGGAGCAAGAGGATAGCTAAGGAAAGGATAGGTTCACTCAAGCACAAAGGAAGACATTTATGCGAGGAGCAAGAGGAAGTGGCAAGATTAGCATGCACTTTGCATCGGACATGGATGATAGTGAGACACAAGGAACCACAGGTGCTGGTTTTTCAAAAAAGACAAAGTGCTGGACTGACTCAGCAGGTGAGGCAGCATATCTGGAGGACATGGATTGGCAATGTTTCGGGTCGGGACCTTCAACAAAAATGGAGCATTAAAATGGAGTCATAAGAAATGGAATTAAATTATGGAATAAAAAAAAAAAACTGATGCATTGAAAGGTTGAATGGTGTAACTCCATGGGTCAGGCAACATAGATGTCCAACAATTCAATGTAGTCAAATGGGTGAGCTACATTGCGAAACTTGCTATCTTCCTTTTGATCCATTAAACTCTAACCCAAGAATGGTACATTCAAAGAAGAGCCGAGGAGGTAGCTTGATCACCATTTACCCTTCACCCAACTGCAATAAAACACCATATCCAATTAAGTATTCTTGGCCATTTGCAATATTATACACAAACTGGCTACCGCATTAGCCGATGTTACATCAATATTTATATTTCAAAAGTACTCCATTATTTGCTGCCGTTTGCTCTATTCCTTTCTTCTACACATATTAATTGTCTTCAGATTTAGATGTATATTGCCTCTATACAGTCACTGAACAAGTTACCATTTGTTCAGTCTATATTACTTCCATATGCTCCAGGAGTGGTACAAGCTAGGTTCCCATTTATCTTTCAAAATAACAAGTACCATACCAAGCGAGTTCAGCAGATCTGAGATATTTCAACTGTCGTGGATTTTCACTTCGCTAGCTGACTATTCTTCCCCCCCCCTTGTCATTTAGACAAGGGTTAGAAAGCATATCCATCCTTGGAACATTCAATATTAAGCCATCCAAATATGGTTTAGTGCCTAACAGAAAAATAATCAGTAAATCCCTATTGCAGTTCCACCAGTGATTGGCATCCAAGCCTAGGGTCCACAACTATTCTACCATCTACAGCTTGCAAGACGTTAAGTGAATCTTGCTTCCTAAGTATTTGGCATATCCGTTTTCTTTTATGTGAACATATCATTTAGGATTTCCAATTCTCATATCAGCAAACTGGCATGTGGAAATAACACAACCGACTCCCACTCAATAAGTGAACTCCAATGTACACAAAAAAGCTGGAGAAACTCAGCTGGTGCAGCAGCATCTATGGAGTGAAGGAAAATGGCAACGTTACGGGCCGAAACCTTTCTTCAGACTGATCGGGGGTGGGGAGAAGAAAGGAAAAAGGAGGAGGAGGAATGCTGGGTGATGGGAGGAGACAACAGGAGGGCTGAGGAAGGGGAGGAGACAGCAAGGACTAACAAAATTTGGAGAATTCAATGGTCATGCCCCCAGGATGCAGACTCCCCAAGCGGAATATGAGGTGCTGTTCCTCCAATTTCCGCTGTTGCTCGCTCTGGCCATGGAGGAGACCCAGGACAGAGGTCGGATACGGAGTGGGAGGGGGAGTTGAAGTGCTGAGCCACCGGGAGGTCAGCTTGATTATTGCGGACCGAGCGGAGGTGTTCGGCGAAACGATCGCCCATCCTCAGCTTGGTCTCAACGATATAGATCTGCTGACATCTAGAGCAGCGGATACAATAGATGAGGTTGGAGGAGATACAGGTAAATCTCTGTCGCACCTGGAACGACTGCTTGGGTCCTTGAATGGAGTTGAGGGGAGAGGTAAAGGGACAAGTGTTGCATTTCTTACAATTGCAAGGGAAAGTGCCCGGGGAGGGGGTGGTACGGGAGGGAAGGGAAGAATTGACATGGGAGTTATGGAGGGAGCGGTCTTTGCGGAAGGCAGATATGGGGGGAGATGGGAAGGTATGGCAAGTGGTGGGGTCACATTGGAGGTTGCAAAACTGACGGAGGATTACTTGTTGTATGTGATGGCTGGTGGCGTGAAAGGTGAGGACTTGGGGACTCTGCCCTTGTTGCGAGTGGGGGGATGGGGAGAGAGAGCAGTGTTGCGGGATATGGAAGAGACCCTGGTGCAAGCCTCATTTATGGTGGAGGAGGGGAACCCCCGTTTCCTGAAGAATGAGGACATTTCAGACATCTACGCCTCATCCTGGGAGCAGCGGCGGCTACAATAGATTGAGGTAGGGGAGGAGTCCTTACAGGAACAGGGTGGGAAAATCTCTGTCGCACCTGGAACGACTGCTTGAGGTCAAGGAATGGTTGAAATGGAAATGGTCCAGGTGTATTTGAGTGCCGGATGGGGGAAGTGGATGTAAAGGGACAAGTGCAGGAGGTGGCACCAAAGCATAGCGGAGGTAGAGGTTCTTACGTATTGAACAAGGATTTGCGACGTAAACGACGAAGAGGCCGCATAGCTGGGGCCCATGCGTGGCCTTGTATTTGGAGGAAACGGGAGGGATTGAGGGAAGACCATTGACATGGCTGGGTATAGGTTGTTATGGAGGGAGCGGAGGGTTTTCTCCTTGGTCTACGTCCATGGTGAAGATGAGGGGGGAGGGCCATGGTCAGAGAGTGTTGTGGATTTTGGGGAGGGAAGTTAAAAGGATGGAATCAAGGGCTGTGCGGTGGGGGGCAGGGGAACGATGAGGATTTTGGGGAGGAGGCTGGGGAACGATGAGGTTTGGAGCGCGGTCGGGTAGGGCATTGGAGTGGATGAAGTCGGTGATGGTGCTGGAGATGGTGGCCTGGTGCTCGTCAATGGGGTCATGGTCCAAGGGTAGGTAGGAGGAGGTGTCCGAGATCGGCGCGCCAGACTACCACGGCACCTCCCTTGTCGGCGGGTTTGATAACCCAATTTGGGTTGTTGCGGAGTGAGTCGATGGCTGTACGTTCATGGGGGGAGAGATTGGAGTGAGACAGGGGAGTGGAGAAGTTGAGGCGGTTGATGTCGCGACGGCAGTTTTGGATGAAGAGTTCTAAAGCCGGAAGATGGCCACGAGGGGTGTTCCACGAGAAGGAGATGGGAAAAGGGGTCATCAGTGGGGGGCGAGGACTCCTTCCATGAAAGAAAGCTGTGAGGTTGAGGCGACGGTAGAAGAGCTCCAAGTTGTGGTGGACGCGAAACTCATTGAGGTGGGGACGGAGGGGGACAAAGGTAAGACCTCTGTTGAGGACAGACCGTTCCGTGTCGGAGAGGGGGGTGGTCGGAGGGGATGGTGAACACCTGGAAGAGATGGGGGTTGGGGCTGGAGGAAGGCAGGTGGGTGGACTGGGGACGAGGCGATGTGTGGTGGGGAGATGGTGGGTGGTGGGTGCGGGGTTGAAGGTTACCAACAAATGGGAGAAGCAAAACCATGAATAAAAAACATTTAAATGCAAGGATAAGAAAAGAAGAACAAATGCACAATGTTGAAATGTGAAGCTTAATGGTACGACTTCTGGATTTATGGACAGTATAAAGTTAATTTGATATGCCCACATACTGACTTCAGAGGAAGATGAAGGAGCATTTCATCCACAGTGTTTGAGGGGCAAAGAAACAGAAATTAAAATCTGGCATTTATTAATAGTCAAAAGTGCTCAATTTCACTTTCAAAGTGTATGGACAATCCCTTGTGGCATTGCACAAGGGGAGCCAGGCCAGAATATCGCCTCCAGGAAAAATGAGGGTACAGACCCCATCATACATTGTCAATACAAATTCCTGGGCTCACAATGATCAAACTATGATTCATCAATCTGAAGATTGCTACCAGAGGGAAGAATCATTTCACATTGATAATAAAATGTTTTGTCATGAGTTTAAGTCCAGATGTTCACATCATAATCAAACCCAGATTCCGTGTTTGAGTTCTCAATGTGGGGACTGCAAAAATAGATTTACTTTGTACTCATAAGGAACAATACAGATTAAAAAAAGAGCTAAGGATAATCGTGACCATTACAAAAGCCCAGGCAAGAAGATAATGAGCTTTTATTGGAGTTTTTTGAGATGCAAATCTTTGCAATTAATTATTAAAATTACCTTAATAAACTTATCAAACGAATGCACTCACATGAATAGGGATACACTGGTTGTTTTATGGATAGGAAATTCAGAACTTTGATGATAAATTCAGAAAATGTTGTGCCGAAATTAAGAACAGAAAATGTGACTGGAATGGTGTGTAGATGTAAAGTTTTTAATCTATTATTAAAAGTAATCCTTTCAAACATATCATAGTGCTACAAGTAGGATGTAATGCTGAACTGGCAAAAAGATCAAAACAGTACTGGAAATCCTTTGCGAGTCAGACTGCAGGTTTGGAGACAGAAGACAAACCCACAGATTCTCCTTGCCCTGATAAGTATTTCCAATATTCTTTGGTTTTATCTCAGGACTACCAGCATTTGTAATAATTTGCTTTTGGATTTATATTCTAGGTTAATGATCGCAGACCCAAACCATCAATTCTCTTCACCCGCCTCAGTTGAAGCATTTTTGTGTGAATCAGAAATTCTATTTAAAAAGCCCAAACACTAATTTGATCCAATGTAGTAATCATGTTTTACTCATAAACTTGAGATGAATGGCAACATTTATTGCTTCTCCTCCAATGGCCCTTCTGTAGGCTGTGGCGAGCTGCTTATTTGAACTGCTCCATTGCTTCAAGTGAAGGTACTCTCATTGCTCGTGAGGAAGACATTGCAGAATTTAAATCCAGAGATGAAGGACAAGTGACATTGTTCCAAGTCAGAAATGGTGTGTGACTCGGAAGGGAACATGCAGGTGGAGATGTTGCACCTGCTGCCCTAATCATTCATGTTGAAGGTTGCAGATTTGTGAAATGCTTTGAGGTGCTTTCAGTAGCCAAGGAAAGTAATTGCAGTACAATTTGGAGGAAGTATACTCTCCACTGGACGCTGGTGGAAATACAGGTTAGAGCGATTGATGCGATGCTAAACAAGCTGCTTTGTCCTAGGCATTGGCGAGTTTCCTGATAGCTGGTTACAATGTTTTCATCCAGTTAAGTGGAGTATATTCCATCACAAATGGAGTATATTCCATCTCAGTCATCATTAATTCCCTGTAGAATGTGAAAATATCTTTCAATGCCACATGATGAGTCATTCTCACAAATAATCCCACTTCTGCTTTAATAGCCATGGAATATAGTGGCTGGTCCAGTTGAAATTTGGGTCGACGGTGACTAGACATTGAGAATGTGGAACTCTGCAAGGGTAATGCTGTTGAATGTCAAGAGTGGGTGGTCAGATTGTCGATGTGATGGTTTGTGCTGTGGTACGACTGTTATTTGCCACTTATCAGTCCCTACTTAAATATTGTCTCAGTCTTGCTGCATGCACATATGGAATGCTTCATTTGTTGTGGAATTTGAAAAGGAATGGAATAGAAATATGTCTATTTCTGATGACCTGTTAGCAGAAAGGTAATTGATGAGGCACTTGAAGGTGGTTAAGCCCAGGACATTGCTGTGTATTCTGAGGTTAGGATACTTAACCTCTTAAAAAAACCACAACAATCTTCCTCTGTGTCTCCTCAACTATCACAATGTTTCCTTTGATGTCTATTGATTTCAGTTTCACCGTGAGCATGATGCCATACTGGTCAAATGCAGCCTTGATGTTAGAGTGGTTCCTCTCATCTTACCTCTGGAATTCAGCAGCTCTTTGGCCTATTGGTGAGATCAAAGCTGTGGTAGGGTCGGCAGTCAAAGAAGTATTGGCAAAACCAAAATTGGGCATCAGTGTGCAGGGTACTGGTGAGTAAGTGCAATATAATAGCACTATGAAAGACAACTTTCATCACTTTGTTAATGATTAAGATGAAACAGTAACTTGCTAGTTTAGACTTGTGCTGCTTTTTTGAGCATGATGTACCTGGGCATTTTTTCCTCCTTGTCAAGTGGATGCTGGTGCTCTCACTATACTGGAACAGCTTCTCTAGAGGTCCAGCCAGTTCTGGAGTACAGCTGTGATTTTGCCAGGTTCCTCGGGCTTTACGGCATCCAGAGTTCTCAGCCATTTCTTGATTCACGTAGTGTGAATTGACCCAGGCCTGTCCCACTTACGCGACTTTTCAGCAAACTGTCTGCGACCTTCAAGCTCGGGGGCACTCGCCTGCGAGCTGGATCGACCGTCAGCGCTGAACAAACACACAAACACATTGCAAACGTGGGGGCCAGGGAAAGTGGGAGAGGGCTGTCTAAAATTCACACGGTGCAAAGCCAAGGTGATACCTGCGATGAACAAGAAGGTTAAAGACAGCTGGCACAGTGGACAGTAAGTCCTTTAATAGAGCGGGCGGGGGGCGGGGGGGGGGAGTGGAGACACTTTTAAGAAGCCAGACAACTTTTAATAAGCCAGAGATACACAGCTGTGGGGTCCATCTGTCTCCTCAGATCCTGGTGAACTTCTACCGCTGCACCATCGAGAGCATCCTTACCAACTGCATCACAGTATGGTATGGCAACTGCTCTGTCTCCGACCGGAAGGCATTGCAGAGGGTGGTGAAAATTGCCCAACGCATCACCGGTTCCACGCTCCCCTCCATTGAGTCTGTCCAAAGCAAGCGCTGTCTGCAGAGGGCGCTCAGCATCGCCAAGGACTGCTCTCACCCCAACCATGGACTGTTTACCCTCCTACCATCCGGGAGGCGCTACAGGTCTCTCCGTTGCCGAACCAGCAGGTCGAGGAACAGCTTCTTTCCGGCGGCTGTCACTCTACTCAACAACGTACCTCGGTGACTGCCAATCACCACCCCCCCCCCCCCCCCGGACACTTATTATCATTTATTCAAATCGTTTGCTATGTCGCTCTTCAAGGGAGATGCTAAATGCATTTCGTTGTCTCTGTACTGTACACTGACAATGACAATTAAATTGAATCTGAATCTGAATCTGAATTTAGCAGGCATTTAACATTACCAGTCGGTTTTCCTTGGTTCTGAAAACTCGTGCTTACGTTTTTTCCCCCCCAATGAGTCAATTAAAACTCCCTACGGCTACCTCGACTACGTACAATGACACGGCGACCCCACTACCACTGCACTAATTCAAACATTTTGATTTTCTCCATGCCAACCAAACTGAGGCCGTGAGTAGTAACCACTATGCGGGAACTCCTCTCGACCATGAAGCAGACTTTCCAGAGACCACCTATGACCAGGTGTCGACCATGCTGCGAACTCGTGGCGAGCACAGACTCTCCTAAACTCGCCCATAAGGTCGCCATAGTGGGACAGGCCCTAAGTGAATTGAAAGCTGGGATTTCAAAAGGAAACTGAGAATGATCATCCACTTAGCACTTTGTGACTCAAATGTCCCAGCCTCCTCTTTAATACACACATGGTGAGTTTTGTCATTGCCATTGAATTATTCTTGAAACCTCCTTCTCCTGCCAGCTATTTAATTGTCCAATACTATTCATGACTAAATGGAATACACTGTAGCATTTCAACTGATTAGTTGTGAGACTGCAAACACAGTATGTTGATTTTGCTGTTAACTCGTATGTGGGTCCATGTTGTAACTTCATTAGTTTAACACTTCCTCGTTCATGCCAGATGTTGATCCCAGTATACGAGTTATGAGAAAATAAGTAAACTGTACAACCCTTTGGACCTGCTCTGCTATTCAGTTAGATCATGGCTGATCGGCCTTGGTGCCATTTTCCAGAGCAAAATGAGTAGTGTCCAATGAAGGGCATCAGACCCAAAACATTAATCCTGTTTCTTTCTACCGAAATGCTGCCTGACCTAATGAATGTTTGCAGCATTTTTTGTTTTCATTCCATTTTCCAGCACTATTCCCAATACTCCCACAATATTCAACAATCTATCAAACTGTTTTAAATGAAGAATGCTCTGGGAAAGAGAATTTCAAAGATTCACCACCCCCATCACATTTTGCCCTCTGATCCTGGACTCCGCAACCAGGGGACGCATCTTCCCTGCATCTCGCCTGTTAAAGACGACTGTATGCTTTGATGTACCAGGATTGATCCCCTTGGTTAACAGTATCATTAGGGTGAGAAATATTCTAGTCTATGAGGTTAGATTGAGGTTACAGAATACGGTGCCATATATTTCTGTTGTTATCTGATGGTCCACAGTGATTCATGGAAGCTCAGTGTGAGCAGCCAGATCTATTGAGACCATCCCATTTAGAATATTTATAATGATACACAACACAATGGAGATCATCCTCGATGCAACTGGATAAATGTCTGTATAAGAACCTTGGAACCAGATAATATTTTTGCCATTTCTTTAACATACATATCCCAAATGATCCTACAAACTCAAATATAAGAAATAAACCTGTTTTATCTAAACTTTCTCTTCAGCAATCAATAATATTTATGAAGTTTTTTTGTCAGAGATATGTACACACTAGGCACTTCATAGTTGATCACAACTTCATAAATTGAATAGTGAACTGAAATGATCCAAAATACCCAACATGACCATAAGGTCATAAGGCATAGGAGTAGAATTAGGCAATTCAGGCCATCAAGTCTACTCTGATAAAATAAACTTTAGATTCTTATTAGAAACTTCATTATTACTATTATACTGAACTATTACTATTATACTGGTGTGGCGGCGCCTAACGGAAGCGGCTCGACTACAGTCCGTATGTCTTTTTTTATTTTTTGTCTCGTTAAATGTATGTCTTGACTAGTTTTTATTATTTTTCTTTAGCTGTGTATATGTGGGGGAGTGGAGGGGGGGGGGGGGGGGGGTGGGGGAAACCGTTAATCTCTTCCTTGTACGGGGACAAGACTTTTTCCCGTCGTGTTTTCGGTGTCGTTGGACCTAACATCTTGGAGCCGGCGGCTGCCTCCGGCTGGGACCAACCCGAGGGCTCCAGTTGCAGAGCCTGCGGACCTGACATCGCGGAGCTGGCCGACTTCGGAATGGGAAAAGCTGTGGTGGCGCGTGGTTGCGACCCGACTTCGGAGCTTCGGAGGCTCCGGCTACAGACCCGATGGACAGGAACATCGGGAGCTCGCAGATTCCTGGTGGGAGACCGCTTTTCGGAGCTCCTGCAATGGCAACTTTTCCGGTGGAATCGCGGGGTTTAAAGGACTCGGAGCAGGATCTAACATCGCCCGGCGTGGCTTAAACGGCCACAGGACTTACCATCGCCCGCCGGGGGCTTTAACATCGTGAGCCCCAATCACCTCGACGCTGCAGTTGGACTGCTGGACCACGGGAGAAGAACAAAGGGAAGAGATAAGACTTTGCCTTCCATCACAGTGAGGAGATGTAGGAGATCCACTGTGATGGATGTTTATGTAAACTGTGTTAAGTGTGGGTCTTGGGTTTTTTTGTAATGTAAATGGCCTGGACCTAACGCAAATTATTATGTCCCACTGAAGCGCTGGGTATGTAGACATCGCGCGGATCTCTGAAATGTTTGTAGCGAACAAAATCTTCGCGCTCCAACGGCATGTCGTGCAACTGACGGCCAAAGTGGGACAGGCCCAAGACCCTGGCTTGACGCAGCGTCTCACCTCCAACAGCAGCAGAAGCAGGCAAACGATCGCCGAACTCGGCCTGGGGCTCGCGGCCGTTGCGGATCTGGATCCTCCCCCACTTCTACTCCCAGAGCGGGGCCAAGAAGATTGAAAATGGACACAAAATGCAGGAGTAACTCAGAGGGATCGGCAGCATCTCTGGAGAGAAGGAATGGGTGACGTTTTGGGTCAAGACCCTTCTTTTCAGACTGAAGAAGAGTCTAAACACAAAACGTCACCCATTGCTTCTCTCCAGAGATGCTGCCGGTCCTGCTGAGTTACTCCAGCTTTGTGTCCATCTTCAAATGACGTCACGCGCTCCAGATGGCTGTGCGTACGCATGAAATCGCGTGGGATCGTCGCGGCTCAATGCGACCATGAGGTAGCGTAATTTGCGTGCGAAGGACACGCAAGTGGAACAGGCCCTTAAGAATGTAGAAAATGCAATTTCGTTCAAACCAAGCTAGTTGAATAACAATAAAAGGCATTCTATTCTATTCCAAAGAAAAACTACCAGACTCCCACTAACGCAACTGTTCACCATCAACTGTGACCTATAAAGTCTCAGATAACTATTCAACACTCCCTCGGCTGATGAATCAAACCTCCATGAGGTTGACAAAATGTTTAAGAAGGAACAGCAGATGCTGGAACAATCGAAGGTAGTCAAAAGGGCCTCGACCCAAAACATCGCCCATTCCTTCGATCCATAGATGCTGCCTCACCTGATGAGTTTCTCCAGCATTTTTGTCTACCTTCCATGAGGTTGACCATCACTTGGAAGATGACTGAGTTTTCTATCTTGCGGAGGCGGCAGGTGCCATTCTGGACTGCTGCACATGATGAGAGAGCCACCACCAATTGTAGATGCATCGTTCTTTGATCGTACTGCTAAGAGAGTGACTATTTTGCCGTCATTGTGGAGACAATGCTCCAGGATAATAGTAAGTTCTTTATGATTCACTTATCACGAAATCAAGGAAGTGCTGAGATGTGGATATAACAAAGACCAAGGGATAAACCAAAACGTCAGCTGTTGTGCATTCCAGAATCAGAACATCTTTAACTAATCTATTCCAGTACAGTTACAATATTAGCATTTATTGGTTATCTGATAAATTGTCCAGGTATGTCCTGTACATAAACGCCAGACAAATTAAAATGCAATGATAATCCCATCAATTTGTTCTCAGTCATAAACAACTTAGAAAAAAAATTAATGACATGACTTTCACACAGTGTACACCAATGACGTTATGATCAAGGCTTCTTAGTTCCAAAGAAAATATGCTGTTAAGCCTTTTCTCATAATCTCATAGCCCTGGTAATGTCTTTCTAAACCGCCCCTGGTGCTCTCTAATGTAACCACATATTTTTTGCAATGTGTTGACCAATACTGTTAACTGCTCTCCAGCTGTGGTCTAATTACTGTTTTATTCAGCCCTTGGTTCCATTAATTTTTGCATTAATATCCTAGGTCCCATCAACCATAAAATTGTTACTCATCCAGTTACATTCTGTGTTGTTGAGATAAAAAAAATAAACAAGAATTTGTAAAAAAAACATTTATATGGATTAATGCTCTGAGAATTGCAGTAAAGAATTAAGATTTGAAAATTACATTCAATATTGATCAGCGACAGAATAAACTGCAGATTCTGGAATCTTAAGCAAAATATAAAATGCTGGAAGAACTCAGTGGGTCAGGCAGCACCTAGGGAGGGAATGAACAAAATGAAGAAGGGTCCCGACCCTTCCCTCCACTGTTGCTGCCCAACCTGCTGAGTTCATCCAGCACTTTGAGTTTCAATATCAGTCAAAACTTTTCTGAAGGTCAGACATATTTTTGGCTCTCTCTGGTCACGATTGCTTGTGTGTTTGGTAATGTATCGTGGGTGCTGATTGATCTGGAACAAATACTGAGCCATATGTTACAGTGGACGATACAATAATTTTTAGCAAATTAATATTTCTTTCAACATGTTCAAGTTCTATTTTTACTTGCTTTCCAGTTTACAGTTTTTTGGGATTGAATTATGGATATTATATTCAGGATCTGTTAAACATTCTTCAATGCGACTAATGTCCAGTGAATAATAAGTGTCCTGAGAATCATTCCTCACTCTTAGATTTTCATTCTTAGTATCTTAAAAGGCACCAACAACTATTTTGGAAAAACGGCTTAAGTTACTTTTTCGGTGCTTTGTACTTTCAAAGTCAACTAGATGCTGAAGTTTACAAGCATTCAGATCTTTCTATTGTAAGCAATGTAATTATCTGGCACTTTCAAGGGATCCCCAAGACAGCAATTTCTGCCTTTGTCATAGCAAACAATTATATAACAAATTAGTCGTAATGGTTTTTTGAAAAGTAACAGAATGTGGTGTCACATATAGCCATTAGACGTACCAGTGTTGAGTCATGTGTATTCAGAACTCTGCACATAAAAGTCAGCATAAAAGAAATAATTACCCTGATCTAAGTTAAACAGGAAGACTGATAATGATACCAAGAAAACCTTTCAAGCTTTCTGACAGTATAAAGCAAACTCATCTTTTTTCCTATCATCACTGAGTCATGCAGATAAGACCATCATTTCCTTCTAATGATCCAAGTAAATAGTTTTATTGTACTAGTGGATGATTACCAACAACATAGAGATCTGCAAGTTACTGACATCCACGGCTGACAAAATAGTTGTATTGTGCATATCCAGGAGAAATTAAATCCTCAGTAAGGTATTTTCTGATAGCACAACATACAGCACAACATCAAGTATTATTTTATGGTCTACAATGTCTTTGGGGTTTTGTTCCCTAGGTCATTGTAAAAGTAACCTCACTCAAAATAATTGACAATTGAGGAAGAAAGCTCAGCAATATACAAGTAATTAGGGAAAGGAACATGTGAAGACTTGCTTGTGTTTATCAAAGCTAGAATTTAAAATATGTACAAAACCCAATGCATTGCAATAGGAAACAACAGATGTTTATTATGGTTCATAAGTTTGAGGAAACTTGTTCCAGCACTTAAAAACAGATATACTTTTTAATGGAAAAAATACTCCAAACAAAATGGATATTTAATCTAAAATGGAATATAATTTATCATGCTTAAATATTCTGCAATATACAAACTTATAAATTTGTTACAAAAATGCGTATGTCAACCTAAAGAGATGCAGTAGGTAAGCTTTTGTCTTACAGCTTCACCATCCCAGCTTTAAATGTGTTCTCAGGTGCTGCCTATGTGGAGTTTGCACACTCTCCCCAATTGCATAATTCCCCCGAGGCGCTCCAATTTCCTCCCACATCCCAAAGATGTGCTGGTGGGTAAGGTAATTGGTGAGTATAAATTATCCCTAATGTAGCTGCATAGTTGGAAGATGAGGGAAGTATTAAGAGACTAGGTTACTGGGAAATGTAGAGGAGTGGGGTGGATGAGATTGTGTTTAGAGTCAACAAAATCAATGCTTCTTTCTGTGCCATATAAAAACATACAAATATGAAACTGTGGCAGCACCAATTGTACAGCTACTTCTTTTTTCAAATGTGAGTAACTGCTTTATAAATTTAGAAGTGTGTGGTAAAGTGATATTTAAATCAAAATTACAATTTCAGATCCTGGTACAGTCACAACTATCACAGCTATTGAGAAAGGATGTCAAGGCAATGGATGTGCCATAAATTCAAAAGGTTTCTGCCTCATTTGAGGAAAGACAAACAAAGAATTGTAAAACTGATTATTTTGTTGGAACAAGGAGATGCTGGTTATTTTGACAGAGGTTCAAAGTAATTAAGTAGAGACAAGGCAGGTGAGCAATGATTGGGGCATAAAATGAACCAAAGATAAAAGATTCATGCTGAGAATAGCAACATGATGTTAAGAAACAACATCTTCTGATTGACAGGGATGGGTGTGGGGATTCAGACAAGCAAATGTAAAATGAAAGCCAGATAATTTTGGGGTAAAATCAGAAAGCACTTCTTCATAAAAACAAAAATGAAAATTTGAACACACTCTCCACGTGGATGCTGGGAAGTCAAATGTGATCAAAACCATGATGCAGATATTTGTTACACAAAGGCACAAGGACAAAATACTAATGAAAGGAGTCAAGCTACAGAAATTCAGATCTCTCTGATGTTAGATCCATTTAAAATCTGAGACCAATTACCCTAAGTACTGAAGAAAACAGTACAAAAGGAGATACAGTGCATTCAGAAAGTATTCAGACCCCTTCACATTTTCCACATTTTGTTATGTTACAGCCTTATTTTAAAATTGATTAAATTCATTTTTTTTATCATCAATCTACACACAATATCTCAGAATGAAGAAGCGAAAACAGGTGTTTAGACATTTTTGCAAAGTAATTAAACAGAAATATCACATTTACATAAGTATTCAGACTCTTTGCTATGACACTCAAAATTGAGCTTAGGTTCATCCTGTTTCCATTGATTATCCTCGAGATGTTTCTACAACTTGATTGCAGTCACCAGTGGTAAATTAAATTGATTGGACATGATTTGGAAAGGCACACACCTGTCTACATAAGGTCCCACAGTTGACGGTTCATGTCAGAGCAAAAACCAAGCCATGAAGACGAAGGAATTGTCCGTAGACCTCCAAGACAGGCTTGTGTCAAGACACAGATATGGGGAAGGGTATAGAACAATTTCTGCAGCATTGCAGGTCCAGAAGAGCACAGTGACCTCCATCATTCTTAAATGGAAGAACTTTGGAACCACCAGGACACTTCATAGAGCTGACCGCCCGGCCAAACTGAGCAATCGGGGGAGAAGGGCCTTGGTCAGGGAGGTGCCCAAGAACCTGATGGTCAATCTGACAGAGCTCCAGAGTTCCTCTGTGGAGATGGGAGAACCTTTCAGAAGGACAACTATATCTGCAGCGCTCCACAAATAGACGATAAACAAAAGACAATAGGTGCAGGAGTAGGCCATTCAGCCCCTCTTGATCTCTCTCTTGAAAGCATCCCGAGAACCAGCCTCCACCGCCCTCTGAGACAGAGAGTTCCACACACTCACAACTCTCTGTGTGATAAAGTTTTTCCTCATCTCCGTTCAAAATGGCTTACCCCTTATTCTTAAACTGTGGCCCCTCGTTCTGGACTCCCCCAACATTGGGAACATGTTTCCTGCCTTTAGCGTGTCCACACGCTTAATAATCTTATATGTTTCAATACGATCCCTTCTCATCCTTCTAAATTCCAGAGTATACAAGCCCAGCCGCTCCATTCTATCAACATTCGATAGTCCCACCATCCCGGGAATTAACCTGGTGAACCTACGCTGCACTCCCTCAAGAGCAAGAACGCCCTTCCGCAAATTGGGAGACCAAAACTGCACACAATACTCCAGGTGTGGTCTCACTAGAGCCCTGTACAACTGCAGAAAGACCTCTTTGCTCCTATATTCAACACCTCTTGTTATGAAGGCCAACGTGCCATTTGCTTTCTTCACTGCCTGCTGTATCTACATGCTTACTTTCATTGACTGATGAACAAGGACCCCAAGATCCCGTTGTAGTTCTCCTTTTCCTAACTTGACCCCATTTAGATAATAATCTGTCTTCCTGTTTTTGCCACCAAAGTGGATAACCTCACATTTATCCACATTAAACTACACCTGCCATGCATCTGCCCACTCACCCAACCTGCCCATGTCACCCTGCATCCTCATAGCATCATCTTCACAGTTCACACTGCCACACAGCTTTGTGTCATCTGCAAATTTGTTAATGTTACTTTGAATCCATTTATCTAAATCATTGATGTATATTGTAAATCAGGCCTTTATGATAGAGTGGCCAGATGGAAGCTACTCCTCAGTAAAAGGCACATGATAGCATAGAAACATAGAAATTAGGTGCAGGAGTAGGCCATTCGGCCCTTCGAGCCTGCACCGCCATTCAATATGATCATGGCTGATCATCCAACTCAGTATCCCGTACCTGCCTTCTCTCCATACCCCCTGATCCCCTTAGCCACAAGGGCCACATCTAACTCCCTCTTAAATATAGCCAATGAACTGGCCTCAACTACCCTCTGTGGCAGAGAGTTCCAGAGATTCACCACTCTCTGCGTGAAAAAAGTTCTTCTCATCTCAGTTTTAAAGGATTTCCCCCTTATCCTTAAGCTGTGACCCCTTGTCCTGGACTTCCCTAACATCGGGAACAATCTTCCTGCATCTAGCCTGTCCAACCCTAAGTAGCCTGCTTGGAGTGTGCCAAAAGGCATGAGAAACAAGATTCTCTGGACTGATGTAACCAAGATTGAACTCTTTGGCCTGAATGCCAAGCATCACGACTGGAGGAAACCAGGCACAGCTCATCACCTTGGGGATGCTTTTCAGCAGCAGGAACTGGGAGACCAGGATCGAGGGAAAGATGAACGGAGCAAAGTACAGAGAGATATTTGATGAAAACCTGCTCCAGAGCGTTCTGGACCAGACTGCAGCGGAGGTTTACCTTCCAACAGGACAACGACCCTAAGCACGCAGCCAAGACAACGCGGCTTTGTAACAAGTCTGTGAATGTCCTTGAGTGGCCCAGCCAGAGCCTGGACTTCAACCCGATCGAACATCTCTGGAGGGACCTGAAAATAGCTGTGCATTGACACTCCCTATCCAAATTGTCAGAGCTAGAAGATCTGCAGAGAAGAATGGGAGAAATTACCCAAATACAGGTGTGCCAAGCTTATAGCGTCAGGCCCAAGAAGACTTGAGGCTGTAATCGCTGCCAAAGGTTCCTCAACAAAGTACTGAGTAAAGGGTCTGAATACTTATGTAAATGTGATATTACTTTGCAAAAAATTCTAAACACCTGTTTTCGCTATTTTATTCTGGGGTATTGTGTGTAGGTTGTTGATTTAAAAAAAAAAAAAAATTTAATCCATTTTAGAATAAGGCTGTAACGTAACAAAATGTGGAAAAAGTGAAGGGGTTTGAATACTTTCTGGATGCACTGCATATGGAGTTAGAACCTGGATCTGCCATGATCTCAGATAACAGACCAGTGGGGCCCAATTATCTGATCCTCTGGATGGGACTTTCACTGTCCGTGCATGTTTACTGTCCACAATTGGTTGTTAAATTCCCTTCATTACCAAAGTGACAGCATTGGAGGGTACTTCAGTGGGCACTCTAGGTTGTGCTTTCCTCTTTCTTTAGTACACTATTCACTTAAACACAATCCTCACTGTCATGCAGCTTGAAATGGAAAACACCTGGAAGAAGAGGGATCACACTAGTTTATAAAACTGTTTATTGTTAAGTGTTTAACCAATAATTAAAATTTAAACAGGTATTTGATGCCACTTAGCAGCTGATGCCTATTCGTCTGCAAGTTCATGTTCATGTGAAAGGAGCAGAATTAGGCCATTAGGCCCATCAAGTCTACTTTGCCACTCAATTAAGGCTAATCCATCTCTCCCTTCTCCTGCTTCTCCCCATAATCCTCGACACAAGGAATTGCACCAGTGCCTGTCTGATGCGTGTACAAGATACAATTTGAAATAGCCAACCCAAGAGCACCTACTGGTGTTTGGCAAACAAAATGGTGTATATGATGACATAAAGGTTGATGCAACATTGCCACTGCTTCACCAGAGACTGTGCCAGCTTCTGTCAAGGCTTGCATTCCCTGGGGGAGATTGGTTGCTTGGACTCAATCGTAGAGCTTTGAATTGGTTGCAAGAACAGATAAATGGGAAAAGACTGCCACTGGAGAGGTTGAAGAGTTAAACTTCAGTAATGTGAGCAGCAGTATAATTCTCCACTTGGAGCAAAGTTCCATTAATTGCTACAGTGGTTTCTGCTGTTTTGCTAATTATAATGTCTCTTGTTAGAAAAGGATGCAATAAGCACTTCTGCCCAACGTGCCCACACCGGCCAACATATCCCAGCTACACTCGTCTGCCCGTGTTTGGTCCTTATCCCCCCAAACCTGTCCTGTCTAACTGTTTCTCAAACGTTGGAATAATCCGGGCCTTAACTACCTTCTCTCGCAGCTCGTTCCATACACCCTTTGTCTGAAAAAGCTATCCCTCCGATTTCTATAAAATCTTTTCACCTTCACTCTGTCCCAGAAGACGGATGTCCTCTGGTCCTCAATTTACCTACTCTGGGCAAGAGACTCTGAGCATCTACCCGATCTATTCATCTCATGATTTTATACACCTCCAAGATCACCCCTCATCCTCCTGCGCTCCATGGAATAGAGTCTACTCAACCTCTCCCTATAGCTCAGACCACCTAGTCCTTGTAACATACTCGTAAATCGTTACTTTACTCTTTCCAGCTTGACAACATCTTTCCTATAACATGGTGCCCAGAACTGAACACAATACTCTAAATGCGGCCTCATCAACATCTTATACAACTGCACACAACTTCAGTACTCAATACTCTGACTGATGAAGGCCAATGTGCCAAAAGCCTTTTTGACCACCCTATCCTACCTGTGACTCCACCTTCAAGGAACCATGCACCTGCTGTTACAAGGGAACAGGTTCAAGGATTTGACTAGTAGAACAGAAAAAGGCTCACTCGTCGGTTTGGTTACAAATCAGATTTATTGGCAAGAGAGAGAACAAAAACAATACTTGCCTTGGTATGCGCAGGACCCGTTTTACAGCAGCACACCTCTCTCTCTCTCTCTCCCTCCCTCTCTCTCTCTGCCTCCGTCCACGTCACTGATCACGACCCAGCCCGTCGGTGAACCCCTCTCCCACAAGAACTAACTAATGGCTTACTGGCGCCTGCCTCTATAGCAGCAGGAACTAGCCGTTGAAAATAACCGCCGTTAAGTCCTGGCCAATAGCACCGCTTCCAAATTCAAACTGCAACCAATGGTAGGGGCCTACATCCGAGCGAGCTCCCCTTGAGGCTTTACCTTCTGAACTTGTAGTCGGCAGGGCAGTACTCTGCATATCGCCAACTTGGATATGTTGTGTATAATAACGTGCTGTTAGTGTCCCCTTAAAACTTAAAGGTCCATTGAAGGTAATTTGACTATATTGTTGTCTAGTTTATTCCATTCCCTTAAGGTTCTTACAAAGAATTAGTTATTTTCAATATCTGTCCTGGTGAATGGGGTTTCTATTTGCATATCATTTCTATTTCTTGTTCCCCTTTCTGTTTAGTATGTTACGGCTCCATCCCGCACAAGCTGATCCAGACAGTCATGGCCAAGCATCATGTGCCGGGCCAAGTGGCAGATCTCATCCTGGACTATTACAATCAGTTCAGCATGAGAGTTTCATCAGGGTCAGTAACATCAGAGTGGCACGGACTAGAGGTTGGGATCATCACAGGCTGTACCATCTCTGTGATCCTTTTTGCCTTGGCGATGAACATGATTGTCAAGTCTGCAGAGCCAGAGTGCCGGGGCCCTCAGACCAAGTCAGGAATACGCCAACCACCAATCAGAGCCTTCATGGACGACCTGACTGCCACCACTGAGTCAGTGCCAGGAGGCACGTGAATCCTGCAGGGGTTGGAGAAACTGATTGGATGGGCAAGGATGAGGTTTAAGCCAGGAAAATCAAGGTCACTGGTGCTGAAGAAGGGCAAAGTCATGGACAGGTTCCGCTTCAGCATCGAAGGGTCACCAATCCCAACTGTCTCCAAAAAGCCAGTGAAGAGTCTTGGCAAGGTGTTTAACAGCAGCCTGAAGGATACAGCATCTGTCCAGGCAACCCGTCAGGAGCTGGAGAGCTGGTTGAGAGCAGTGGACCAGTCGGGGCTTCCCGGCAAGTTCAAGGCATGGATTGACCAGCATGGTATCCTGCCAATGATACTCTGGCCACTGCTTGTCTACGAAGTCCAAATATCCATCGTAGAGAGATTGGAGAGGAAAGTCAGCAGGTTTCTCAGGTGGCTGGGACTGCCCAGGAGCCTTGGCAGCATCGCCCTTTATGGAAATAACACCAAGCTCCAGCTGCCCCTGAAGTCCCTGGAGGAAGAGTTTAAGGTGACTCGGGCCAGAGAGGTGATGATGTAGAGGGACTCCAGCGACCCCAAGGTGGCTCAAGCAGGGTTGGAGGTGAAAACTGGGAGGAAGTGGAGATCCGGCGAAGCCATGCTGCAAGCAGAGTCCCGGATACACCGCAGAGTCCTGGTGGGAGCAGTGACTCGGGGAAGAGCAGGCCTGGGAATCTTCCCATCTCCCCAGTTTGACAAGGCCAAGGGGAAGGAGAGGCGCAGGCTGGTCCAGGAGGAAGTGAGGGCAGTTGTGGAGGAGGAGAGGTGTACCTGAGCAGTTGGATTGAGGCAGCAGGGAGCCTGGACAAGGTGGGAGCAGGCCATGGACCGAAAAGTCACATGGACTGAGCTCTGGCAGGCTGAGCCACAGTGCATCAAGTTCCTGGTCCAGGCAGTATATGATGTCCTGCCCAGCCCATCGAACCTCTTCATCTGGGGCAAAGTGGAATCTCCAGATGGCCCGCAATGCTCAGGCAAGGGGACGTTGGAACACATACTGAGCTGTTGCCCAAAGTCTCTTGGACAGGGCCGGTACACATGGCGTCACAACCAAGTTCTCAAACCCATTGCAGAAGCCATCAGCATGGGAATCAGCAGCTGCAGACGAGAACGCCCCACCACACAGATGATCACCTTCGTGAAGGCCGGAGTGCAGCTGCCAAGAACCACAGCAGCCAGGAATCAGTCAGGAATCCTGGCAACTGCGCAGGACTGGCAGCATTCCATAGACCTGGTGAAACAGCTGAAGTTTCCACAGCACATTGCCATGACCACCCTGAGGCCAGATATCCTCCTGGTGTCAGAGGCGACCAAAAACATTGTCTTATTGGAACTGACAGTGCCATGGGAGGACCATCTGGAGGAGGCCCACGAGAGGAAGATGGCCAAGTATGAAGAGCTGGTCATAGACTGCCGTAAGCAGGGCTGGAAGGCAAGGTGTATGCCCATCGAGGTTGGCTGCAGAGGTTTTGCAGGGCAATCGCTCTACAAAGCCTTGAATGCACTGGGCATCAACGGAGTGGCAAGGAGAAGGGCCATCAAGAACACCACAGAGGCAGCGGAGAAGGCATCAAGATGGCTCTGGATCAAGAGAGGAGGTCCATGGGGAGGAGCGAATGCCACCTGAACACAAGTCGTGGTCTGATCAACCATGGCTGGGTCGCCTGGGTGAGGGTGTCTGATGTTGAAAGACCCGAAACACCCAATGACCCTAGGTTACATCACTGATGATGTGTTCAGGAGCATCTATCGATGTATTTGTATCAATGTATCTATCTGCATTTATGCCCACGATCCCCTTTTGAATCTTATACAACATGGCTAGTCTGTTCCTTGCCCTTCTTGTTTCCAGCGTTTCCCACTCCAGGTCGGACAGCATCTGGGTGACACTGCTACCTCAATTGTAGTTCCCAATGCAAAAGCGTGCTGCAACGTAGTGCTACCGGTCACAGCACTATCACCCACAGACTGTTCGGGATAAACTCTTATAACATCTGCACTCCTAGATCCCTCTGCTCTACAACACTTCCTAGAGCCCGACCATTCACCGTGTAGGTCCTGCCTATATTAGACTTCCCAAAATGCAACACCTCGCGTTACTCTGTATTAAATTCCATCAACCATTCCTCAACCCACTTAGTCAATCGATCAAGATCCTCCTGCAATTTATCACAACCATCTTCACTATCTGCAAAACCACCAACTTTTGTATCATCTGCCTCGCATCAATTTATTAGGTGTCACCTGGCAAATTTTAATTACAGATCTTCAAGTTTTCATTCTTTTCAAAACAAAAAACTAATGTAAAGAAACATATCTTCATACCCAGTAGAGTTCAATTCAAGATAAATCAGAAGACTTCAATGTTTGTTAAATTTGTTCCAGATATCTCTGCCCTTTCCAACGTACTTAGTAGGCCAGAAGAATAATGATGGCAGTAACACACACTATGTTGAATAAAACAGGAATTCAAGACACTGCACTGAAATGGCTGTTTCTATGTCCCTTGATATATTCTGTGCATTTTGACAAGACCTTGGAAAATATTCCAAAATGACATTCAGAAACATTGCAGAGTTTAACAGTGATCCATGGAATCTATGACAAGGACGAGTTGATAACATGTTTGCTCCCCTACTGTATGACATTATGAAGTTTATAGTATCACCGAGCATTGGACCATGAAACCGAAAACCAAATGGAGAAGTTGGCACCAGCTATTGATCAACTTCAGCTTGGCTACAGCTGCAACAAACACACACAAGAGAACAATACTTATCTATGATCAAATCATTAAAAATCTCAACTGCACCATCTTTTCTACATCAGCTAACACAGAGCAACAGGAGGAGGTAATTCTTTTGTCAATATTACACAATTAGAATAGTGTCATATACAATATTCAAGAAACATGGCAACAAGCAATTTGCTAAAAGCACTCACCTGCCGATATGTTCCATCCAGTAATGTATCTAGATTACGTAAAGGTGAGGGAGTTTTGTCCTTGAAGTGTGTTAAAAGCCGCCTTTGGATGGCTCTGTATTGTACTGCCCGTTCTGAAAGAAGTTCTTTATATTTTTCAGCATTTAAGCGCAGCTATAAAAATAACAAAGGACTTCAAACATTGCTCTCTTTTCAAAAGTTTAAAAAAAAAAAATCCTTTAAATGTATTTGTTCAAATTATAAATAAAATTTTCATTCACTTTATCTGAACCGTGGAAGAAGCAGTCAATGACCTGGATTTTATGGTCTGTGGCAAAGAAATGGTGCTTACTGCTGACCTCAAAAGAAAACCTCTAAAAACCTAGTGATCTCCACAGTGTGGATTTCGTCTTACCCAATGTTTATTTAATTCTGGCGTCAGTACTATCAGATCAGAGGAATAGCTTGAAGCAGGCTTGATGTAAAAAAAATGATGGTATCTGCATTCTGCACACTCGAGAACATAAAGATTGGTATATACACACATGATTAATGTGGTAGCCAAAATATCAAACGAACAAATAAAAATAATTATTAACTAATCTTAAAAAGGTTACATTTTGAAATAATCATCTTGATGGAATCAGTCTTGACACAAAATCTCAAAGTCTCTATAACACTTCATTCAAAAATGAAATCACATTTCACAAAAGTCTTTGCAGTCAGGCAAGGGAGTAAAATTGTGAACCTCTTAGCACTTTCAAGATTTTCACTTTCCACAACTTAAAATACCTGAGAAAGGAATGGAGTATTTAGCTGCCCTTGTATAATCTAGAGCACGTTGCCAGTTTTTCCATTTAACAGAAGTAATAGCTTTTTGTTTTGAGTATGCATGCACCAAAATGGATAGTGCAGTAGATATGGCCCACAAGGACTTCAGTAAGACTTTTGACAAGGTCCGACAAAGGAGACTGGTCTAAAAGATTAGGTTCCAAGATATCAACGGCAAATTGGCAAATTATATCAAAAATTGATTTGGCAATAGAAACAAAGGGCAATGGTAGATGGTCAGTTTGTGAATGGATGCCAGTAACTAGCGGTGTTCCATTGGGATTGGTGCTGGGACCCTTACTGTCAATGATTTGGATGTGGATTTAGAAGCATGATCAGCAAGTTTGCAGATGACACAAAGATTGGTGAAGTGGTTGCAGTGTGAAGGGTAGTCTCAGCTATCGGGTGATATCAAAGTGAAATGGAAGATTTTATCCTGATAAATGTGAAGCGATTAATTTTGGGAATACTAATGTGCTACAACATACACTATTCAACACATACAACAACAAGATTATTGGGAATATCAAAGAACAAAGGGACCTTGTGTACAAGTCCAAAGATCCTTGAAGGAGACATTGTGGTTAAGAATGTACATGGGATGCAGTTTTTCATTAGATGAGATACTGAATACAAAAGCAGGAAGGTTATGGAAACATCCAAACATAGAAAAATAGGTGCAGGAGTAGGCCATTCAGCCCTTCGAGCCAGCACCGCCATTCAATATGATCATGGCTGATCATCTAAAATCAGTACCTGCTTTTTCCCCATATCCCTTGATTCCTTTATCCCCAAGAGCTAAATCTAACTCTCTTGTGAACATCCAGTGAATTGGCCTCCACTGCCTTCTGTGGCAGAGAATTCCACAGATTCACAACTCTCCAGGTGAAGTTTTTCCTCATCTCAGTCCTAAATGGCCTACCCCTTAAGGGCCTGTCCCACTTGGGTGACATTTTCAGTGACAGCCTGAAAAGAGTTTGTCACGGCGTGGTCGGGGCATGACGCGGGATGCAGCATGTAGTGATGCGCGATGTTTCCCTGCCGCCCCTGGATTTTGGAATGTTCAGGCGACATCTGGGTGTGTTATCATGTCATGCACCCTGTCACACGTTGACGTGTACTGTCCTGCGGGTGTCGCCAACGTTAAATAAACAATTTATTTCTTTAAAAGTTATTGTAGATAAGTTAATTTCCAATGTGATTATTATTCTTCGGTGTAACCTTCTTGTGTTGTGAAGGCGCGTGATGCGGTGTGTCGTGGCTTGACGTGACGGTGACGCGGAGTGTCGTACAACTTGACAGCTTTTAGGGCGACTACGGGCGTCAGTCGCTGGCGTTCGTAGTTGCCAAAAAAAAAAATCGTAAAATGGGACAGGCTCTTTATTCTTAAACTGTGACCCCTGGTTCTGGACTCCCCCAACATCGGGAACATTTTTCCTGCATCTAGCCTGTCCTATCCTTCAAGAATTTTATATGTTTCTACAAGATCGCCTCGCATCCTTCTAAATTCCTCTCATCCTTCTAAATTCCGTGTGAATACAATTCTTTCATCATATATCAGTCCCGCCACCCGGGAATTAACCTGGTGAACCTACGCTGCACTCCCTTAATAGCAATAATGTCCTTCCTCAAATTAGCAGACCAAAATTGCATACAGCATGCCAGGTGCGGTCTCACCAGGGCCCTGTACAACTGCAGTAGGACCTCCTTGCTCCCAAACTCAAATCCTCTCGCAATTAAGTTTACTTCGCTGCCAACTCACCCAACCTATCCAATCACCCTGAAGCCTCAGAGCATCCTCATCGCAGCTCACACTGCCACTCAGCTTTGTGTCATCTGCAAACTTGGAGAGGTTACATTTAATTCCCTCGTCTGAATTGTTAATATATATTGTAAATAATCGGGGTCCCAGCACTGAGCCTTAAGGAACCCAACTAGTCACTGCCTGCCCTTCAGAAAAGGAACCGTTAATTCCTACTCTTTGCTTCCTGTCTACAAACCAGTTCTCTATCCATGTCATTTCCCTACCGCCAATAACGTGTGCTCTAATTTTGCACACTAATCTCTTGAGTGGGACCTATTCAAAGTCCAGATACACCACATCCACTGGCTCTCGTTTATCCATTCTACTCGTTACATCCTCCAAAAATTCCAGAAGATTAGTCAAGCATAATTTCCCCTTCATAAATGACTGACCGATTCTGTCACTGCTATAACATCTTTAATAACCGACAATCATCTTCCCCACAACCAATGTAAGGCTAACTGGTCTACAATACCCCATTTTCTCTCTCCCTCCTTTCTTAAAAAGTGGAGTTACATTGGCTACCCTCCTGTTCTCAGGAACTGATGCAGAGTCAAGAGAACATTGGAAAATGATCACCACGATTTCTAGAGCCACCTCCTTGGGTACTCTGGGATGCAGGCCGTCAGGCCCTGGGGCTTTATCTGCCTTCAGTTTACCGAACACCATTCCCGAACTAATGTGGATTCCCTTCCTTTCAAATCTCCCACTAGATCCTCGGTCCCCTAGTATTTCTGGGAGATTGTTTATTTCTTCCTTAGTGAAGACAGAACCAAAGTACTCGTTTAACTGTTCTGCCATTTCTTTGTTTCCCATTATAAGTTCACCTGTCTCTGATTGTAAAGGACCTACATTTGTCTTCACTAATCTTATCCTTTTAACTATTCTAAAGAAGTTTTTACAGTACAACTACACAATTGGCTTCTAGTTACCATACAATAGGAATGTTGTGGTAGCTCTGGAGAGGTGTAGAGAAGATTCGCCAGGAAGTCGCCAAGGTGGCAGCATTTCATTAATAAAGATAGACCAAGTTGTTTTTCATTGGAGTGAAGGAAGTTAAGTGGGGACTTAATAGAAGTATATACAATTATGAGGAGTATAGATGGGGAAAATGGTAAGAATCTTTTCCATTCAGAAGATTTAAGCAAGAGGGAAGGGATTTAGAGAGGATTTAATGGGGGTTCTTTTTCACCCAGAGAATGACGAGGATCTGGAATGCACTGCATTGGAATGTGGTAGAAGCAATAACAGTATCAACAAGTCAGAAGCATCTGGATGAGCACTTGAATGCTACATTGCTGGAAGATGGGATTAATTCACATATGTGCCCACTGTTTGGAATGGACGTGGTGGACTGAATGGCACGTTTTCATGCTGTGTGATTATGACTAATAGATTCTTCAACATTACGCTACAATCTCCAGGCTACAGACCTCAAAGTGCCGATCAACTAATTGAAAGTACTCCTGCAAAGGGATGGGCCCAGGAAAGGTGCACACAAAGTCTTTATGCTCTTCACTGGCAAATGTCTCTTCCAATTGCTGAATAAGTCCTTTTGTGATTAGCCAGAGATCTTCAAATTGGTCACATTGAATTCTGTACCGACCTGAGAAGTTAAATCAAAAATATAATAGCAGCAGTTTTCAGAGAATTAATATTTATTCATTACTTATTGGACAATAACTCCATCATTTACAACCCTTATTTGCTTATAAATGTTGATTGTTCAACTGTACCTCATTGTCACATGTGCCCAAGGAAAGTGAAAGTTTGTTTGCATATAGTTCATTTGCAATCCTACTATGTACTAGGCACAATCATACCAAGAATGTAAGACAGTACGCTACACAGTCAAGGGCCTGTCTCACTTGGGCGTCATTTGGCGCGTGGTGAGGCATGGTGGCGTATGCAGCGACACGCGGTAGCGCACGGCGCCCCAGGATTTTGGGATGCTCAAAATCCTCATGCGCCACCTGCGTGACGCGCAAATGATGCCCAAGTGGGACACAAAAGTTGCCATGTTATCAGCATCATCTTGTACCACTTAAAGGAAAACTTGCAGACATTTTCTTCCTCTGCTATTCCATCAATGCAAGCTTGAGGGACACTTCCTCTCCAACGTTGCACATTGCAGCCCTTGGGACTGAACATAAATTCTGTAGTTGGTAGAGAATCATCCTCTCCTTTTCTGTCAAAAGTGGCCATTTCTGATCCAAGGTTATCCAAGGTTATCCACCTGTACATTAACTCAAATTTTCACTCTCAACACATGTTTGGGTTATTTCCAACATTTAGTAGCATTAGATATCTAGTAACGTTCTGCCTCTCACAGAGTTTTAACCCTTTCTGGTCATCATAGAAACATAGAAAATAGGTGCAGGAGTAGGCCATTCGGCCCTTCGAGCCTGCACCGCCATTCAATATGAACATGGCTGATCATCCACTCAGTATCCCATACCTGCCTTCTCTCCATACCCCCTGATCCATTTAGCCACAAGGGCCACATCTAACTCCCTCTTAAATATAGCCAATGAACTGGCCTCAACTACCTCTGTGGCAGAGAATTCCACAGATTCACCACTCTCTGTGTAAAAAATGATTTTTCTCATCTCGTTCCAAAAAGACTTCCCTCTTATCCTTAAACTGTGACCCCTTGTTTTGGACTTCCCCAACATTGGGAATAATCTTCCTGCATCTAGCCTGTCCAACCCCTTAACAATTTTGTAAGTTTCTATAAGATCCCCCCTCAATCTTCTAAATTCTAGCGAGTACAAACCGAGTCTATCCAGTCTTTCTTCATATGAAAGTCCTGCCATCCCAGGAATCAGTCTGGTGAACCTTCTCTGTACTCCCTCTATGGCAAGAATGTCTTTCCTCCGATTAGGAGACCAAAACTGTACACACTACTCCAAGTGTAGTCTCACCAAGACCCTGTACAACTGCAGTAGAACTTCCCTGCTCTTATACTCAAATCATAACTTTGGAGAACTTGTCAAATCTCTTCTCAACTTTCCCAGTTCTAAAGACAACCCCTGATATTTTAAGCAGTGGTGATGAATATAAACCCCATTAAAATCATCACAAATTTTGTTTGTTTAAACAGCAATAACTTACTAACTTTTCTAAATGTCTTCAAATTGTCAAAAACCACAAAGTTTCCTCATAAAACAAAGTGAAGTAACTCAGCGGGTCAGGCAGCATCTCTAGCATGGATAGATTGGCATTTCACGTTGGAACCCTTCTTCAGACTGATTGTAGAAGTGAAGCTGCAAAAGAGAGGTGACGGGGAGGGGGGGTGGCAAGACAAAGCCTGGCAAGTGATAGGTGGACAAAGGTGTGGGGGATTTCTGATTGGCAGGTGGATGGAAAAAGGCTAGAGATAAAAACAAAACAAAAGGGTAAAATGGAAGAAGAGAAGAGAAGTGAAATGTGAAGCCAGAGGAAGTGATAGAAGTGAAAAGGTACAAAGGGATGAGATCGATATGGGAATGATCGATATGGGAAGGGGAGTTATAATGGTTAGCAACCAGAAGATCCAATAGACCTTGACAGTCCGAGCGTAAGTGTTTGGCTAAATGGCCTCGGCGATGTAAAGGAGGCCATATCAGGAACACCGAACGCAGTAGATAAGACTAGAGAAGGCACATGTGAACTTCCGTCTCACCTTAGGGTGGCAAAAAATGGGAAGACGAGTTAAAAAGAGTTTGCAATTGGCAGACCCAGTAGGCCTTGGCAAATCGAACACGTGTTCGGTAAAATGGTTGCCTAATTTATACTTAGTCCTGCCAATGGAGGCCATATTCGGAGGAGACCAAACACCCCCCTCTTCTGCTTACCAAAGAGAATACTTTCTCTGCTACTCGTCTGCAACCTTCAGTGGTGCAGCAGTAGAGTTGCCGGCCTACAGCTACAGAGACATTGGATGCTGTATGTACAGAGTTTGTATGTTCAGACTGTGACTGTGTGGGTTTTCTCTGGGTGCTCCGGTTTCCTCCCACATTCCAAAGATGTGCAGGTTTATTGGTTCATTGGCTTCTGTAAATTGTCCCCAGTGTGTATGATAGAACTAGTATATAGAAGATCGTTGGTCAGCATGGACTCAATGGGCCGAAAGGCCTGTTTCCACACGATCTCTAAACTAAACTAAACCAAACCAAACCAAACCTGGAAGGGCTGCTGGGGTCCTTGGGTGGATGTAAAGGATTAGGCGTAGGAACAGAGGTTATATCTTCTTGGAATCAGCCTTAAACACCTTGGGAGAGAGTGGTTTGGGTGGGGAGGATGAGTGAACCAAGGAGTTGCAGTGAAAGTACTCTCTACTGAAAGGGGGGTGGGATGGCGGAGGGCTCATCCCATTATGGCTTGCTTTACATCGACAGAACCAAGCATGGACTAGGCAACCATTTTGCCGAACAGGGCCCGAAACCCAGTTTTGATCCTGACCTCTGGTGCTGTCTGTCTGGAGTTTGCATGTTCTTCCTGTGACTGTATGCGTTTCTTCCAATTGCTCAGGTTTCCTCCCAAATCTCAAAGACATGCACATATGTAGGTTAACTGGCCTCTGTAAATTGCCCCTAATGTGTCGGGAGTGGATACGGATGTGGGATAATAAAGAATCAGTGTGAATGGTGATCAATTATGGTATTTTTCAATCAATTCAATCAAAAAAACAGGATGAGCATGTTATCTGAAATTAAAGATTTCAGTGTTAATGCAATCAGGCCATAATTTGTTGAAAAAGGAGGACCTTTGAATGTCCTGTGAATGCTTGATCTCAAGAACAGATGTGGAAGAGATAGAAACAGAGAAAGGGATAGTGACCTTAGAAGGGACAGGGTTGGGAGGAAATGTGGTCTAGGTAGCTGTGGGAGCCAGTGGGTTTGTTCTACATATCAATAAACAGTTTGTTTCTCGAAATGGAGAGTGTTCCAGAAAGGAGAAAGACGTAACTGGAAATGAATGAGGGCAATGTGGAAATTAGTGTCAACGTTAATGAAATTGACAAGTACAGGAGTATAGTACCAATGCAGTCATCATTACAGCAGAGAAAGAGTTCTGAAGTGGTGCCATGGGAGATTTGAAAGGCTGCTCTGTGTAGCCAAAAAAAGTTGAATTACCGATGGCCTATGGGAGTACCCTATACCTTTCGTCTGTAGAAAGTAGGAGACATCAAAAGGAAGGTCATTCAAAGTAAGCACAAGTTCGGCCAGGCAGAGGAGAGTGCTAGTGGAGAGCAACTGTTTGGACCAATGCTGCATACATTTAGGGTTACTCCAGATTCCAGCATGTGCTGTCACTCATGTCTCCAAAAATCTCATGAACAAACCATCTGCACTTCTGGAATGAAATGCAAAGGCATGTATTAGAATTTAATGGCCTTAACCATTCTGCAGCTGTGAATATTATTAACAGGACTCCTTCCAAAACCCATACAGCAATCCTTTTCAAAGGCCAAGCATCAAGGCCTTCCAGTGATTTGTCCCTGCCAGCCAGCATGGGAACACTAATTCTATAATGCTGTAAACTGAAGAACTGAACATAGTGTTCACAATTATAACCTCTTTAAATGTAGCTGGATAACATGCAGGAGACAGAGTAATCAGGAAAGGAATTATGCCCTTGGTATCATCCTTGTTGAAACATGACTAACTGAAGATGTACAGGACAGGAAAGCAGGAGCCAATCATAAATGCTAGACTTTTGAGTTGGAAAAGAAGGCACAAGTAGGCAAGAGTTAATTCCACTACATTAATTCCACACACAAACTTAAAAAGCAGAGGGACTATTTGGCACCAGACATCAGTGCTCATCGTCAGGATAGAATAAGTCTTTCCGTACAAGTTCAACCTTTGCAAATATTCAGTGCGAGATCTTATTTTCTGGTGTCACATTTTTAACCAACTGGGGAAAAAATAATTTTGTCAACATTGCACCTCATTTCTGCTCGATACAATGGGAACCACAATGCCAAAAGCTTCAAAAAGGTCATATATAACAATAAGAAATTTAATATGACAACTAACAATCAAATCAACGAGAGAACCACTACTAGTACAGATTACTTTTAAGTATATACTTCACACGCTTCACCTAAACACATGAATTAACAGACTCTTTTAAAATAATCCTAGGCAGAACCGAGCCATTCTCTCATAACCTGCAATTCTTCTCTGATTGCCAGAGGCACTGGCACAAGGTCAGTAGTGATCCCAGAAGATCACAAAACCCTCTGACTTAGAGTAAAAGGTTTAAGTGAACCATAAAGTATCAAAAATTGAAACCAGACATTTTTTTCTCCCCATAAACAGGGTCTATCAGATAACTATGTGAAAACATTTATGATTGCAATTTAGGAGCTGATACTACTTTGCAAACTTACTTATTCTATATGATGATGTACATTGTGATTAACAGAGGGAAGGGACAGAAGCACAAAACTGAGAAGTAGATTCAAAAGAGTAACTATAATTCCTGAAATTAGATATGCTCCCTTATTACATGTTACAAGCAAGGGGTAGTAGCTGTTCTTAGTTAATTTGAAGGCAGTTAATGGAGATAATCACAGAAGATCATACTCACTTGATGTCTTTGAGGATAAAAGTGTAATCGTTGACCCTGAGAGTAATTTGAATCCCAAGACATTCATCTGCTCGTGATCTGACTCTCCAAGAAAATCTGTTTTTTATAAAGGAAAATGGTAAATTAGCCTAAGTGTAAGCATAACTAAATAATATCCACACAGAAAGCCTCTGCCACAAGTTTAACATCGAAGTTACTCACTAGATTTAATGAATATGATAAGATATACACTCCTGAATTGATTGATCAGCATGTTTTAAAATTGAAGGTGAACTTCAAGAGACAAAAATATCCCATTACAGCTCTATCAAGATGTTGTCTTGCATAGTTTAGGAAAACAATTTTGGTGCCATTTACAAAAGCATAGCTGAGGGGTATAAAATGTAACTCTATATTACATACACATGATAACAATTACCTATACTGAGCTTTCTACAAGTTCCAAATGGAAAAGATCTACTAAGGTTCTGCGTATCCATCTGCCCTGGAAGATCTTGGGTCCAGTTCTGTCCTGATTTCATTAACCCCAGCATTAAAATGCTGCAGCTGAGCTCAATATCTAGGTTAATGAGAACGAGTGGGCTTGTTGTCTAGTAAGTTTTGCTGAATGTGAAAGGCAAGAACAAAATTAGTTTCAGCTGCCACACTCACTAACTAACATGAAAGATTAAACCAGAACATGAAAAATGCTAAGGATACAGCAGGATAAAGATCAATTACATATATGGGTGAGAAATGGTAGATGGAGTTTGATCCGGGCAAATGTGAGGTGTTGCACTTTGGGAGGTCAAATGTAAGGGGAATGTGTACAGTTAGTGGCAAGACCCTGAACAACATAGATATATAAAAGGATCTTGGGCGTAGGAACCATAGCACCCTGAAAGTGGCAACAAACGTAGATTGAGAGGTAAAGAAGTTGTATGTCTGCTTGCCTTGATCGATTGGGACATTGAGTATAAGAGACAGGAAGTCATTTTGCAGCATTATAAAACATTGGTTAGGCAGCATTTGGTGTGTGCATTCTAATTGCCTCAGTACAGGAAGGACATGAAGGCTGTGGAGTGGGTGCAGAAGAGGTTTATCTGGATTTAAGAATATTAATTATAAAGAGAAGTTGGACACATTTGGATTATCTTTGCTGGAGTGTTGGAGGTTGAAGGGAGACTTGATAGAATTATACAAAATGATTAGAGGCATGTATAGGGTAAATAGTCATAACCTTTTTCTGCAGGATAAAAATCACAAAGACAAGAGGGCATACCTTTAAGATCAGAGGCAGAAAAGTTGAAGAGAGAGGTGTGGGGTGAGTTTTTTTTAAATATACAGATGCCTGGAACACACTGCCAGTGGTGGTGGTGGAAGCGGAAATTATGGTGGTGTTAAGAGGTTTTAAGAGAGGCACATGAATGTGCAAAGAGACAAGGGATATGGATCATGTGCGGGCAGAAGGGATGTTTAATTTGGCATCATGCTTGGCTCAGGCATCGCCTATACCAATGCCGAACTGATCCTAAATGTTGTGAATGAGCTGCAATGCTCTTCACCAGCAGAAGAAAAATGATAGATGAAATAACATGGAAAATTAAAAATGTTTTAGCAACCAAATGTGTTATATTAATATTAATTTTACATGCAGCCACAATTAGTATGTCGTAATTATTTAGAAAAACAATTCTGGTGTGGAGTGCTTACCTGGAAAAAGAACGGAGATATTTACAGGTGGCTTATTTATGTCAATTGTTATTTTGTGAACAGCATTCTTAGATGGTTGAACTGGTTGGCAAATTAACTTGAGAGGCAAACTAAATGTGCACTGTGCAATTCGAGGAACACCTGCAAAGCAAGATTGCTGTTAAAATTTCCAAATGAAAATTTGCGTTTCACAGCTTTAGTTTCTAAAGCTATAATCGAAAAAACTACCTGATGAATGATCATTGACTTCAAACATCACCTCTGTTTCTCTCCCCTCATGTGCTGCCTCACTTGCTGAGTACCTTCAACATTTACTGTTTGTAATAAACTCCATTACAGCTTTCTTTACATCATTGAGACCAAGCTTAGAATAGGCGACCATTTATACAAGCACATAGAGTCATAGAGTGATACAGTGTGGTAACAGGCCCTTCGGCCCAACTTGCCCACACCGGCCACCAGTCCCACCTGCCTGCGCTTGGTCCATATCCCTCCAAACTTGTCCTATCCATGTACCTATCTAACTGTTTCTTAAACATTGTGATAGTCCCAGCCTCAACTACCTCCTCTGGCAGCTTGTTCCATAAACCCACCACCCTTTGTATGAAAAAGTTACCTCTCAGATTCCTATTAAATCTTTTGCCCTTCACTTTGAACCTATGACCTCTGATCCTCAATTCCCCTACTCTGGGCAAGAGATTCTGTGCATCTACCTGATCTATTCATAGAAACATAGAAAATAGGTGCAGGAGTAGACCATTTGGCCCTTGAGCCTGAACCGCCATTCAATATGATCATGGCTGATCATCCAACTCAGTACCCTGTATCTGCCTTCTCTCCATACCCCCTGATCCCTTTAGCCACAAGGGTCACACATCTAACTCCCTCTTAAATATAGCCAATGAACTGGCCTCAACTACCTTCTGTGGCAGAGAATTCCAGAGATTCACCACTCTCTGTGTGAAAAATGTTTTCCTCATCTCGGTCTCGTGGTTTTATACACATCGATAAGATCACCCCTTATCCTTCTGCACTCCAAGGAATAGAGACCCAGCCCACTCAACCTCTCCCTATAGCTCAGACCATCTAGTCCTGGCAACATCCTCACAAATCTTATCTGAAACCTTTCAAGCTTCACAATATCTTTCCGATAACATGGTGCCCAAAACTTAACACAATACTCTAAATGTGGTCTCACCAACATCTTATACAATTGCAACATGACCTCACAACTTCTATACTCAATGCTCTGACTGATGAAGGCCATTGTGCCAAAAGCCTTTTTGACCACCTTATCTACCTGCAACTTGACCATCAAGGAACCATGCATTCCCAGATCCCTCTGCTCCACAACACTCCCCAGAGTCCTACCATTCACTGTGTAGGGTCTCACTCGTCCCAAAATGCAAACACCTCACATTTCTCTGTATTAAATTCCATCAGCCCTTCCTCAGCCCACCTGGCCAATCGATCAAGATCCTGCTGGAATCTTTCACTACCATCTTCACTATCTGCAAAACCACCCACTTTTGTATCATTAGCAAACTTGCTAATCTTGCCCTGTATGTTCTCATCCAAATCATTGATGTAGATGACAAATACCGAACCCCGAGGCACACCACTAGTCACAGGCCTCCAGCCCGAGAACTAACCATCCACCATCACCCTATGCTTCCTTCCATGAAGCCAATTTGCTACCCATTCAGCTATCTCTCCTTGGATCCCATGCAAGAACCTTCCAGAGCAGCGTACCATGCTGAACCTTGGCAAATGCCTTACTGAAATCCATGTAGAAATCTTCTGCTCTGCCCTCATCGACCTTTTTGGTCATGTCTTCAAAAAACTCAATCAGATTTGTGAGGCACGATCTCTCACGTACAAAACCATGCTGACTATCCTTAATCAGCCCTTGCCTATCCAAATGGCTGTATAACCTATCCCTTAGAATACTCTCTCGTAACTTTCCAACTACAGATATTAAGCACTTCTTGAATAAAGTTAAAGTCCTGTCCCACGGTACGAGTTCATTCCAAGAGCAAAAATTTAAACTCGGGAGAGCTTAAGGGAAAGCACGGAGAATGAACGTAGCGGGTATGTCCGAGCTCAGGGACATCTAGAGCGCTAACGGCAGGTACTCGGGAAGACTCGCTAACGGCAGGTAAGCACGGGAAGACTCGTGAAGATTTTTCAACATGATGAAAAATGTCCACGAGAGCCCCGAGTAGCGACAAGCGGCCATTACCGTAAATCTCCGAGTTCGAATCAGGGCCAACTCGGGAGAACTCTTGGAATGAACTTGTACCGTGGGACAGGGCTTTTACAACATTTGCCACTCCCCAGTCTTCCGGTACCTCTCCTGTATTTAAGGACGACTTGTAAGTTTCAACCGGGGCTCCCGCAATTTCCTCTCTAGTTTCCAACAATGTCCTCGGATATATCTGATCAGGCCCTGGAGATTTGTCTACTTTCCTACACAATAGTACCTTCAGTCCTTCATCCTACTGTCTTTCTCCTCCTCAAATAAACACGTGCTCTATATGCCAAGGCCCACCTCCGACTGGCTGCTAACCATTTTAACTACCGTTCTTATTCCCGTTCCCACCTTTTTGTGGGCTCCTCAATTGCCAGAGTTAGGCTACAAGGATACTGGAAGAACAGCACTTCATATTCTGCATTGATAGCTTACAACCCAATGAACATTGAATTCTCCAATTTCAAGTAATCCCTCCCAAATTCCGTATCTTTCCCCTACTCCCATTCCCACCCAGTTGCTTTTGTAATCTTATCCGCATTATTGGAATCTCCCCCAGCTTTACACTCTCATACTTGGCAATGGCATAAGACGGTTTTGTTCCAAAATTCTCTGCAATCATTATTGGTTATGCTCAGTATGACAGGATTTGAATGGGCCAGCATTGGAATTTGTTCTCCTCAAAGAGCTTTTAATTATTCCATAAGAAATATATATTTGCCAAATTAAATTGGCTCAATGACAATCAGAGGATTTCCCGATTAAAATTATTTATGTTTAGTTATATGAGGATACAAACAAACACATTTAGTGGAGATCCGATTCCATAATGCTAACATTATCAGAAAATTCAAGTACTCTGCTTCAAAGATTAGTGTCTATACATTGATTAGGATTTTTTGCTGTTGTGATGATGACTTTGGTTTTTGTTTTGATAAAGCAGCCAAAGCCAAATGCCACAATTGTGTTATCAAATATCACACTTAAATTCATATTTATTTAATACTTCCCCTTCCCCATCACGCAGATCCTTTCCCCTCCTTGATCTGCTTCATTTCATACCCTCACTCTTCTGAGTCCCCTATTTCACGCACCCCACACCTGTTCCCTTCCACCCCTCTGCCCCTTCTACCCGTTTTCCCTCCCTCTGGTTTTACATTTCACTCCTCATCTTCCTTCCTTATTTGATTTCATGTCTGCTCCCTTTTGTCCCCGGTATAACTGTGCCCACCCATCTGCTAATCACCCCTATTCACAATCCATCTATCACATTCTGGTTCTTGCCCCTCTCATTTCCCTCACTCCTCTGCTCCATCAGTCTGAAAAATGGAGCACATGCTGGCTTATAACAAAAATCGACACAAAGTGCTGGAGTAACTCAACGGGTCAGGCAGCATCTTTGGAGAAAAAGGACAGGTGATGTTTCAGGTCAGGAGCCTTCTTCAGACTGTCCATTTCCTTCCAAGCAGATGTTGCTTGACCTGCTGAGTTGTTCCAATGTTCTGTTTTTGTTCCAGATACCAGCATTGCAGTCTCTTTTGTCTACGTAAAATTTTAAATTATTTTAATTAACATCCAAGACCATAGAAACATAGAAACATAGAAAATAGGTGCAGGAGTAGGCCATTCGGCCCTTCGAGCCTGCACCGCCATTCAATATGATCATGGCTGATCATCCAACTCAGTATCCCGTACCTGCCTTCTCTCCATACCCCCGATCCCTTTAGCCACAAGGGCCACATCTAACTCCCTCTTAAATATAGCCAATGAACTGGCCTCAACTACCTTCTGCGGGAGAGAATTCCAGAGATTCACCACTCTCTGTGTGAAAAAAGTTTTCCTCATCTCGGTCCTAAAAGATTTCCCCTTTATCCTTAAACTGTGACCCCTTGTTCTGGACTTCCCCAACATAGGGAACAATCTTCCTGCATATAGCCTGTCCAACTCCTTAACAATTTTGTAAGTTTCTATAAGATCCCCCCTCAATCTTCTAAATTCTAGCGAGTACAAACCGAGTCTATCCAGTCTTTCTTCATATGAAAGTCCTGACATCCCAGGAATCAGTCTGGTGAACCTTCTCTGTACTCCCTCTATGGCAAGAATGTCTTTCCTCAGATTAGGAGACCAAAACTGTACGCAATACTCCAGGTGTGGTCTCACCAAGACCCTGTACAACTGCAATAGAACCTCCCTGCTCCTATACTCAAATCCTTTTGCAATGAATGCTAACATACCATTCGCCTTCTTCACTGGCTGCTGCACCTGCATGCCTACTTTTAATGACTGGTGTACCATGACACCCAGGTCTCATTGCATCTCCCCCTTTCCTAATCGGCCACCATTCAGATAATAATCTACTTTCCTGTTTTTGCCACCAAAGTGGATAACCTCACATTTATCCACATTATACTGCATCTGGCATGCATTTGCCCACTCACCCAGCCTATCCAAGTCACCTTGCAGCCTCCTAGCATCCTCCTCACAGCTAACACTGCCCCCCAGCTTCGTGTCATCCGCAAACTCGGAGATGTTGCATTCAATTCCCTCGTCCAAATCATTAATATATATCGTAAATAATTAAGATGAACCCGGAACTGGTAACTAAAATTAAAGTATTGTAAAGTCTGTTAAGATGTGGAGGAGATGGTGGGGAGATGCCTAGGGCAATGGTAGTTGGTGGATAGTGAGGCAAGAAACTATGCTAATTACTGAATTAATTATGAAAATGGGTAAGGTTCTCGCAAATGGAATATTATGTGAGCATTTGTAACATTGTCCATAATGTTAGGAAAATAAAATAATCATCTGAATGGTGAGAGATTACAAAGCTTCATTTTAAAGAATCTGGATGTCCAAGACACGATTTACGGAAGGCTATGATGCTTGTACAGCAAGTAAATCAAAAAGATAATAGAATATTGTTGAATAGAATTGAATACAAAGACAGGCTGATATTTTTCACACTGTAGTCTGGCTCAGCCAGTGGTAACTAGGAATACACTGGGTGACAACCACAAATAGTTTGGTGACACAAATAGTCTGGAGAGACAGTTGACAGCACGGAAAAAGACAGCAGCCGGGACAGGCTGGGTTAGCATCCCAGTCTGTGTCCTTCGTGAGAAAGACACCCAATAAAGCCAGGGAAAGGCCTAATGAACCACCGTGGCCTAAAAATCCATCAGGCGAGAATGAAATGCTCGGAGAAGGAGAAAGAGGTGGAGCGCACAGGCCTTGAACCTGGTGAGACGCAGGAGGAGCTCGGCCAGGACTCACCCCACAGAGCCCAGTCCCTCCATGCACTAGAGTCTCCCAACCACTGCAGAGTAGTTATTAAGATAGCTGATCCGTGGGCGGTTGCTGCTGGGACGAAAGTTGGGGCCTGATCAACCCCGGCTGGGTCGCCTGGGCGAGGGTGTCTGATGTTGTGAGACTCGAAACACCCGATGACCCCTGGTCACATAACTGAGGATGCGTCCTAGCGCATCTAGAAGATGGATATTTTTCACACAGGTTATTCTTTAGTTTAACAGGCCATTGATGAAGGTTTCGGCCCGAAACATTGCCTATTTCCTTCGCTCCATAGATGCTGCCTCACCCGCTGAGTTTCTCCAGAATTGTTGTCTACCATTGATGAGACATGTTGAGCTCTATGTACAATATTGACCTGTTTTAAGGAAGGATATGATTGCATTGGTAGTAGTGCAGAGCACCTGGAATAGGCAGTTATCTAGTAAGGAAAGATTGACAGATTGGATTTGTACCTGCCTTGGAGCAAGAAGGGACTTGATTGAAACAAATAAAGGTCATTAAAGTGCCGGTCCTACTTACGCAATTTTTTTCGGCGACTGCCGGCACCCGTCATTGTCGCAGCAGGTCGCCGAAAACTTTCAACATGAAAAACTAGAAAAAGGTACGACTCTTTGGGTGATTACTCATGACCATACAGGTGTCACCCCGCAACATGTTCGGCGACCTGCTGCGACTATGATGGGTGCCGGCGGTCGCCGAAAATACTGCGTAAGTGGGACAGGCCCTTTAGGCTTTGACAGGGTGGATTTTGAGAAGAAAAGAAACAAACTGCTCAAAGAACTCTGGGTTAAATAGCATCAAGGGAGTAGTGGGACGATTCTCTCTGTACTCAGCCCTGATGCACGGTCTTGAACTGAAACTTTGATCACCCCATTGCCTCCACAGATGCTGCTTGACTAGCCAAGTTCTTTCAGCAGTTTGTTTTTTGCTCTGAATTCCAGCATCTTGTATCTGGATTTTAAAGGATGTTTCCTCTTTTAGGATAATCTAGAACTAGACATTTTAAAGTACATGGCCTGTTCATTTAAAGCAGATGAGGAAAATTATTTTTTTCTCAGATGTTCATGAGTCTTTGGAACTCTCGTCTTCAAAGAATAGTAGAAGCAGAGGCGGATAGACATTTGATAAGTAATAAGGTGAACGGTTATATTATGGTTATGTGGTTAGACGGGAGTGATATGTTGCGGGCTCAATACGATTCGCCACAATCTCATTGAATGTCTGAACAGGATGAAAAGACAAAATGGCCTACTCCTGCTCCTAATTTATATGTCCATATGTGATTTTGCTTCTAAGTTGGCTTTTTATATGCAACAAATTCAATCTTAACATAAAGGAGCACCAAACTGAAAGTGAACCCCCATCCATTCATACAGTGAAGGAGCTTAATTCTCTGTCAATCTCTGTGCTGACTGAAACTTTATTCCTGACATTTGTTTATAAGTAACTTCGACAAAAATAATTTATTTTTATGTACAAAGGAAATGAAAAGGAATTCATAGATTTAATTCCAGACAGAGATGCATTTAGGAGGAAACGAGAGAAAATCCATTTGACCTATAGTAAGCACAGGTCAATGTTGAGTTCATTAATAAATGAAAGGCTTGTGTAACTTCTGTGGATTCTGGCATAAGCAAAGATGCTTTCACTCAAAATAATTTCCCATATAAAATACATGCTGCTTCGTGCAATACTTTTGATTACTCTAAATGCCATAATTCATATCTATATTTAAACCAACTATATTATGCCATTTAATGCACAGTACTAAAATGGACAGGACAGAAGAACTGGTCATTTTTAATCTGGGGAATTGATTTTAATGACAGATCCATAAATTTAAATTGTTAGCGATATTTTCACAATTTTACCACTCATTCTGGTACACCTTACAAATCTGACTTTTTTTTGATGATGTGACCAAAAAGATTGATGAAGGCAGACCTATAGATGATCTATATATGGATTTCAGCATGGCATTCAACAAAGTTCAGCATGGTAGACAGTTCTGGAAGGTTAGATCCCATGGGATCCAAGGAGAGATAACCGAATGGATAGAAAATGGGCTTCATGTAAAGAAGCAGAAGGTGATAGTGGAAGTTACACAAAAATGCTGGAGAAACTCAGCGGGTGCAGTAGCATCTATGGAGCGAAGGAAATAGGTGACGTTTCGGGCCGAAACTCTTCTTCAGATAGTGGAAGGTTGCTTTGACGACTGGAGGCCTGTGACCAGTGGTGTGCCTCAAGGTTCGGTGCTGGGCCCATTTCTGTTTGTCATCTTTATCAATGATTTGGATGAGAACGTACATGGTATGATTAGCAAGTTTGCAGATGACACTAAAGTGGGAGGTATTGTAGATAGTGAAGATGGTTGCCTAAAGTTGCAGTAGGATCTTGATCGGTTGGACAGGTGGGCTGAGGAACGGTTGATGGACTTTGGTGCATTTTGGGAAAAATAACATGGACAGGACCTACACAGTGAATGGGAAAGGCTCTGGAGAGTGTTGTAGAGCAGATGGATCTAGGAGTGGTGGTACACCGTTCATTAAAAGTGGCATCACAGGTACATAGGGTGAACAAAAATGCTTTTGTGTTGTGTTCAGTTCTGGGTACCATGTTATACAAAAGATGTTGTCAAGCTGGAAAGTGTGCAGAGAAGATTTTCGAGGATTTTGCCAGGACTCGAGGGCCTGAGCTATAGGGGGAGATTTAGCAGGTTAGGACTCTATTCCTTGGAGCGCAGAAGGATGAAGGTTGATTTTATAGAGGTATACAAAATCATGAAAGGAATAGATCGGGTAAACGTATGTACAAAGTCTTTTCTGCCCAGCGAAGGGGAAATCAAGAGTGGGAGGACATGGGTTTAAGGTAGGGGGGAAAAGATTTTATAGGAATCTGAGGGGCAACTATTTTTACACAAAGGGTGGTGGGTGTATGGAATGAGCTGCTGGATGAGGGAGTTGAGGCAGGTACTATCGCAACGTTTAAGAAACATTTGGACAGGTACATGGAAAGGATAGGTCTAGAGGCAGGAGCAGAAATCCCGGGGGGGCCAGGGGGACCCCGTTTTGAGAGGTGGGGGACGAACACCCCCATTTTTGGTAATCCGGATTTTAAAACTCGGTGAAATCTCCGCTTTCCGCGAGACAGTGGTGGTGGGGCCGATGATCGAGGGCGCTGATTGGACAAGAGAGACGTCGGTCAGCAGGCAATAGGGGCGGGGACATGATGTCGGCGTGGTGGAGGAGGGGGGCCGATGATCGAGGATAGAGGGCGCTGATTGGACAAGAGAGAGACGTCGGTCAGCAGGGGCAATAGAGGGCGGGACATGATGATCCAATTGGTGGCGTGATGATTGGAGGAGGGAGGTGTCGGTCAGAGCGGACCTGGGTGTCATGGTTGAAGGTAGGGAGGTGCAGGCACTGAGGATAGAGCGCAGTTCATTGCAAAAGGATTTGAGTATAGGAGCAGAGAGGACTGAAGTTGCAGGGTATCTCACACCTGGAGTATTGCGTACGTTTTGACACTAAGCTCACCAGACTGGGGGGCAGTGAAGAAAGACTTAGTTGTTTATACTCTCTGATTGAGAGGGGATCTTATAGAAACTTACAAAATTCTAGGACAGACTGCAGGGTGATTCTTGGATAGTCCAGGACAAGGGGTCACAGCTGGATAAAGGGGAAATCCCTTTAAAACCGAGATGGGAAAACTTGTTTGGCAGAGAGTGGTGAATCTCAGAACTAATCTGCCATAAATGTGAGGGTTATGGCTATATTTAAGAGGGATTTTGGTGGCTAAAAAGGGTACAGGAAAGCAGACGGGATACTGAGTTTGATCTAAATGGTGCAGGCCGATTGGGAATGGCCTAACCTAATTTCTAGATGCAGCGAGTGACAGGATCGATCCCGGGTCTCCAGCGCCGCAATGGGACCATCCCCGTCCCCACCCGGTCCCCCCCCGGTGCCCCCATGGTACAGACAGGAGCGGTGCACCCAGGCCCAAAGCCAGCGCAGAGAAACAACGCTAAACCCAGCTCAACTCTGCCTGCCAACGACGGGCCAGTAGGCATGCATGTGCAGCAGGCAAGCAAGGCTGTAGTAAAAGAAAGTGAATGGTATGTTAGCTTTCATTGCAAAAGGATTTGAGTATAGGAGCAGAGAGAGGTTCTACTGCAGTGCCGGTACAGGGTCGTGTGTGTGTGCGGTCCCTCCTGATGTTTTCATAGCGATTTCCACCTAGAGGGGACAGGCCAAACGCAGGCAGGTGGGAATGTATAGATACATTATTGGTTTTTGGGCGGGAGTGCCGTGAGACGGATACTTCATTGCCCAGCTTTATAAACTATATGATATTCTCTGGGATGTCAGGACTGTCTATTTATGACAATGATTATTAATAAAGACTGGATAGACTTGGTTTATACTCTCTAGAAATTGTAGAATATCATTTACATTTATACAACATTTCCCATAAAAGCAGCAGAAGAAGCTTATTGTTGCTATAATCATAGTAGATTCCCCGCTGTTTGAATACACAACTGGCTTCCCAAAACAAAAACAAAAGAATTAGTTGCAGCCTCATTATGGTCACCGAGAATTTTTCAGCATGTTGAAAAATTAGCGGCGATTAGAATGAAGTCACCGTGTTGCGCCAATTTTTGAGCCGCAGATGGGTCGCAAGGAGGTCCTAGTGGGTTGCGAGGAGGTCAAAGGTTCACGTAGGTTGGAGCCGGTGCTAACCAGTGATTTTCATTGGCTCAATGGGGGGAAAAAAATAAGCAGTAGTTTTCAGATCCAAAGAACCGACTGGTTAAATGTCCACCGAACTTCACAGCCGTGTATCTCTGGCTTCGTAAAAGTTGTCTCCACTCCTTCTCCCCCCACCTCTCTTAAAGAACTTACCGTACATTGTGCTTTAGCTGTCTTAATTACAGTGCCTATTTATCGCGATGTGTGTCTGTATCACCTTGGCTTTGCACAAGGGAATTAGACAGCGCTCCCCCACTTGCCCTGGGAGGGTGTGTGTGTGTGCGCGGTGTGTGTGTGAGACCACACCTAGACACTAGGTGAGACCACACCTGGAGTATTGCGTACAATTTTGGTCTCCAAATCTGAGGAAGGACATTATTGCCATAGAGGGAGTGCAGGACGGTTAGATGATTGGCAGGACCTTTGACTGGCTAAGAATTTAGGGATCAGGGGGTATGGAGCAGAAGATTGCGATGTTAGGGAAGTACAAGGGGAGCTTACTTAAAAAAACCGAGATGAGAAGATTTTTCACACAGAGAGTGGTGAATCTCTGGAACTCTCTGCCACAGAGGGTAGTTGAGGCCAGTTCATTGGCTATATTTGTTAGATGGCGGTAAGGGGATCAGGCTCGAAGAGGCAGGTACGGGAATGGCCTGACAGCCTGCTCAATTGAATTTCTATGTTTCTATTTCTATGTGTCTGTGTGTGTGTGTGTGTGTGTGTGTGTGTGTGTGTGTGTGTGTGTGTGTGTGTGTGTGTGTGTGTGTGTGTGTGTGTGTGTGTGTGTGTGTGTGTGTGTGTGTGTGTGCGCGCGGTGTGTGTGTGTGTGTGTGTGTGTGCGCGTGTGTGTGTGTGTGTGTGTGTGCGTGTGTGTGTGCGTGTGTGTGTGTGTGTGTGCGTGCGTGTTCCACTCTGACAGTCGCTGTTCCAGTTCCCGGTTTTTCAGGCGACTGCCGGCAACTTGACAGTCACCGGCAGTCCGCTGAAAAATCGCCTAAGTGGGACAGGCCCAAAGGAGCACTAGACTCAAATGACTGAGTCAGCGTATAAGTGTCTAGAAGGAGAGTGCTGAAGGTAAGAAAATTCAGGAGTTAGTTCTTGGGGTTGTACAGCTGGAAAAGATTCCAGAAATATGGAGGGGGCCAACCTGTGAAAGGATTTAAATATGTGCGAAAGTTTGAAATTAATCAGCAGGAGAGAACAGGTGCCAATGTTGGTCAGCAAGGACTTGGCCAATGTGAAAGTATAGCTTTGTGCAGGATCACATCCAACAGCTTCTCAGCGAACTGGGGTTTATGGAAGGTAAATGATGGGAAAATACTAAGATAACTGAAATAATATGAGGAGGATGTCAAAAATATCACTGGGGTGGGATAAACTAGCTGAGGTATGGGTATAGGTAGAACATCTGACATGTGACATGAATAACACAAGACAATGAGCAGAGCAGGTCTCGATCAGAAGCTGAAGAAAACTGCTTCTATCCCCTCCATAAACTAATTTCCCTCATTAACCCCTTTCATAACAACATGCAAAGCACCATAGGGTTTGATGGCTTTTCTGAGATGCAAATGGGGTGAATCGCAGAGTGGTTGATATCTAGAACTCACTGCAGAGGAGGTAGTGGAATCATATTCAGTCAATATGTCTGAGATATTTAGACAGGCACTTGAATAGGCAAAGCATGGAAGGGTAGGAATCCTATACAGGCAATTGAGATGTGTGGATGGGTAATAAAATCAGCGGCGACAAAGTGCACCAAAGGGCTCATTTCTATGCAGTACAACTCTAAGTCGCCAAGGAAGTCACAGTCTTTGTATACTAGGTAAGATATTGTAGCAGATGTGTTCACTCAGGGTGGAAAAACTGAGACATTCTTTCTTGGTTTCTAAATTTCCATGAAATTTCTCCCGGAAAGTGGCTCCAATCTAATCAGCAGAGACATACAATCTTACAGTATATTGCACACCCTTCCATATTCACAATTAACTTGTTCCCCACATTCTGTATTATTCCCAATACCATGTGCTTTAATTTTGTTTAATTTATTGTGTGGCATCTTATCAAAGTCAACCCAAAAATCCAAATGCAGGTTGACCTTCATCCACTCCGCATCTTACAATTTTAACAGTTTTGACAAATATTATTTCCCTTTTATAAATCTATGTTGATTTTGCCCAATCTATTATGACCTACTATCCTGAAGATAAGTCCCATAAGGGTATTTTTACCCTTACAATTCCTTAGTTCCATCCATACTGACTCCACATCTCCTGTTTCAATGTCGCCCTTTGAAAGGGACTGAATTTCATTCCTCATCAACAGAACTACCCCACCCCTCTGCCCACCTGCCTGTCTTTTCAATAGGAGGTATACCCTTGGGGATTCCCCAAAATCCTGGAGATTTATTGGCTTTTAATCTCATTAGTTTGTCCAATAATATTTTTTATTCACAAACAATAATTTCTTTAATCCATTTAATAGTATTCCCCACTATTTTTTAGGAAACTTTCCATCTTTTATGAAGACAGACACAAAACATTGTTTTAACTTCTCTGCCAGCAGGCAGGCAACTTGTATGTTTGGCCAGATCTCCACTCGTTTGAAGATCGGGTCAATAAATCAAACTCTACCTGCAATATAGGGCGGCATGATAGTGCAGCGGTAGAGTTGCTTCCTTACAGCGAATGCAGCGCCAGAGAAGCGGGTTCGATCCTGACTACAGGTGCTGTCTGTACAGAGTTCGTACGTTCTCCCCGTGACCTGCATGGGTTTCCTCCAAGATCTCGGTTTCCTCCCACACTCCAAAACGTACAGGTATATAGGTTAATTGGCTTAGTAAATGTAAAATTGTCCCTAGTGGGTATAGGATAGTCTTAATGTGCGGGGATCGCTGGTCGGCGCGGACTTGGTGGGCCAAAAGGGCTTGTTTCTGCGCTGTATATCTAAACTAAACTAAATATTCAAAACTAATTCAGATGGTATAAATTATCCAACCCTAAAAATGTACCAAATTCAACTTCTCTACTGTAATTTTATCTGAATTATGAGTCACTCGAAATCTCTACTGACTACACCATTTCTCAGAATGCCCCCACAACACAATGCCCCCACAATATTTAGGACTAGAGGGTCTGAGCTATAGGGAGGGGTTAAGTAGGCTGGGACTCTATTCCTGGCAGCACAGGAGGATGAGGGGTGATCTTATAGAGCTGTATGGAATCATGAGAGGAATAGATCGGGTTTATACACAGGTCTCTTGCCCAGAGTAGGTGAATTGAGGACACGGGGACATAGGTTTAAGATGAAAGGCAAAAGATTTTATAGAAATCTGTACGGTAACTTTTTCACTCAAAGAGTAGTGGGTGTATGGAGTGAGCTGCTGAAGGAGGTAGTTGAGGCAGGTACTATCGCAACGTTTAAGAAACATTTGGACAGGTACATGGAAAGGACAGGTCTTGAGGGTGTATGGAACAAGCTGCCAGACAAGGTTGAGGGAGGGACTATCCCAACATTTAAGAAACACATAAGCAGGTACATGGATAGGACATGTCTGGACCAAACGTGGACAGGTGTAGCTGGGACATGTTGGCCTGAGTGGGCAAGTTGGGCCGAAGAACATTTTTGCACACTGTATCGCTCTTAGACTCTATAATGCACTATTTGCTACAAGCTCTCTGATAACCAATTCTGATTCAATTATTAAATCTCCATCATTAAATCTTCTCCCATCCTAACTCTGCTGCCTCCTGCAGTCCTACGTTCATATCTATGGCCTCTGGATCCAACTCCAGCTGCCTGCAATCACACTCAACTCCACAAACAACTCCACCATTGATGGAAAGTACATCATCATCAAAGTACGTATATCATCAAAAGTACACCTTCTTTTGGGTGCATCAGAATATATTCCACATCTCTCCAAACTTTGCTAATGTGTGTGTTGCTTTGAAATCTTTGCTACTGCTAAAGAATGTATGAAAGTGGAATAGATTGTTGTGGTGTCCTGAGTAATCACCACAGCCCAAATCAATCCTTTCACAGGGAAATGAAATATGGCCCAAAAGCACCAGCACAAAGTTAGTTGTTAGAACTTCCCTGATCTTTTCCTGTTATGTCTGGTAGGTTACTCTATGCTTTGGCTCAGAAGCATTCATAGTGTTATTCCACTTAGCTGATAATGCTAAACATTTAGGCAAACACAGGAAGTAACATTACTGCATAGAACAGCATGAAACATTTCTTTCAAATCCTTTGTCAATTGAACTTTACAACAGCATAATCAGACTTCGACAGAAAAGGAAAGCCTTTAAGTCACATAAATTCACTGGATGCATTCAAAAGAGAGCTCTTAGTCTAGTGGAATCAAGGGGTGTGAGGAGAAGGCAGGAACAGGGTGCTGATTGTGGATGATCAGCCATGATCGCATTGAATGGCGGTGCTGGCCAAATGGCTTACTCCTCCACCTATTGTCTATATATCTATGTAAATTTCATAAGAGTCATATAGTACAGAGAACAGGCCATATATCCCACCATGTTCAGGCCAACGATCAACTACCCATCTTCATTAATCATATTTACCAGTTCTGGGTCCAAAGTCTTCTATGCTTTGGATCAGAAACACCCAGGAACAAAGAAGATTGCAAAAAGTGGTGAAAATTGCCCAGTCGATTTTGGGTACTAGCCTCCAACCTTTCGAAACTATCTACAAAAGTCACCGCCTCAAAAAGGCAGCCAGCATCGTCAGTGACCCACACCATCCTGGTCACGCTCTTGTTTCATTCCTGCTATCGGGAAGAAGGTATAAGAGCCTGAAAACTGTAATGCCCAGGTTCAGGAGAAGCTTCTTCCTGCTCTCCGGAAGTGGCGGCACTGCCCCTACAGCTGCAGCTCGCCTGCAGTCCATCTGTCTTTTCTTTTTTTTTGTTTTCTTTTGTCCTGTTGGACATATGTTTTAGTTTATTTTTAGTTGTGCATGTGTGGGGGGGTGGGAGAAACTTGTTTTTAGTCTCTTCCTTCGGGGAGATGCGACCTTTTCTTTGCCGTATCCCCGTCTCCGTCTCCGCTGAGGCCTAATCGTGGAGCTGGCGGCCTCAAACTGGGACTGACCTCGAGGCTCCAGAAGCAGAACCAAGACTTACCAATGCGAAGCTGGCCGACTTCGGGGCTGTGTTGGCGTTGCGGCCATGAGGTCGGAGGCTTCGGCCATGGGCCCAGTGGACGGCAACATCGGGAGCTCGCGGGTCCCAGGTTGGTGACCGATTCTCCAGAGCTCCCGCAACAACAGCTTAGTCCGCTGGACTGGAGGGTGGCAGCTTCGACCGCTCCAGGCCGCGGAGTTTGAACCGGCCCGTTCGCAGAGCTCGGATTCGGCCACGGGACTTACCAACACCCAGCGGGGGGCCTAACATCGAAAGCCTGGATCGCCTCAACGCAGAGGGAGAACAAGGAAGGAAGAGACGAGGACTTTAAGACTTTTGCCTTCCATCACAGTGAGGAGGTGCCTGGTCGACTCACTGTGGTGGGTGTTAAATTGTGTTAATTGTGTGTGTTCTGGTATTTTATTTTCTGTCATGACTGCAAAGTATGCAATTTTGTTCAAACGGAAAAGTTTGAATGACAATAAAGGATACTTTACTTTACTTTCCCTCTTAGTATCAGGCTATTAAACACTACTACCTCCAACTAGGTTCCGATCTACATAAACTTGCATGCATTATTTTTAACTTTGTACTATTATTGTTTATATAATATATTAACAATATATAACTATTTGGCTCTTTTTTTTAATAGGTTTTACAGGGTACCATGTATAGATATTTTTTGTGCAGCTGCAAGTAAGAATTTCATTGCTCCGTTTCAGGACATATGACAATAAAGCCTCCTTGACTCTATGTACTGCTTCAGTGTTGAAAGATTACCTGGCACCACCATCTTTTGAGTGAACAAGTTCTTCCTCAGATCCTCTCTCAATCTCTTACTTCTAAATCCATGCCTTCTAATTGTAGGCACCTGTTACAGAAAAAATGTTCTTCTGTGTCCCTCATAATTCTGTAAATTTATTTCAGCCACCACACACCGTCCCCCCCTCCCCCCCCCCATCACCTTTCAGCCTCATCCACTCAAAGATAAAACAAATTCAGCCTATCCAATCTCCACTCATAACTGGACCATCCCAACCCAAGCAACATCCTGGTGATTCACCTTTGCATCCTCTCCAGTGGAATCACATTATTCCTGTAGTGTGCTGACCAGAACTGTGTAGAATATTCCAGTTGGACCAAACCGTTAGATAGGGCTCTCAAAGATAGCGGATATGGTGAGAAGGCGGGAATGGGGTACTGAATGTGGATGGTCAAGGTGAATGGCGGTGCTGGCTCGAGCGGCCGAATGGCCTACTCCTGCACCTATTGTCTATTGTCCAAACCACAGTTTTATAAAATTGCACCAATGCCTCATGTATCTTATATGCTATGCCCTGGTGAATGATGACTAGTCTCTTGTATGCTCTCTTCACTGTCTTATTCACCTGTGCTGCTACCTCCAAGGATTCTTAGATGCCTGTACCAAAGCCTCCCTGTTCCTAAATACTTCCTAGGGCCCAATTATTCATTGTATATATCTTGCTCATATTAGCCCACTCAAAGCACATCAACTTGCATTTGCCAAGATTACATTTGATCTGTCAATGCTCTGCCTGATCAATAAGAATCCTCTATATTACAACTATCCTCATAATAGTTATCACCCATCTGCAAACTTATGAATTATACCTCTTAAATTCATATTCAAATCATTAATATCTATAACACTGATCCCAATAACAAAGGAACACATCCCTCCCTACCACCATCTTTTGTCTCCTAATTATCATCCAATATTGGATCTAATTTGTCAACTTGCCTTGGATCCCTAACCCTTTTCACCAGCCCTCCAAGTGGAATCTTGTCAAAGACACTACTAAAGTCCATGGAGTCTACATTAACCACATTGCCCTAATCAATACATTTTATCGTGAACTAGTAAAATAAAGGATTCATTCATTAAAAAATGAGCTGGTTCTCTGATGCTAAACTTTATAAATGACCAGAAGTTTCCATCTGCTTGTCATATTGATTTTCCACCCCACTCTGCCCTCACCTCCTTTAGACTAAAAACTAATACAAAGATCAACTCAGTGATTGTATCTAGACAAGACAACAGTATATTCACCAATTTCTGATAAAGTTACAGATCTGATAAGAGTTCACCAACCTGTAACAGTAATTGTATTTCTCTCTCCATTAATGCTGCCTAACTTTCTACATATTTTCATCATTTTTTGAATGAACGTTATATTTTCAGTAAAAACAACATTTGGGAGTTCATGGTTCTAGCTTGTATTTTATTTTCTGCTCTCTTCTGTTCTCATGAATCTCTTTATATTTATATTACTTCCAGACGGAATGAATGCAATAAACAAGTTATTCACCAACCCCTTTCAGTTGATACTACCACCACCACTCTCTCTCTTTTGGTTTCCATCTTATTATATAAACAACATCTCCACAACCAATACCATCCACCGAATATCCTTTCCCAACTCTCACCCCCCCACCCCTCCAACCCCATCCTCCACCCCCATAACTTAAAAACGTTTGGATGCTAATATCTATGAAATATCATCATGTTGAAATGTTAACATTAAACACTCCCTCTACAGATGCTGCCTGTCCTGTGAAGTATTCTCCAGTATATTCTGTTTTTATTTTGATTCATTATGGTGTTTTTAATACCCGGCTACCACCCTACATTTGCATGGTTGGGGACCGTGGAAGAAGATAGAATAGAACCCAGTGCTATGTCACTTACACACATCTAGTATAGTGTGGTTATATCAATGATTTTATCCACACTAAGTTTCCTTTCATCTAACAGATTACTCAATTAATACCATCAAAATTCCCAAGCCAGCAAAAATCTGATAACAAACATCCACCAATGAAAATTCCAAAATCAAAGCTAATTTGAAGCCCGAGAACTAAACCCTTCATCAAATGCAGTGTAGAATACATGTGCAGACCATCCGAGTGAAACTTCTTCATTGAAGCCACTGAAATCTAGATGCAAGATAGACACAAAATGCTGGAGTAACTCAGCGGTAAAGGCAGTATCTCTGGAGCGAAGGAATGGGTGATGTTTTGGGTCGAGACCCTTCTTCGGGGGAGGGGGAGGAGGAAATACAGAGATATGCAAGTGGCAGGTGTGAGAACGAGACATGAAAGGGGGTGGAGATCAAGGAAAATGTAGAATAGACCATTGTCAGCTAGGAGAAGGTAACAACAAAGTAAACAGAGATAAAATATAGTCAGGGACAGTCAGACTGGTCGGAGAAATTGGAAGGGGAGGGATGGAGAGAGAGGTTATGCAAGGGTTACTTGAAGTTAGAGAAGTCTTCAGTCAGGGGGTAGTGAATCATTGCCACAGAAGGCCGTGGAGGTCGTCAATCGATATCTTCAAGGCAGAGATAGATATAGATTCTTGATTAGTACGGTTGTCAAGGGTTATGGGGAGAAGGCAGGAAATGGGGTTAGGAGGGAGAGATAGATCAGCCATGGTTGAATGGCAGAGTAGGCATGATGGGCCGAATGGCCTAATTCTTCTCCTATCACTTAGGAACTTATGAGGTCAATATTCATACCACTGAGATGTAAGCTGCCTGTTTGTGAATGATCCACGACAACATACATAGTGAAAAATTAGTCTTTATTCCATAAGTAATCCAGAACATTTAAACTGCCAGCCATTCATATCCAGCTCGGCGTGGCTTCTGAGAGCTTGCTGACCTTGTTAGTGTAATACTGAGTAGTACTGTAATACCATGTAATGGGTGGAATGCATATATGTGTAGTGGAGATTATAAATGGCTTAGATTAATGAGGGTTAATCTACACTGCCCAAGCAAAATATGAGATGTTGTTCTTCCAAAATGCACTGGGCCTCAATCTGACAATGGAGGAGGCCCAGGACAGAAAGGTCAACGTGGGAATGGGAGGGGCTGTTGAAGTGTTTAGCAACCAGGAGATCAGGTAAGTTTAGGCGGACTGAGCAGAGCGAAATGATCGTCGAGCCTGCGCTTGGACTCGGCAGAGGTGTAAAAAAGGGTCCCCACCCGAAACGTTCTCTCAGTCTGAAGAAGGGTCTCGACCTGAAATGTCACCCATTCCTTCTCTCCAGAGATCATGCCTGTCCCGCTGAGTTACTCCAACATTTTGTGTCTATCTTCAGTTTAAACAAGTATCTGCAGTTCCTTTCCACATATTGAAATCTAGACGTATGCATTTCTCAAAAAAAAGTAATAGAAAGTGTCCAACGTACCTTCAGGGTTTCGCTCTGTTCCCCAAAGAAAGCACAAAGAAAAACAGAACACAGTTTGCAACATCAATTGGACTGCTCTGAAAAGCCAGGATAAGATGGACTGAATGGCCTCCTTCCTTGTCAGAAGAAAATATGGAATATGGTCCATAATCAGACTGGGCAGATAGGGTTTTGCCATATCGCATGCCATTTTTTTTCACTCCTGACATATCTCACAAATTAAAATCCAATTCCACAGCTGCTGTGACAAACGTTAAACTCCATTAACAATCATAATACTGCTTTATCCTTTAAATTAAATCTGCAGAACCAATGAGCTGTCAGATTAATCAAAGCTCCCTTTAAATATTACTTAATTTTGATCTTTTAGCATGTGTATAATATAAATTTAATTACAGGACCCTGTTAAAATCCATTATAGATTTATTTCACCCATTATCAGCTGGTAGCAAAATCACTTCATGGCATCCACCTGGTTGTATTTTTAACAGTGATGCACAACCTTTTCCAGGGAAGGCCAGATTAACAATCCAAAACATATCTGAGGAACACTCATGTGAATATGCAAGTGAACTTCCAGCTCTTGTCATTCCAACTGTTTCTCAATTGACCCTGCAGTTACACTAATACATCAATCCATTGGAAATGTGCCAAGCAGACCTACTATGGTTCAGCGACTCCAATTATTTCAATGGTGAGGTGCAAGGCACAATTGCATGTCTCAGGCAATTTACATTTAAAAATAACTGAGCATAGAAAAAACATAGAAACATAGAAAAATAGGTGCTTGATTCCTTTAGCCCTAAGAGCTAAATCTAACTCTCTCTTGAAAACATCCAGTGAATTGGCCTCCACTGCCTTCTGTGGCAGAGAATTCCATAGATTCACACCTGTCTGGGTGAAAAAGTTTTTCCTCATCTCAGTCCTAAATGGCCTACCCCTTATTCTTAAACTGTGACCCCCTGGTTCTGGACTCGCCCAACATCGGGAACATTTTTCCTGCATCTAGCCTGTCCATTCCTTTAATAATTTTATGTTTCTATAAGTTTCCATTATGTTATGTTTCCAACGCATCACCGGTTCCTCACTCCCTTCCATTCAGTCTGTCCAAAGCAAACGTTGTCTGCGAAGGGCGCTCAGTATCGTCAAGGACTGCTCTCACTCCAACCACAGACTGTTTACCCTCCTACCATCCGGGAGGTGCTACAGGTCTCTCCGTTGCCAGACCAGCAGGTCCAGGAACAGCTTCTTCCCTGCAGCTGTTACATTACTCAACACTGTACCTCGGTGATTGCCAATCAGCCCCCCCCCCCGGACACTCCTTCCATCAGGAAAAAAATAATTGCCCTACTATGACTGTATGCACGTAAATATTTTTATTTATAGCTCATATTCTATGTCGCTCTTCTAGGGAGATGCTAACTGCATTTCGTTGTCTCTGTACTGTACACTGCACAATGACAAAGTTTGAATCTGAATCTGAATCTGAAGATATCCTCTCATCCTTCTAAATTCCAGTGAATACAAGCCCAGTCGTCCCATTCTTTCATCATGTGTCAGTCCCGTCATTAAACTGGTGAACCTACGCTGCACTCCCTCAATAGCAATAATGTCCTTCCTCAGAGCAGTCCAATTAATGTTGCAAAGCAGGCTTAATGTATGCAATTAATGTTTTATATTTTTTCATATTTTAAGGATTTTATTTTTAATTCATATTGTTATTTGGGTTGTTTTCATAGGAGGATTATTTTTTAATAGTGAAATTATTTTAATATGTGAGTCAATATTAAAGACTAGTTATTCAAAGTTGAATTTTACACAATGGTTCAAGGTGAGTGTTTCTTTGAGCTAGAAGAAACACTTCCTAGATTTACTCCAGATCTTGTGCCAACATCTCACTGATCTATATTTTGAAAAATTAGTTAACAGTACAATTAAGGAGAGTGAATTAATCAGAATCTTATCTCTTTTTCAATGGAATCACTTACTTTAAGACCCAGGGTTTTTAAAGTGGTGAAGTTTGAAAAGCAGCAGATGGCAGGAGATATTCCCTTCCAGTTAAAGAAGAATACAGATAATATAACAGTACATGAACTGGACAAAAATTCTGATCCCGACAGAACACTATCAATTTTTTTGGGATAAATTCTTGTGGACTGTAAGTAGGAGGCAATCTGCACAACCCAAGTTGAACAATGAAACAAAATCTATTCCACTCATACGATCAGCTCAAACACAATTATCTCTGGACAAGCACTACGGCACTAAGAGCGTGCATAAAAGTATCTAAAACTATGGAATCACTCTTTTAAAACAAGGGCTCACCCATTTAATAAATAGATAAGATGACATTTTCTCTCAGAGGTGCTGAATTTAGAACTATTTCTCAACACGAGGAGGAAATAATGAATTATATTAAGACAGAGGTAAATTCTTTATAAGCAAGTGGGTGAAAGGTTACTGGAACAAGTAAAAATGCAGAGTTAAAGTTTAAATCTGATCAGGTATTATCTTTTTAAATGTGGGAGCAAGCTGGTGCATACTCCTCCTAATTCATAACTTCTCAAGAATAATTACTGAACGTGTCTGGACTCCTAAGATGAGCCGCTGCTTTGACAGAGCTGCAAAGTAGAAAACAATTAATGTCCAGCATTCATTATTGTGCACTAATCCACTCGCACCACCTAAAGCTGGTTACTAATAAGAGTTATCCCAAATGATAACTACCCTGGAGTTCTGTCAGACTTGATTCATGGCAGAGATAAATACATTTGTTAAATATTAATGGCATCAGGGGTTAATGCAGTAAAATGGCATTGAGCAGCAGAACGTCAGTTATTATTGACATAAAGGGCCAAATTATCAACACTTGTTACTATTTATTATTCAAAATTAAGCAGCGATTTATATATAGTAAGTTATATTTTATATATTTGAATTTCAAAATATTATTTGTTTACTATTTACATATTTTCGTGAAATCTTCCACTTCTGAGGTAGTCCTTTGGGATTGAAGAAAAGCTGCATCCATTCCACTCTGAATTGAACATTTATGAAAATTAATATATACATTATAGCTATAGTCTATTCAACCTGACCCAAAAGTACTTTGCATGCTGATTAAAGAATCTGTGCTAATCAGCAGTTTACATTTTCGAGGCTGGATTAAATCTGGTTTAACAGTTAAACAATAGAAAATTGTTGTTTGTACCTGTTGGTGTACGATATGATACTGCAGTATCTCCCCCAAGAATGGCAGGTGGGAAGCTCTCCTTTAGGAATACAGATACAGTTACACTTCTAGATGTTCCAGGTTCTGAGAAACAGAAATTAAAAATTAGAAATTAAAAAGTCAAAATATTATTTTGCTATTTCTGTACTTTAAGAAATCTACATATTGTGATTGAGGATTGAGGATAGACACAAAATGGTGGAGTAACTCAATGGGTCAGGCAGCATGTATGGAGAAAAGGCATAATTGACATTTCGGGTCAAGACCTTTCTTCAGACTTCAGGATTGAGGATAAGTTTCTTCCATCCCTCTCAAGTAGTGGATATGTACAAAAATTGATAATTACATTTTAGATGCAGTCAATTCAACCTGACACAAATCGACTTTATTACGAATATGAATGGTTTATAGTATTAATGTGGTATAAACCACCAGATTTTGTTAAAATCAAATATCCACAAAAATAAACCAAATGACAATTATTTTCAACAAAAAAAAGCACACTTCTAATACTAAATGCTTCACTCTGGGTGTGATCCAGGGCTTACCTATAGCAGCAAAACACATTTGGTCCTGAGTTACTGCCAGTGGAGACTGCACACAAACTGACAGTTTCACATCCTGAACAGCAAATTGGCTCCAAATCGTCACCTGGGTTTAATAATTATGTAGAGTTACTGCAATATTTTTGGATAACTAACCATTTACTGACCAATGCTTATCACCATACAACATTCACTGTTTTAAAGGTTATCTACTAAGATCAGTATCTCAGCTCGTTTTGACTCAAATGGGCAGATTTGCAGCGTAAATGCATTATCACATCACGGCCCAGAGGATTAAAATGGAAAGAAGCTCAACAGGGAAATATTTCAGCAGGCGCAAGAGGGCAAAATGAACAGAAGCAATGGAGTGAGAAGAAACTCATGTGGAGCTTAATCATTGGCATGGACAATTTGTTGCAAACAGGTAACAGACCAGTCAGATAATATGAGTGGAAGAAAATAAATCTAAGAGACATGATTAATCTGCACCTGGAAAGCCAAGTTTGATCCTAGATGGTCAACATAATTTTGGTAAGGGAGATCTTGTCAAATTTGTTTACATTTTTTTAAGGAGGTGACAATATGATGGGAAATTTAATGAGAAATTTAAGCAGACAAAGATATATAGATATAAAAATCCCTGAATGCAGCAACACAGGTAGAGAAAATGATTACGAAGGTATTTTGGATACATTCCTTCATTAGATGAGACAGTTTAAGAGGAAGATTATAATATAACATCATAAAACATTATTTAAGCCATAGTTGGTCACCAAATTATAGGAAGAATCTAATTACACTGTAGAGGGTGTGGAGGGAATGTATCAGGATGTTGCCTGAGATGGAGCTATGAGACAGGAGATGCTGGATTTATTAACTGGTTGATGTTAGAAATGGTTGATGTTAACAATTAAGAGGGGAGGGACATGCATAAGATAGATCATGAAAAAACCTTTCCCCTTAACAGTGTTGTTCATAATAAACTATGGGTTTAAGGCAACTTTATCACCCAGAGGGTGGTGACATCTGGAGCATACTGCCTCAGGTAATGGTAGAGGCAGATACTCTCATAACATTGAAGTATCTTAAATCACCATGGAATGGCAAGGGAAATGGGCCATATGCTGATAAATGTAATAGGTACTTTATCTAGCAGGGACACCATAGATCGGTTCCATGCTCTATGACTCTGTAAACTAAAGCTGGAAAAGCAGATCTGTGAGATCGAAAACAAGGCGGTCACTTTAAGGAATATTTTCTGAAAGCATAATACTTCATGTATCAGAAATCTGAAATAAAACAGAAAATCTTCTAAATACTCGCAGGTCAGGCAGCATCTGTATAGCCAGAAACAGTTCATTGTTCTGAACAGATTCTGGTTGATCTGTTGGATATTTCCAGCATTTTCTGTTTTATATGTGGAATGTCTTCACTGAAGCCCTTGAGGAAAAGTTAACTAAACTTTGAACTGTCTTTGTTGCACTAAGGACTTTGGACTTTTTGCACTAGCATTGCGGTTTTAATTTGTTGATTTTATTTTATTATCTCGGAGTACTGTGTTAACATGCCTGTTATGCTGCTGCAAACGGGAGTTTAATTATTCTGTTGTCAGTACATATGACATTAAACACTCTTAACTCAAGAAAACAATTGTGTAATATTTCTATTCTGTACATTGCATAATTTTGAGGGTTTAACAATTAGGACAATCATGGTGCAATTGAATAATGCAAGTAAAATCCATTCCTCTCTTGTGCCACAAATGTGTAAATCTATCTCTCTCTTCTAAAAGATTAAAATGCACAGATAAATATACAAACTATACTTTGCCGTGTACATCATTTGAGCCAGAATACTAATGTTTATTAACATTTGTACGAGTCTCTACACATAGACATAATGACTACAACAACCATTTGAAATATTGGGGCAACCCCTTTTATGTGTGGACCATGTACACAAACTCTCTTCTATAAGTACAGTGGAAGTAGAGCCGAAAAAGAGTCCTGACCAAAAACACCACCTGAACATGTCCTCCAGAGATGTTGCCTGACCTCCTGAGTTATTCCCTCATTGCATTTTCTTTCAAAATGTGAGTTTTTATGTAATATTTATGCAAAAGTTAATTGTTTCTTGATACTCAAGTGTAAAAAACTATATCAGAAATGGGCATAAATGTGGCGTAGGGATTACAATCTTGCAGACGAGCAGAGCAGGCTCTGAGGTCATAGTGGCCCTCTCCTCCTGCTAATTTGTATACTTCTCAGGGACAAATTGATATAATGCAAATTAGTACATCAATCCTGTAAGCAAGTTAATCAAAAAAAAACCCACTAGGGGAACTCAGCAGGTCAGGCAGCATCTATGGAGAAAAAAGGACAGATGCTATATCAGATAGGGACCCTTCTTCAGGATAGAGTGAAGACAGCTGGTAGAAAGAGGTGAGGGTAATGGGTGGGGCAAGAGCTGGCAAGTGATATGTCAAAGAGAAGATACAAGGATCTACAGACGCTGGTACCTTGTGTAGAAGACAGTGTGTTGGAGTAACTCGACGGGTCAGGCAGAATCTCTGGAAAACATGGATAGGTGACATTTCATGTCGGGAAGCGAAACATCATCTATCAGTGTCCACCAGTGATGTTGCCTAAGGGATACGCAAAGCCAGGTGAGGAGGGATTGATTGGCAGTTGGAATAGGAGAGAAGGGTGGAGATAGTACACAAGGCTGCGGTGATGTGGAGAAGACAAAAGGGTGCAAATGAGAAATGGAAGGTGGGGAGTGAAACACAGAACCAGAGGGAGGGACAGTAGGTGGAAGGTAACAGGGCTGGTGGATGGGCAAGTAGAAAATAGGGGATCCAAAGTTGTGGGGGTGGTGGACAATGTGCAGAAAGAAGCAGCAAAAGGGACTGGATGATGGGAGCAGGGGAAGTGGAAAGAAAGACGTGAGCAGGAGTGTATGGAAGCAGGGAAAATGCAGAGGGCAATAAATGTATCTGAAATTGGAAAATGTAATGTTTATACCGTAGGGTTGTAGGCTGCCTAAGAATGGGAGGTTTGGTTCTTCCAGTTTGCATATGTGCTCACTCTAGCAGTGGAGAAGGCCAAGGATAGACAGGTCCAGTAGGTGAAGGGAAATTAAACTGACCGGGAGCTCCAAGCTCTGGCCCTGGGTAAGAGAGTACAAATATTTGGCAAAGCATTTCTCCAGTTTACGATGGTCATACTGAGATAGAGGAGGCCACGTCAAGAACATTGAATACAATACATGAAAACCACTTTTCTCACCTGGATGGGAAACTGAGGTCCCTGAATAGAGACAAGAGGGGAAGTATAGGGACAGATGTTGCACCTCCTGCATTTGCTGGGGAATGTGCCTGGGGAGTGAGAGGGGTGGGTGGGAAGAAATGAGCGTATCAAGGAGATGCAATGAGATTGGTCTCTGTAGAAAATGAAAAGGGTGGTGATGGGAAGATGTAACTGCTGGTGGGAACATATTGAAGCTGGATGTGGAGGCCAATAAGGTGAAAGGTAAGAACCAGTGAAACTCTATCCCTGTTCTGTCTGGTAGGGGAAGGGACGAGAAGGACTGCAGAAAACACAGACATACAGTGCCCTCCATAATGTTTGGGACAAAGACATATCATTTATTTATTTATTTGCCTCTGTACTCCACAATTTGAGATTTGTAATAGAAAAAAAATCACATGTGGTTAAAGTGCACATTGTCAGATTTTATTAAAGGGTATTTTTATACATTTTGGTTTCACCATGTAGAAATTACAGCTGTATTTATACATATTCCCCCCATTTCAGGGCACCATTAATGTTTGTGACACATGGCTTCACAGCTGTTTGTAATTTCTCAGGTTTGTTTAAATGCCTCCTTAATGCAGGTATTCGAGAGCTCTCAGCTCAGCATCCAGTCTTTCCATTACCTTTGGAAACTTTTATTGCTATTTATCAACATGAGGACCAAAGTTGTGCGAACAAAAGTCAAAGAAGCCATTATGAGACTGAGAAATAAGAATAAAACTGTTGGAGACATCAGCCAAACCTTACGCTTACCAAAACAACTGTTTGGAACATCATTAGGAAGAAAGAGAGCACTGGTGAACTTAACTAATTACAAAGGGACTGGCAGGCCAAGGAAGACCTCTGCAGCGGATGACAGAAGAATTCTCTCTATAATAAAGATAAATCCCCAAACACCTGTCCGACAGATCAGAAACACTCTTCAGGAGTCAAGTGTGGATTTGTCAATGACCACTGTCCACAGAAGACTTCATGAACAGAAATACAGAGGCTACACTGCAAGATGCAAACCATTGGTTCGCTGCAAAAATAGGATGGCCCGGTTACAGTTTGCCAAGAAGTACTTAAAAGAGCAACCACAGTTCTGGAAAAACGTCTTGTGGACAGATGAGACAAAGATTAACTTATATCAGAGTGATGGCAAGAGCAAAGTATGGAGGAGAAAAGGAACTGCCCAAGATCCAAAGCATACCACCTTATCTGTGAAACACAGTGGTGGGGGTGTCATGGCCTGGGCATGTATGGCTGCTGAAGCTACTGGCTCACTTATCTTCATTGATGATACAACTGCTGATGGTAGTAGCATAATGAATTCTGAAGTGTATAGACACATCCTATCTGCTCAAGTTCAAACAAATGCCTCAACCGCATTGGCCGGCGGCTCATTCTACAGCAAGACAATGATCCCAAACATACTACTAAAGCAACAAAGGTGCTTTTCAAAGCAAAAAAATGATAAATTCTTGTGGCCAAGTCAATCACCCGATCTGAACCCAACTGAGCATGCTTTTTATATGCTGAAGAGAAAAGTGAAGGATACTAGCCCCCAAAACAAGCATAAGCTAAAGATGGCTGCAATACAGGCCTGGCAGAGCATCACCAGAGAAGACACCCAGCAACTGGTGATGTCCATGAATCGTAGACTTCAAGCAGTCATTGCATGCAAAGGATATGCAACAAAATACTAAACATGACTACTTTCATTTACATGACATTGCTGTGTCCCAAGCATTATGGTGCCCTGAAATGGGGGGACTATGTATAAATACTGCTGTCATTTCTACATGGTGTAACCAAAATGTATAAAAATGGCCTTTATTAAAATCTGACAATGTGCACTTTAACCATATGTGATTTTTTTTCTATTACAAATGTCAAAGTGTGGAGTACAGAGGCAAATAAATAAATGATGGGTCTTTGTCCCAAACATTATGGAGGGCACTGCAGGTGAGGGGTCCATCCATGACTGCAGGATGAATCTTGGAATGAGGAGTGGAAAGCCTCATTTTGAGAACAGAAGTGGAGGGGATAGAGAAAGCACAAGAAATGGATGAGGTCCTTGCAAGGGATATGGTGGGAGGTGGTGGACTGCGTCAGTCAATTCTGTAATGGACATCAAGTTCTGAGCACAACAATTTTTGGGGAACTGAAGAAGTAGAATTCGCTAGAATTTAGAAGATTGAGGGGGGATCTTATAGAAGCATACAAAATTCTTAAGGGGTTGGACAGGCTAGATGCAGGAAGATTGTTCCCGATGTTGGGGAAGTCCAGAACAACGGGTCACAGTTTAAGGATGAAGGGGAAATCTTTTAGAACTGAGATGAGAAAAACATTCACACAGAGAGTGGTGAATCTCTGGAATTCTCTGCCACAGAATGTAGTTGAGGCCAGTTCATTGGCTATATTTAAGAGGGAGTTAGATGTGGCCCTTGTGGCTAAAGGGATCAGGGGGTATGGCGAGAAGGTAGGTACAGGATACTGAGTTGGATGATCAGCCATGATCATGTTGAATGGCGGTGCAGGCTCGAAGGGCCGAATGGCCTACTCCTGCACCTATTTTTCTATGTTTCTAAGTAGGTTATCTGTGTCCTTAACAGATGAAATAAATTGGTGCTGGAATAGATTTAGACTATTAAATTCTACAAATGCCGATTGGTCCCCAACTCTAGAATCCCTCCCTACATTAATGTCAAATGAATGTGCTCACATTATTTAGGCTTAGACAGGGTAGACAATCAGAGGCTTTTTCCAGGCCTGCGCTTCAAGGTAAGAGGAGCACATTTTTTTCACACAGAGTGTGGAGGGAGCCTGCAGGCAGATACAATAGTGGCATTTATGAAGCTTTTAGACAGGCATATAGATATGCAGAGAATGGAGAGATGGAGAGAATGGAGAGATATTGATCTTGTGCAGACAGAAGAGATTAGTTTAACCAGGCATCATGTTTGGTACGGATATTGTGGGCCGAAGGGCCTGTTCCTGTGATGTATGTTCTATGAATTAGCTTTGATGGGCTATTCCACACTTCTTATTAATCCAATTAAACTGATATTGCATTCTGAATTATATTCCCCCATGAAAATGTAAGCAAATGTACAATACCTTCAGTGAAATCGAAGGAACAGGTACATCAATTGAGTCGTCAGGTACTTTCTGTTAAAGAAAAAGGGAAATAACCTTCATGATTGTTAATTACTTTAAATGCCTGACAGCTCTCTGTGTTACCAACCCATGCTCTAATAAACAACGTAAGTGCACTATCTGTAAAGCACCAAACAATCCATCCATGCGTGACATTTATGGGCTTCAGCCTTGCATCAATGCACACCTCAAATTAAAGGCTCAGTGCTGGCAGAATAAACATTAACTTGATTTAAAATACTTGGTGCATTTACAGCACAAACCCACATCCTTCTTTCTAAGTTGCTCGTTCATCTTTTCTAGTGTAAACAAAAGTACTACTTATGACCATACATTTCAAAATCAGGCTCAGATGTTTTTGACTTGATTTTTTATTGCACAAGATGAAGCCTTTGAATGTGGAATTAGATAGGTAGGATAACATTGCTCCTTTATCAAGCAGTTTAGACAATGTCTTTCTTCTCCAGCTGCTGAACAGAAATTCAAATACAAAGCACTTTATAATGTCCATGGGAAATTGCAGTTTACGATTCGAGTGTTAACAATGGTTTTCTTTCTCTACCCATCCCACAACACAATCAGTCAGTTCCTGGACAGTTAAAAAAATTGCAACAAATACTTATTCAGTTGTACATACAGAAACGGTATCCAAATTAGGAGAGACAACAACAGTCACGTTCAAATCATCATTGGTCTCTGCTTTAGGCAAAATATCTGAAAGAAAATGGCATATTCATGAAAAGTGCAAAGGTTATTATTTAATATTAATAAAATATAATCACACTGCCAGAGATGACATACAGGTGCACAACCTTTTATCCGAAAGCCTTGGGACCAGACACTTGTCGGATTTCGGACATTTTCGGATTTCCGAATGGAAGATTTTTAGCGTAGATTAGGTAGGTAGCGCGGGCGGCTTGAAAAGTCTGGAGCGGCTGCCTCCTCCCCGGAGACCGGGGAATCATTGTAAATCATTGCATAAATGTTAGTCAGTTAGTTTGGAGGGATTTTCAGGGGGGGGTGAAGGGGGAAACTTTAATTCTTAGTCCCCTACCTGGGCGGGGAGCGGGCAATGCCTTACCGGGTCGCCGTGCAGTAAGCTCCGCAGCGCTGTGGCCGCCAACTCCCAGCTGGGGGCTGCGGGTGGCGCCGGTTGGAGCTCCGACCCCGGCAACTCTACTCCTGGCTGCGCGGCGCTCCAAATCCAGCGCGGCTCGTGGCCGGACGCCCGCAGCCCCAGCTCCGCGATGTTGGAAGTCGGCGGCGTTGCAGCGCTGGGATACCGCTGGCAATGCCTTACAGGGTCGCCGTGCGGTAAGCTCCGGAGCGCTGTGGCCGCCGACACACGACATCACGGAGCTGGGACTGCGGGCGTCCGGCCGCGGGCCGCGCTGGATTTGGAGCGCCGCGCAGCCAGGGGTAGAGTTGCCGCGGCCGGACGCCCGCAGCCCCAGCTGGGAGTTGGCGGCCACAGCGCTGCGGAGTTTACTGCACGGCGACCCGGTAAGGCATTGACCGCTCCCCGCCTCTCCCCAACCAGGTAGGGGACCCCCCCCCCCCCCCCCCCCCCCCCCCACCCCCCCCCCCCCCCCCCCCCCCCCCCCCCCCCCCCCCCCCCCCCCCCCCCCCCCCTTCACCCCCCCCCCCCCCTCCAAATTCACATAAAACTGACAAAATAACTTTAAGCAATGATTTACAGATGTTTAAGTGTCTCCCCGGTCTCCGGGGAGGAGGCAGCCGCTACAGTAATACAGACCTGGGTTGACCGTGGGTCGTTTCGGGTCAAGTTTGGCGCCAAACGCGAGCTTTGGTGTGCAGACGACATCCTGGTAAAAATGGCCGGTTTTCGGAGTTTTTCGGTTTCCGGAACTCCGGATAAAAGGTTGTGCACCTGTATAAACTAATTTTCTGTCAATCCAAGTAAAACAAGCCAACAAATCTGATCAGTCACAATATTTTATAACAGAAAATACAAATACTGCATATGTATTTATCATTGTGCATGAATCGGGCCAAAATTGGGCTTTGAGATGTTCATTGCTGTCAAGGAAGGAAAGCTGAAGAATTGTGCGTCCTGAACTGGCTAAGGAAAGTTACTCTAGAAATTACATTTGCATGATGCTTTTACCTGAGAAAAGAGCAAAATAATTTGTTGAAATCATTTTTTAAAGTTCATACACAAGAGTGGTATTTCTTTCTCATTCCTGCTTCCCTTCAACTGACAAGCTTGCTACATGATTTCAAAAGACAATTAAGAGTTAACTGCATTGTGGTCTGAACTTACATATATATGTAACTGTGTAGGAAGGAATTGCAGGTGGCGGTTTACACCATAGACACAAAATTCTGGAATAACTCAGTGGGACAGGCAACATCTGGCGACAGAAAGAATGGGTGACATTTTGGGTCAAGACCCTTCTTCAGACTGAGAGTCAGGGGAAAGGGACACAGGGAATAGGAAGAGTAAGGTGTGAAAACAAGACATCAAATGAAATGCTGTTCAAGGAAAATATAGAATAGGCCATTGTTAGCTAGGAGAAGGTGACATCAAAGCAAACTGAGATAAAATGTAATCGAGGACAGACAGACTGGTCGGGAGTACAGAAAAGGTTCACCAGACTGATTCCTGGGATGTCAGGACTTTCATATGAAGAAAGACTGGATAGACTCAGGTTGTACTCGCTAGAATTTAGAAGATTGAGGGGGAATCTTATAGAAACTTACAAATTCTTAAGGGGTTGGACAGTCTAGATGCAGGAAGATTGGTCCCGATGTTGGGGAAGTCCAGAACAAGGGGTCACAGTTTAAGGATAAGGGGGAAATCCTTTAGAACTGAGATGAGAAAAACATTCACACAGAGAGTGGTGAATCTCTGGAATTCTCTGCCACAGAATGTAGTTGAGGCCAGTTCATTGGCTATATTTAAGAGGGAGTTAGATGTGGCCCTTGTGGCTAAAGGGACCAGGGGGTATGGAGAGAAGGCAGGTACAGGATACTGAGTTGGATGATCAGCCATGATCATGTTGAATGGCGGTGCAGGCTCGAAAGGCCGAATGACCTACTCCTGCACCTATTTCCTATGTTTCTAACACACTTTCTGGAAACTGGCAGAGATATAGAGATCCTCCACAATTGAGAACTACAAAAATAGGCCTATTGATTCAACACTGTTTTACAATTACCGTATATTTTAGGAAATAGTTCAAAAACAATGCAAGACGATCAAAATAAAAATAACAGCAATATTGTAAAAAACAAAGTAAGGAAATTATCGGCATGTTGCCAGAGCCTGAGGATCTGAGCTGTAAGGAGAGGTTGGGCAGGCTAGAACCTTATTCCTTGGAGTGCAGGAGGCTGAGGGGTGATCTTATAGAGATCACGAGGGGAAAATCATGAGGGGAATAGATAGGGTAAATGCATAGAGTTTATCGCCAAAGTAGCGGAGTCAAAAACTAGAGGGCATTGTTTTAAGGTGAGAGGGAATGATTTAAAAGGGATCTTAGAGAAAACATTTTCACAGAGAGGATTGTGCATGCATAGAATGCCAGTGGAAGTGGTAGGGATGTGTACAATTATGACATTAAAAAGAAACTTAGATGGGTATATGGATAGGAAAGGCATGGAAGGATATAGATCAGGTACGGGCACGTGGGACTAGCTTGGTTAGGCAACCTGATAAGCATGAACGAGTTGGGCTGAAGGGCCCGTTTCTATTTTGTATAACTATGGATCTTGGGATGCAAGTCCATAATTTACCTTAAAGTGACAACACGTCGATAGGGGGCAGTGAAGATAACAGACAGGGAATCATAAGAGTTTGCGTTGTTGCAGATTTTGAGGGCATCTCACCTCCTTCAATAAATTAAGTACCTGAGGTTTTAGCAGCTACCCTGATAATCTTGTTAAGTTCTTTCATTTCGGACTCCATCTCATCGTAATTTAGTTCCCTGGACTCTACTTTTGGAGCCTGGAAGAAGGAAGGATCTGTGCCGAGGTACGAACACTGTAAGTGGCCACTGTCGCTTAAGGTCACAATCACTCCCTTTAAGCTCCTGCATGTGAAATAGATTGAAACAATCACATGTGTAATAACACCTTATATAGAAAATATACTTGATCATATACTATTGTTCTGTTTGCTGTAATTAATATACAGTTGTACAGATGCTAAAACATCTAAAGTCATGTACAGAAGGAAACAATGTAAATGTTAAATTTCTTGGCAGCCATAGACAACTCCACAGAAACTTCTTCTGTGTCTGCAAGTACCAGAAAGGCAGCAGAATAACACCACAGAAAAAGTAAATTATTAAATCGTTTTTATTTTGATTTTTGCAGGTTGCCAATTGCTGTCACCTTTGCCATCAGAACGGTATCCAATGGTTCAAACCATGAGCTTTTCCTGGTCTCTAATTCTGGTTTATCCTCAAATATTGTTTCTCTGATATTGTGTTTTGCAGATACCCATTAATTATTTCAACTAACACAGGCCACTTGTTTGTAATATCTATTAATAACTTGGATGGAAATATAGATGGAGACACAAGGAATTGCAGATGCTAGTTTACCAAAAGTGGTAAAATATGATATGCTTCCCTTCATCATTTAGGGCGTTGGATAAAAGAGTCAGGAAGTCATTCAGCAGCTTTATAAAACTTTGGCTAGGCTGCATTGATGTATCATGTTCAGTTCTGATCACCTCCTGGCAGGAAAGATGTGGAAGTTGTTGAGAGGGAACTGAAGAGGTTGACCTCAATGCTCCCGGATTAAAGGATATTATCTACAAGAAGAGTGGCTAGACAAACCTCAATTGTTTTCGCTGGAACATCGAACGATGAGGAGAAGCTTCGTAAAAGTTTACAAAATTATGAACAGTAAAGATAGGACAATCAGAAATATTTTTCCAAATGAAAATTCAAAATACTGGAGGGCATAGCTTTAAGGTGAGAGGCTGAAAGTTTAAAGGTGTGGCAATTTTTTTATACAAGACAAAGTGCGGTGGGAATACACTCCCAGAGGTGGTGGTGGAATTAGGTACGTTAGTAGTGTTTAAGCAGCTTTTATATAGGCATATAAATTTGTGGGAACTGAAGGAACATGAATTGTGTGCAGGCAGAAGGCTTTTGGTTAATTTGGCATTGTGTTAAGCACCGTCATCATGGGCTGAAACCTCTGCTCATGAGCTGTACTGTTCCATGTTCTATTGTGAGGCAATATAGAAACAGAAACATAGAAATTAGGTGCAGGAGTAGGCCATTCGGCCCTTCGAGCCTGCACCGCCATTCAATATGATCATGGCTGTTCATCCAACTCAGTATCCTGTACCTGCCTTCTCTCCATACCCTCTGATCCCCTTAGCCACAAGGGTCACATCTAACTCCCTCTCAAATACAGCCAATGAACTGGCCTCGACTACCCTCTGTGGCAGAGAGTTCCAGAGCTTCACCACTCTCTGTGTGAAAAAAGTTCTTCTCATCTCGGTTTTAAAGGATTTCCCCCTTATCCTTAAGCTGTGACCCCTTGTCCTGGACTTCCCCAACATCGGGAGCAATCTTCCTGCATCTAGCCTGTCCAACCCCTTAAGAATTTTGTAAGTTTCTATAAGATCCCCTCTCAGTCTCCTAAATTCTAGAGAGTATAAACCAAGTCTATCCAGTCTTTCTTCATAAGACAGTCCTGACATCCCAGGAATCAGTCTGATGAACCTTCTCTGCACTCCCTCTATGGCAATAATGTCCTTCCTCAGATTTGGAGACCAAAACTGTACGCAATACTCCAGGTGTGGTCTCACCAAGACCCTGTACAACTGCAGTAGAACCTCCCTGCTCCTATACTCAAATCCTTTTGCTATGAAAGCTAACATACCATTTGATTTCTTCACTGCCTGCTGCACCTGCATGCCTACTTTCAATGACTGGTGTACCATGACACCCAGGTCTCGCTGCATCTCCCCTTTTCCTAGTCGGCCACCATTTAGATAATAGTCTGCTTTCCTGTTTTTGCCACCAAAATGGATAACCTCACATTTATCCACATTATACTGCATCTGCCAAACATTTGCCCACTCACCCAGCCTATCCAAGTCACCTTGCAGTCTCCTAGCATCCTCCTCACATCTAACACTGCCCCCCAGCTTAGTGTCATCCGCAAACTTGGAGATATTGCCTTCAATTCCCTCATCCAGATCATTAATATATATTGTAAATAGCTGGGGTCCCAGCATTGAGCCTTGTGGTACCCCACTAGTCACTGCCTGCCATTGTGAAAAGGACCCGTTTACTCCTACTCTTTGCTTCCTGTTTGCCAGCCAGTTCTCTATCCACATCAATACTGAACCCCCAATGCCATGTGCTTTAAGTTTGTATACTAATCTCTTATGTGGGACCTTGTCGAAAGCCTTCTGGAAGTCCAGATACACCACATCCACTGGTTCTCCCCTATTCACGCTACTTGTTACATCCTCGAAAAATTCTATAAGATTCGTCAGACATGATTTACCTTTTGTAAATCCATGCTGACTTTGTCCAATGATTTCACCACTTTCCAAATGTGCTGCTATCCCATCTTTAATAACTGACTCTAGCAGTTTCCCCACTACCGATGTTAGACTAACTGGTCTGTAATTCCCCGTTTTCTCTCTCCCTCCCTTCTTAAAAAGTGGGGTTACGTTTGCTACCCGCCAATCCTCAGGAACTACACCAGAATCTAAAGAGTTTTGAAAGATTATTACTAATGCATCCACTATTTCTGGAGCTACTTCCTTAAGTACTCTGGGATGCAGCCTATCTGGCCCTGGGGATTTATTGGCCTTTAATCCATTCAATTTACCCAACACCACTTCCCGGCTAACCTGGATTTCACTCAATTCCTCCAACTCCTTTGACCCGTGGTCCCCTGCTATTTCCGGGAAATTATTTATGTCTTCCTTAGTGAAGACGGACCCAAAGTAGTTAATCAATTGGTCCGCCATATCCTTGTTCCCCATGATCAACTCAACTGTTTCTGACTGCAAGGGACCTACATTTGTTTTAACTAATCTCTTTCTTTTCACATATCCATAAAAACTTTTGCAGTCAGTTTTTATGTTCCCTGCCAGTTTTCTTTCATAATCAATTTTTCCTTTCCTAATTAAGCCCTTTGTCCTCCTCTGCTGGTCTCTGAATTTCTCCCAGTCCTCCGGTATGCTGCTTTTTCTGGCTAATTTGTACGCATCATCCTTCGCTTTGATACTATCCCTGATTTCCCTTGTTATCCACGGATGTACTACCTTCCCTGATTTATTCTTTTGCTAAACTGGGATGAACAATTTTTGTAGTTCATCCATGCAGTCTTTAAATGTCTTCCATTGCATATCCACCGTCAACCCTTTCAGAATTAATTGCCAGTCAATCTTGGCCAATTCACGTCTCATACCCTCAAAGTTACCTTTCTTTAAGTTCAGAACCATTGTTTCTGAATTAACAATGTCACTCTCCATCCTAATGAAGAACTCAACCATATTATGGTCACTCTTGCCCAAGGGGGCACGTACAACAAGACTGCTAACTAACCCTTTCTCATTACTCAATACCCAGTCTAAAATAGCCTGCTCTCTCGTTGGTTCCTCTACATGTTGATTTAGATAACTATCCCGCATACATTCCAAGAAATCCTCTTCCTCAGCACCCCTGCCAATTTGATTCACCCAATCTATATGTAGATTGAAGTCACTCATTATAACTGTTTTGCCTTTGTCACACGCATTTCTAATTTCCTGTTTGATACCATCTCCAACTTCACTACTACTGTTAGGTGGCCTGTACACAACACCCACCAGCGTTTTCTGCCCCTTAGTGTTTCGCATCTCTACCCATACCGATTCCACATCCTCCAAACTAATGTCCTTCCTTTCCATTGCGTTAATCTCCTCTCTAATCAGCAACGCTACCCCACCTCCTTTTCCTTTCTCTCTATCCCTCCTGAATATTGAATATCCCTGGATGTTCAGCTCCCAGCCTTGGTCACCCTGGAGCCATGTCTCCGTGATCCCAACTATATCATAGTCATTAATAGCTATCTGCACATTCAACTCATCCACCTTATTACGAATGCTCCTTGCATTGAGACACAAAGCCTTCAGGCTTGTTTTTACAACACTCTTACCCCTTATACAATTATGTTGAAAAGTGGCCCTTTTTGCTTTTTGCCCTGGTTTTGTCTGCCTGCCACTTTTACCCTCATTTTACACCCCTCTGTCTCTACGCTCACACATTTAAGAAACCCTTTCCCTTTAACACCATCCTCCACTATCCCATTCGACACCCCACCCCCCTTATTCAGTTTAAAACCACCCGTGTAGCAGTGACAAACCTGCCTGCCAGAATGCTGGTCCCACACCTGTTAAGATGCAATCCATCCCTTTTGTACAGTTCCCCCTTACCCCAAAACAGATCCCAGTGATCTAAGAATCTAAATCCCTGCCCCGTGCACCAGTTCCTCAGCCACACGTTCAGGTCCTGTATCTCCCTGTTCCTGCTCTCGCCAGCACGAGGAACTGGAAGCAAACCAGAGATAACAACCCTGGAGGTCCTGCTTTTCAACATTTTTCCGAGCTCTCAAAGACACGGGATCAATTTGGCAATTTAGAATTGACAAAATCAAGCTGATCTTTGTTCATAACATGATCAATGTGAAAACTGATCTTCAGACAAAGTGGTGTAGGTTATTGTCTCATGTTGATGTATTGAGCAGAATGGGCTTACACCATCAGGAGTTTAACTTTGAGGGGTGATTGTGAGGACTGAACACGTGCATGAATCCCAAGTTCAATTACATTGTTTTCGGACAATATGCAGATAATTTAAATTCACAATATTTATTCTCCTTCAAGAGCAGAAAATATCGGGACTTTCGGTCTCAGGTTTTATAGGGATCAGATAGGAAAGTGAAATTTAGGCCATAGATTAGATCAAGAAATTGTATTAAAGATATTACTCTACACCAAAAGGAATGTATAGCTTGCTCCTGCTCCAACTTCTTTGGATTTCAGAACTACTGATATCCAGCCATTTCCATTGCATTAATGAGGATCCTTATTGTAATGTCGATGGTGCCACATCAGTCAATACACGCCAACTCAGAACTCACTTGGAGTCCAGTCACAAGGTCCTGCCTTAAAAGGAATTCTAGGCATTTTGCAAGACGTCCACATCTGCACCAGGTGCATCGAGATGGGGCTCCTAAGGGACCGTATTAGGAACATGGAGCAGCAGCATGATGACCTCTGTCTGGTCAGGGAGAGTGAGGAGGTCATAGAGAGGAGTTATAGGGAGGTGGTCACTCCAAAACCATGGGAGACTGACATGTGGGTCACGCTTAGGAAGGGCAAGGGGCAGAGGCAGGGACGAGTGAGTACCCCAGTGTCTGTACACCTTGAAAATAAGTACTCCTGTTTGAGTACGGTTGGGGGGGACAGCCTGCCCGGGGGTAGCGACAGCGGCCGGGCCTCCGGCACAGAGACCGGCCCTGGTTGCTTAGAAAGGTAGGGGAAAAAAGAGGAGGGCAATAGTAATTGGGGACTCTATAGTTAGGTGGTCGGATAGGCGATTCTGTGGACGCAGTCGGGAGACCAGGATGATAGTCTGCCTCCCTGGTGCCAGGGTCTCGGATGTATCTCAACGCGTCCAAGATATCCTGAAATCAGAGGGAGAGGAGCCTGAGGTCGTGGTACATATAGGTACCAATGACATAGGTAAAAAAAGAGAAGAGGTCCTGAAGGGAGAATTTAGGGAGTTGGGAGGAGAGTTAAGGAAAAGGACCAAAAAGGTAACAATCTCAGGATTACTGCCAGTGCCACGCGACAGTGAGAGTAGGAATGGAGCGAGGTGGAGGATAAATGCGTAGCTGAAGGACTGGTGCAGTGGGCAGGGATTCAAGTTTCTGGATCATTGGGACCTCTTTTGGGGAAGGTGTGACCTGTACAGAAAGGACGGGTTGCACTTGAACCCGAGGGGGACCAATATCCTGGCGGGGAGATTTGCAAAGGCTACTGGGGAGACTTTAAACTAGAATGGTTGGGGGGAGGGACTCAAATAGAGAAAGCTAGTAGACAGAGTGTGAGGCAGGAGGCAGAGAAGGGAAGCACTCGGACCCAAAATCTAGGGGAGAAAGAAGAAAAAGAAAATAAACAGACAATAAGAGGCGGTGGGTTTCTTAAATGTGCATATTTTAATGCTAGGAGCATTGTAAGGGAGGTGGACGAGCTTAGAGCCTGGATTGACACCTGGAAGTATGATGTTGTGGCGATCAGTGAAACATGGTTGCAGGAGGGCTGTGATTGGAAACTAAATATTCCAGGATTTCGTTGCTTCAGGTGTGATAGAATTGGAGGGGCAAGGGACATGACTTCAGAATTAAGGGACAGAAGTTTAGGGGTAATATGAGGGGGAACTTCTTTACGCAGAGAGTGGTGGCGGTGTGGAATGAGCTCCCAGTGGAAGTGGTGGAGGCAGGTTCGTTGGTATCATTTAAAAATAAATTGGATAGGCATATGGATGAGAAGGGAATGGAGGGTTATGGTACGAGTGCAGGCAGGTGGGACCAAGGGGAAAAAAATGTGTTCGGCATGGACTTGTAGGGCTGAGATGGCCTGTTTCCGTGCTGTAATTGTTATATGGTTATATGGTTATAAGAGGTGGAGGTGTTGCATTGCTTGTCAGCGAAGATATTACAGCAGTGCTTTATAATCATATAACCATATAACAATTACAGCACGGAAACAGGCCATCTCGACCCTTCTAGTCCGTGCCGAACACATAATCTCCCTTAGTCCCATATACCTGCGCTCAGACCATAACCCTCCATTCCCTTCCCATCCATATAACTATCCAATTTATTTTTAAATGATAAAAACGAACCTGCCTCCACCACCTTCACTGGAAGCTCATTCCACACAGCTACCACTCTCTGAGTAAAGAAGTTCCCCCTCATGTTACCCCTAAACGTCAGTCCCTTAATTCTCATGTCATGTCCCCTTGTTTGAATCTTCCCTACTCTCAGTGGGAAAAGCTTTTCCACGTCAACTCTGTCTATCCCTCTCATCATTTTAAAAACCTCTATCAAGTCCCCCCTTAACCTTCTGCACTCCAAAGAATAAAGCCCTAACTTGTTCAACCTTTCTCTGTAACTTAGTTGCTAAACCCCAGGCAACATTCTAGTAAATCTCCACTGTACCCACTCATTTTTGTTGACATCCTTCCTATAATTAGGCGACCAAAATTGTACACCATACTCCAGAATTGGCCTCACCAATGCCTTGTACAATTTTAACATTACATCCCAACTTCTATACTCAATGCTCTGATTTATAAAGACCAGCACACCAAAAGCTTACTTTACCACCCTATCTACATGAGATTCCACTTTCAGGGAACTGTGCACAGTTATTCCCAGATCCCTCTGTTCACCTACATTCTTCAATTCCCTACCATTTACCATGTACGTCCTATTTTGATTTGTCCTGCCAAGATGTAGCACCTCACACTTATCAGCATTAAACTTCATCTGCCATCTTTCAGCCCACTCTTCCAACTGGCATAAATCTCTCTGTAGACTTTGAAACTCTACTTCATTACCCGCAACCCCACCTATCTTGGTATCATCTGCATACTTACTAATCCAATTTACCACACCATCATCCAGATCATTGATGTACATGACAAACAACAGTGGACCCAACACAGATCCCTGTGGCACCCCACTCGTCACTGGCCTCCAACCTGACAAACAACCATCCACCATTACTCTCTGGCATCTCCCATTCAGCCACTGTTGAATCCATCTTGCTACTCCACCATTAATACCCAACCATTGAACCTTCTTAACCAACCTTCCATGAGGAACCTTGTCAAAGGCCTTACTGAAGTCCATATACACAACATCCACTGCTTTACCCTCATCAATTTCCCGAGTAACATCTTCAAAAAATTCAAGAAGATTAGTTAAACATGACCTTCCAGGCACAAATCCATGTTGACTGTTCCTAATCAGACCCTGTTTATCCAGATGCTTATATATATTATCTCTAAGTATTCTTTCCATTAATTTGCCCACCACTGACGTCAAACTAACAGGTCTATAATTGCTAGGTTTACTCTTAGACCCCTTTTTAAACAATGGAACAACATGCGCAGTACGCCAATCTTCCGGCACTATTCCCGTTTCTAATGACATTTGAAATATTTCTGTCATAGCTTCTGCTATTTCTACACTAACTTCCCTCAATGTCCTAGGGAATATCCAGTCCAGACCTGGAGACTTATCCACTTTTATATTTCTCAAAAGTGTCAGTACTTCCTCTTCTTTGATCCTCATAGTTTCCATAGCTACTCTACTTGTTTCCCTTACCTCACATAATTCAATATCCTTCTCCTTGGTGAATACCGAAGAAAATAAACTGTTCAATATCTCCCCCATCTCTTTTGGCTCTGCAGATAGTTGTCCACTCTGACTCTCTAATGGACCAATTTTATCCCTCGTTATCCTTTTGCTATTAATATAGCGGTAGAAACCCTTCGGATTTACTTTTACCTTACTTGCCAAAGCAACCTCATATCTTCTTTTAGCTTTTCTAATTTCTTTCTTAAGATTCTTTTTACATTTTTTATACTCCTCAAGCACCTCATTTACTCTGGCAGGATAGATTGGAGGGCTCGTCTGGGGAGGCTATTTGGGTGGAACTGAGAAGTGGGAAAGGTGTAGCAACACTTATAGGGGTGTATTATAGACCGCCAAATGGGGAAGGAGAATTGGAAGAGCAAATATGTAAGGAGATAGTAGATGTTAGTAGTAAACACAAGGTAGTGATTGTGGGAGATTTCAATTTTCCACACATAGACTGGGAAACACATTCTGTAAATGGGCTGGATGGTTTGGAGTTTGTAAAATGTGTGCAGGATAGTTTTTTGCAGCAATACACAGAGGTACCTACTAGAGAAGGAGCAGTGCTGGACCTCCTGTTAGGAAATGAGACAGGTCAGGTGGCAGAGGTATGCGTTGGGGAGCACTTCGGGTCCAGCGATCACAATACCATTAGTTTCAATATAATTATGGAGAGGGTCAGAACTGGACCAAAGGTTGAGATTTTTGATTGGAGAAAGGTTAGCTTTGATGAGATGCGAAAGGATTTAAAAGGAGTGAATTGGGATATTTTGTTTTATGGGAAGGATGTAGAAGAGAAATGGAGGACATTTAAAAGGGAAATTTTAAGAGTACAGAATCTTTATGTCCCTGTTCGGTTGAAAGGAAATAGTAAAAATTGGAAAGAGCTCTGGTTTTCAAGGGAAATTGGACACTTGGTTCGGAAAAAGAGGGAGATCTACAATAATTATAGGCAGCATGGAGTGAATGAGGTGCTTGAGGAGTATAAAGAATGTAAAAAGAATCTTAAGAAATAAATTAGAAAAGCTAAAAGAAGATATGAGGTTACTTTGGCAAGTAAGGTGAAAGTAAATCCAAAGGGTTTCTACAGCTATATTAATAGCAAAAGGATAACGAGGGATAAAATTGGTCCATTAGAGAGACAGAGTGGACAGCTATCTGCAGAGCCAAAAGAGATGGGGGAGATATTGAACAATTTATTTTCTTCGGTATTCACCAAGGAGAAGGATATTGAATCATGTGAGGTAAGGGAAACAAGTAGAGTAGCTATGGATACTATGAGATTCAAAGAAAAAGAAGTACTGACACTTTTGAAAAATATAAAAGTGAATAAGTCTCCAGGTCCTGACAGGATATTCCCTAGGACATTGAGGGAAGTTAGTGTAGAAATAGCAGGGGCTATGACAGAAATATTTCAAATGTCATTAGAAACGGGAATAGTGCCCGTGAATTGGCGTACTGCGCATGTTGTTCCATTGTTTAAAAAGGGTTCTAAGAGTAAACCTAGCAATTATAGACCTGTTAGTTTGACTTCAGTGGTGGGCAAATTAATGGAAAAGATACTTAGAGATTATATATATAAGCATCTGGATAAACAGGATCTGATTAGGAACAGTCAACATGGATTTGTGCCTGAAAGGTCATGTTTGACTAATCTTCTTGAATTTTCTGAAGAGGTTACTAGGGAAATTGATGAGGGTAAAGCAATGGATGTTGTCTATATGGACTTTAGTAACGCCTTTGACAAGGTTCCTCATGGAAGGTTGGTTAAGAAGTGGCTGAATGGGAGACGCTAGAGAGTAATGGTGGATGGCTGTTTGTCAGGATGGAGGCAGGTGACTAGTGGGGTGCCTCAGAGATCTGTGTTGGGTCCATTGTTGTTTGTCATGTACATCAATGATCTGGATGAAGGTGTGGTAAATTGGATTAGTAAGTATGCAGATGATACTAAGATAGATGGTGTTGTGGATAATGAAGTAGATTTCCAAAGTCTACAGAGAGATTTAGGCCATTTGGAAGAATGGGCTGCAAGATGGCAGATGGAGTTTAGAATGTTATTTATTGTCATTCAAACCTAGGTTTGAACGAAATATTATTTCTACAGTTTTTTACATTAGAAAATAATCCAAGACCCACACTTAACACAGTTTACATAAACATCCATCACAGTGAGTCTCCAACATCTCCTCACTGTGATGGAAGGCAAAGTCTTTATCTCTTCCCTTTGTTCCGTCTACCGTGGTCCAGCAGTCCAACTGCAGTGTCGAGGCGAACTGGGGCTCCGATGTTAAAGTCCCCGGCGGGCGATGGTAAGTCCTGAGGCCGTTTAAGCCACGCCGGGTGATTTTAGGCCCCTGCTCCATGTCCTTTAAACCCGCGGTTCCAGCGGGAGAGTCGCCGTTGCGGAGCTCGGAAAAGCGGTCTCCCACCAGGGACTTGGAGCTCCTGATGTTCCCGTCCACCGGGTCTGCGGCCGGTGCCTCCGAACTCCAAAGTCAGGTCGCAGCCGCACGCTCCACAGCTCTTCCCGCTCCGAAGTTGGCCAGTTCCGCGATCTCAGTTCCGCAGGTTCTGCAACTGGAGCCCCCAGGTTAGTTCCGGCCGGAGGTCGCTGCCGGCTCCACGATGTTAGGCCCAACGACATCCGAGACCCGACAGGGAATAGTCGGGTCCCCGCACAGGGAAGAGATTTAAACGGTTTCCCCCATAGCCCCCCCACCATCCCCCACATATACACAGCTAAAAAAAATATTGTAAACTAACTAACTCAAGACATACATTTAACAAGACAAAAATAAAAAAAGACAGACGACTGTAGTCGAGCCGCTGCCGTTAGGCGCCGCCACACCCAAAATGCTGATAAGTGTGAGGTGCTACATCTTGGCAGGACAAATCAAAATAGGACGTACATGGTAAATGGTAGCGAATTGAGGAATGCAGTTGAACAGAGGGATCTAGGAATAACTGTGCATAGTTCCCTGAAGGTGGAATCTCGTGTAGATAGGGTGGTAAAGAAAGCTTTTGGTATGCTAGCCTTTATAAATCAGAGCATTGAGTATAGAAGTTGGGATGTAATGTTAAAATTGTATAAGGCATTGGTGAGACCAATTCTGGAGTACGGTGTACAATTTTGGTCGCCCAATTATAGGAAGGATGTCAACAAAATAGAGAGAGTACAGAGGAGATTTACTAGAATGTTGCCTGGGTTTCAGCAACTAAGTTACAGAGAAAGGTTGAATAAGTTAGGTCTTTATTCTCTGGAGCGCAGAAGGTTAAGGGGGTCTTGATAGAGGTCTTTAAAATTATGAGAGGGATAGACAGAGTTGACGTGGACAAGCTTTTCCCATTGAGAGTAGGGAAGATTCAAACAAGAGGACACAAGTTCAGAATTAAGGGACAGAAGTTTAAGGGTAACATGAGGGGAAACTTCTTTACTCAGAGAGTGGTAGCTGTGTGGAATCAGCTTACAGTGGAAGTGGTGGAGGCAGGTTCGATTTTATCATTTAAAAATAAATTGGATAGGTATATGGATGGGAAAGGAATGGAGGGTTATGGTCTGAGTACAGGTAGATGGGACTAGGGGAAAATAATTGTTCAGCATGGACTTGCAGGGCCGAGATGGCCTGTTTCCGTGCTGTAATTGTTACATGGTTATATGGTTATTTTGCAAGGTTATTACCTCTTTAAAAAAATACGGGCTTATTAAGGATAGTTGGCATAGGGGAGGTCACGTCTACATGAACTTTACTACAGAGTTTGGCAAGATCACTCGCAGCAGGCTGGTCCAGAAGGTCGAGTCCAATTGGATCCACAGCGAGTTGATAAATTGGATCCAAAATTAGACAGTGGGTAATGATGGAGGGGAGTTTTTCTGACTAGAGGTATAAGGCTAGCATTGTTCTTCAAAGATTAGCGCTAAAACATTTAAGATATATTAATGATTTGGTTATGCTACATTTTGAGTATTGAGTGCAATTCTGGTCGCTCTGCTACTAGAAGGATGTGATGGGTTTGGAAAAGGTGCAGAAATAGTTCACCATGATGTTGCCTGGATTTGACATTATTAGCTAGAAAGAGGGGTTGGAAAATGTTGGATCAGTTTCCATGGACCGGAGGCTGAGGGCTAATAAAAGCATATAAAATGATCAGATGCAATGAAAGGATAAATAGTTAGTGGGTATAGGTCTGAGGCGAAAAGGGGGATAATTTAAAGCAGATTTCCAAGACAAATTTAATAAAGAAAGAAGGAGGTGCCTAGAATGCACTGCCAGGGGAGGTGGTAGTTGTAGCAGTGATAGCAATGCTCAAGAGGTGCTTAGACATGAACTGGCAGGGAAGAGAAGGACATAGGCCATGTGTAGGCAGATGGGAATAATTTAGATTGGCATTATGGACGGTGAAGGCAGGGTAGGCCAAATGGCCTATTTCTGTGCTGTGTTGTTCTATGCTGTATGTTCTATCCTGCATCAGGTCAGCCCTGGCATAGGATGAGTCCACATTCAGTTTAATGAAGATTCCTGGCCAGCAGATCAGGGAGCAAAGGTCCTTTTCAAAATAATATTTTGAGTTTCATGTTTACAAATTATTTCGTTTTTGTTTTATTGTATTAATATTTAAAAGTTATAACAATTAATTGTTTTCAATTATTCATCAATTTTAATAGTTGTTACATGGCTCACTGGTAAGCCAACTGCCCATACCCAAGGCTTGGAATTCAGTGAGACTGGCCCTCAATGCCTAACCTAGGTGGTGAACAAGAGCCATGGGGCAGCAAACGGTCCAGGAAGTCTCAATCCTTACTTTATATGCTTATGGAATTACTCTGAGGTAGTGTGAGCAGAGTGTTTAATTATAGAGACTGAACACAAACTTTTCACTCCATAATGGGGGTCTCATCTATCATCACCACCTGCAGGTAGATGATCCACCGACCTGTTCTCCATATTCCGCAAGAAAAACTGTCCACATTCAGTATGCATTGTTACACAGAAATTTCTTTAAGGTGTAAAATTGAATAAACACTGCAACTAAGGACACAGTGCTGGAATAACTCAGCAGGTTAGGTAGTATCTCTCTGGAGAACATGGATTGGTGATATTTTGGGCCGAGAGACTTATTCAGGCTACAACTAATCTACTGCAAATACAAATATTAGGAGAAACTACAAAGAAAAACAAATCCTCTTCAACCCTCACCCTGAACACCGGCGTTCCACAGGGCTGTGTGCTGAGCCCCCTCCTCTACTCCCTCTTCACCTATGACTGCACACCTGTACATGGTACTAACACCATCATCAAGTATGCAGATGATACAACGGTGATTGGCCTCATCAGCAACAACGATGAGCTGGCCTACAGGGAGGAGGTCCAGCACTTAGCAGCATGGTGCGCTGACAACAACCTGGCCCTTAACTCCAAGAAGACCAAGGAGCTCATTGTAGACTTCAGGAAGTCCAGAGGCGGCACGCACACCCCCATCCGCATTAACGGGACGGAGGTGGAACGTGTTTCTAGCTTCAGGTTCCTGGGAGTCAACATCTCCGATGACCTCTCTTGGACCCACAATACCTCTACTCTGATCAAGAAGGCTCATCAGCGTCTCTTCTTCCTGAGGAGACTGAAGAAGGTCCATCTGTCTCCTCAGATCCTGGTGAACTTCTACCGCTGCACCATCGAGAGCATCCTTACCAACTGCATCACAGTATGGTATGGCAACTGCTCTGTCTCCGATCGGAAGGCATTGCAGAGGGTGGTGAAAATTGCCCAACGCATCACCGGTTCCTCGCTCCCCTCCATTGAGTCTGTCCAAAGCAAGCGCTGTCTGCAGAGGGCGCTCAGCATCGCCAAGGACTGCTCTCACCCCAACCATGGACTGTTTACCCTCCTACCATCCGGGAGGCGCTACAGGTCTCTCCGTTGCCGAACCAGCAGGTCGAGGAACAGCTTCTTTCCGGTGGCTGTCACTCTACTCAACAACGTACCTCGGTGACTGCCAATCACCACCCCCCCCCCCCCGGACACTTATTATTATTTATTCAAATCGTTTGCTATGTCGCTCTTCAAGGGAGATGCTAAATGCATTTCGTTGTCTCTGTACTGTACACTGACAATGACAATTAAAATTGAATCTGAATCTGAATCTGAAATAGCATGCAACAAATTTTGTGCACTGATATGGCCTCTGTACTTCAAAGATCATACATTGCTTAACTGTAATTTAGGCTGACATATTTCTCCTCAGCTCACTGCCACACAGCCCAGTAATCACTTGTAGGAGCTCTTTCGTAGTTGGACAGGTAATTGTCCCCAATCCCTCATGTTGATCTAAGATGGCCTCCAATTACCCATTTTTATAACACATAAATCACACACATGTTAAATGATTGATGTAAACCATTTTTTTTAAATTGCGTTCAGTACATTACGTATATGCAAGCAATGCTCAAATTAATGAATACGTCATCAATCCTCAGAAATGTATTTTTTCCTGAAAACTTTTAAACAAATGCAGATGGTAAAGTTTAAAATCTGATGCAAAGAAATGCAGCACAAAGCCAGATTCTACAGTACAGTAGCATTTGGGTCTGGCATAGCAAATGTCTGGTGAGGCATTTGCTGAGCTACAGCTTTCAAGATAATATAACCTAGTGATACCTAAAATAATTACGTGGGCTATTTTGTTTATTTGTAAAGGATAAGAGAAATAAGGACAATTAGCATATGGATCCAAAATGAGTCCCTTTTTTAAAAGGAACACTACCATGAATAATACCTTGTACCAGCTATGAACAATCTATAGGAGCAATTTGCTTTGTTGCCGATTCACAAGTGAAGGAACACCAATGCAAAAGTTCAAAAGGCAAGCTTGAATATTACAGCTGACATCTTATTTTATAAATAACATATTAAATGGTCCTGGATTTCAATTTATTTCTTGAAAAACGTTTTGCATGTTATTATTGTCAACTTCATGCATTTCTTTTCATGATAACTATTTCAGATAAATCAAGCTTGGGTTAAAAAAAATTATGTTTATAAAATGTTATTTTTATTTTTAAATCCTTTGAGTATGTCAATCTTTTGTGAGCGGAGAAGGAAAACCTATCTTACCTAGAGGTTAAAAAAAAAAATCTGTTGCATCAAATTTCAGTTTATCATCACTCTCAGCTTAGGAGGTCGGTGCCTAAAAGGACTGTCTGCATTAAGAACAGTGAAAGTGGAGATATAGTCTGATAAAATAAAAGAAAGCCAACAGACTTCAAACAGCTTCATATCTTTTAACCCAACGCCGGCACTATGATAAAAGAACACTGTCTCTTACATCGACTTTGCCAAATATTTCTGAAGTTCATTTAGCAGGGCATCAGTTTTACTGCACACCTTGTGACAAAAGCAACTGCAGCATATTCAATGCTATGCAAAGCCAAATCGATACACTATCTGGTGTTGAGTTATAGCACCCTGTTTTAAAATCTAGTACAAAAGCTAATATTACATGCAACAATTGAATGATACATGGATTGAAATGGGTGGTTCGGTAAAGATCTGTTTAAGAAAAAGATTTGCTCAAGATGTTTTTGCAGACTACACAACAGGAATTGTAGAACATGGGACAACTCATTTAAGCACTGTTGACAGATTGTCTCTTTAATGTGGCGACAATATTGTAAGCAGGGAAGGCAATAAGTAAAAAAAGAATCAAATGATCCATGACAGACTACAAAGGAAAGAAAGCTGCTGTTCAAAGATCTGGCTTTGGCTGCTGTAGAGCTGCTTTTAGAAAGAACAAATCTTTAGATTATTCTAGACAAAATAACTCAGCTGCAAAATCTCTAATGGATAAAAATATTGTCTAAAATTCTTATTGCCAATCAAATAATCCCACTAAAATGTTTCAAGCCTACCATTCGCTCCATAGATGCTGCTGCACCCGCTGAGTTTCTCTAGCACTTTTGTCTACCTTCGATTTTCCAGCATCTGCAGTTCCTTCTTAAACAACAAATCCATTGATAAGTACATTTGTGTTCACAGCAACCCTCCCCCCCAAATTCCTCAAGTCAAAAACCAACTCTTATCAAGAGCTAGTTTGCTGTTCTGACACCATGACACAATGTCCTTGATTTATTTCCTATATTCTATATTCTTGTTGTTGATCCTTCTGACATCATCAGTGATCTTAAAGATAACGAGTTTACGCTTTTAATTCCAAACAAAGTCAAGGTGTGCAGGGAGACGAGTAGAAATCAGAGCACACAAAGCTGAATGGCGGCAGTATTGAGGGTCAGGGTGGAGGAAATTATATGACCAATTCTAACCAACCGAGGTCTGCCGGTCAGGAGGTCAAGAAGCTAGTTGCAGATGGATGCCAAGCTCCAGAGTTTAGAGATGTGCTTGTTCGGTACTATGGTTGAAGGCCGAGCTGTAGACAATGAATAACACCCTGATATAGGTATTCTTATTATCAAAGTGATTCAGAGCTTTATGTAGTGCAGGAAAGATGGTATCATCCAGAGACCCATTTCTAATTTCTGCAAATTGCAAGGGGTCTATGGTGTCTGGAATACTAGTGCAGATGTAGGCCATTACAATTACCAGTCTTAAAAGCACTTTATTATGATTAATGTTAAAGCTACAAGCAGTCATCATCAAAACAGGTCACTTTACTTTTCTTGGTGAGTGAAACTGAGGTTTCCTTGAAGCAAATGGGACAGAAGACTGTGATGTTATGAGGTTGATAAAGAGTGTGGCCAATTGATTGGCATATAAATTCAGAACTCATTCAGGGCCTCCCGTGTGTGGACGGGATGTCAAAGAACGAGAAGCCGAAGCGAAGAAGTGGAAGCCAAGATACCGAACGGAAACAACACCTAAAAGCCAAATAACCAAAAGGGCACGACGTGGAAAGGATACGAACCCAAACAGACTCCACGCCGAAAGGACAATACGCAGAAAGGACATGACGTCTCCAGGGGCGGGATTTGTCCGAGACCTTGTCAACGATTGGTTCAGACCCCTGCGTCCATCACATCACTGGCCAGGGGAGACGGGAGGGTGGGTGGGGGGGAAGACTCCCTCTCTCTCTCTCTCTCTCTCCCCGGAATCCCAGGAATCCCTCCCTCTCCCAGGATGCTGTTCATTGATTTCAGCTCTGCCTTTAACACTGTCATCCCCGCCAGCTTGAACACCAAACTCAGCAGACTTGGCATCTCCACCTCCCTCTGCAATTGGACACTGGATTTCCTCACCAACAGACCACAGTCTGTTAGGGTCAACAACCTCACCTCCTCCACTATAACACTGAACACCGGCGTGCCACAGGGCTGTGTGCTCAGCCCTCTCCTCTACTCCCTCTTCACCCATGACTGCATCCCTAAGTATGGCTCCAACGCCATCATTAAATTTGCCGACGACACCACGGTGGTAGGACTGATCAGTGACAACGACGAGTCAGCCTACAGGGAGGAGGTCCAGCACCTGGCAGCCTGGTGTGCCAACAATAACCTCGTCCTCAACTCCAAGAAGACAAAGGAAATTATTGTTGACTTCAGGAAGAACAGAGGGGGCAGGACATACCCCCATCCATATAAACGGGACTGAGGTGGAGCGCGTCTCCAACTACAAATTCCTCGGGGTACACATCTCGGAGGATCTGTCCTGGTCCCTCAACACCTCCAAGCTGATCAAAAAGGCGCAGCAGTGCCTTTACTTCCTGAGGAGGCTCAAGAAAGCTCACCTGTCCCCCCAGATCCTGACCAACTTTTACCGCTGTACCATCGAAAGCATCCTGACCACCTGCTTCACGGTATGGTACAGCAGTTGCACCGTAGCGGACAGGAAGGCACTACAACGGGTGGTGAAAACCGCTCAGTACATCATCAGTGCCCCGCTCCCTGCCATGGATGCCCTCCACCGAAAACGGTGTCTGGGACGGGCCGGGAAGATCATCAAAGACCCCTCCCACCCCAACCATGGACTGTTTGCCCTCCTCCCATCAGGGAGGCGGTACAGGAGCCTCAGGTCTCGTACTAGTAGGATGAGGAACAGCTTCTACAATAATACCATCACATTGCTGAACTCGGAGTCCCGCCGATAGATTTCTCCAATCACTCTGTCCACATTGTTTGCTTATTCTGTATTTTTATTTCTATATTGCACTATTACTACGGACTGACGCTAAACTGCATTTCGTTGTACCCATACTTGTACCTGTGCAATGACATTAAAGTTGAATTGAATTGAACATCTGCATCTGCATTCCCTTCCTATTGAAGAACCCTGACCCGAAACAACTCCTAATCCATTCCCTCCACAGATGCCGCCTAGCCCGCTGAGTTCCTCCAGCACTGTGTTTTTTATTTAACTCTGAAATTGAAGATAGACACAAAAAGCTGGAGTAACTCAGCGGGACACAGCGCCTCTACTTCCTGAGAAGATTACGGAGAGTCGTTATGTCAAGAAGGACTCTCTCGAACTTCTATAGGTGCACAGTAGAGAGCATACTGACTAGCTGCATCGTGGCCTGGTTCGGCAACTTGAACGTCCAGGAGTGGAATAGACTGCAGAAAGTTGTGGCCACTACCCAGTCCATCACCGGCTCTGACCTCCCCACCATCGAAGGGATCTATCGCAGTCGCTGCCTCAAAAAGACTGCCAACATCATCAAAGACCCACACCATCCTGGTCACACACTCATCTCTCCATTGCCATCGGGAAGAAGATACAGGAGCCTGAAATCTGTAACATCCAGGTTCAGGATCAGCTTCTTCCCCACAGCCATCAGGCTATTAAACACAACATCAAATAATCTCTGAACAATAACAGTCTATTTTTACTATTGCACCTAATCTGTTTATTTATTGTGTATACATGATCTATGGTCTATGGACACACTGAACTTCTATCTCCCGTTCTGTATTATGTTTACATATTCTGTTGTGCTGCAGCAAGAATTTAATTGTCCTATATGGGACACATAACAATAAAACTCTTGACTTGACTCTTGACAGGCAGCATCCCTGGATAGAAGGAATGGGTGACGTTTCGGGTAGAGACCCTTCTTAACACAATCACAAGTACTCTCACCGACGGGAATTCAGTTCAGTCTGAAGAAAGGTCTCGATCCGAAACGTCACCCATTCCTTCTCTCCAGAATCGCTGCCTGCACCGCAGAGTTATTCCAGCAATTTGCGTCTACCTTCGGCGTAAACCAGCATCTGCAGTTCCTTCCTACACTGTTCTAGTAAATCTTGTCTGCGCTCTCTGCCGTGCTTTCGCGCTGTACAGTGCAGTGCCCAATATCCCAGCCTAAATGAAATCAATGTTTTATCAAAGTTCAACAAAGCCTTTGTACCCTGCTCCTTCAGTTACAAACCCGTGCAAATGGTTGGCATTGTTGATACTGCATATCTTTTACAATTTCCCCTATCACCTTGAGTGTATTTCCTATTGAAAAGCAGAATATTCTGCTGTAGGGGGCGCTGCTCTGGCAGCAGCCATGTCAGCAGCGCGTCAGTTTTTTCAACTTTTTTTATTTTTTAGTATGTTTTAAAGTATGTATTTAATGTTCCTTCGTGTGTTTTGTGTGGGGGGTGGTGTGGGGGGGGTGAGGGGGAAACCGCTTCGGTCATCTCCTCTATGAAGAGGCGAGTTTTTTCAGGTCGCCTCCCCCGTGGACTAACATCAAGGATCGGCGTGGCCTTTCCCGGAGACGCGCCCGGGGGCTTCAGCGGCGGGCGCAGCGTGGACTCTCGTTGTGGAGCGGGTGAGCCCTCGCTGGGGTTCGCTGGAGGGGAGCACTCCGTTTCATGGCCCGGGGCTGCCGGCAGCCTGAAGTCGCGGTCTGCAGAGTTGCAGCTGGCGCGGCGTCTACAGCCCGGGATCCCTCGTGGGGAACCCGGTGGAAGAAAAAGCCATCACTGCCGGCCCGCGGCCAACTTCTACCACGGGTCCGGCATGGACTCACCATCACCCCTGGAGGGGAGCTTCGACCGCCTCCAGGGGTGATGGTGAGTCCAGTCTACAGTGCTTCTGGCTGCGGCGGAGTCTTTAAATCTCGACCGATCGGCCTACACCATCTTAAAGCCGCGGTCTCCGGTGAGGAAGAGCCGATCCTGGACTGGACTCTGGTCCTGTCCACGGGGGGGGGAAATGGAGGAAGACCGGCCAAATGTTGTGCCTTCCACCACAGTGATGATTGCTGTGGTGGATGTTTGTGTTACAGTTTTATTGTGGTTGTGTGTTCTTTATTATTGTACTGCTGCTGACAACCCAAATTTCCACCGACCCTGGTTGTGTGGCAATAAATTATATCTATCTATCTAGATCAGACGAAAGCTGGTTCCGAAATTTGTTTAATTCGCCCAATGCATTTGATAAAGGTTCTCTAAACTGGCCCACTTTTCCAACCTGAAGGAAATCGCCGAGCGCAAAACGACCAGTGCTGCCATATCATTGAACCGACTCACAGAGCCAAGATATTCTTTAAAAAAAAGTTATATTTTTTCGTCTGTTTTCTCAATTCACACCCAAAGGACCTTTATCAAAGTTCAACAAAACCTCCTTGCCTTCAAGATGCACGGTAATGTATGTATTGTGGTGGTCAAAATATAATTGTTACAGCGTTACTGTTGGTGTAAATATCTATGAAACCAATTTGTCTTATAATTTTGTTAAATCAACCGAAAGTTCCAATCACACGGGGTTTTATTTTATATTTTGTATGGCAAACCAAAATCCTCGTATGTTACAAAACATACTTGGCTAATAAATTGCAATTATGATTATGAGATGTAGAGTATAGAGCCACTAGAATATGGAGGCAGAATTTTCACTGTTCAACACATGCGCAAAATTATTCAACTAATCCAATTGAGATATATAATTTCCAAATATCACCCCTGATTTCAGATTGAAGCCTATGACGGTATTCAAGCCCTGCCATAGTTGCCTGGCATCCACTTGGATTCACTCACAAGCTTGCTTTAGAATTATCTCTTGGTATCCCTGATAACCTTGTGGAGATCATACATGGAGTCAGAAATCTTCATTCCCTTTGAACAGCAATTGGCAGTGACCAGCAGGACTGGGGAGTGATGTAGAGCAGAGGGATCTAGGAGTGCAGGTGCATGGTTCCATGAAGGTTGAGTCGCGGGTAGATAAGATGGTCAAAAGGCTTTTGGCACATTGGCCTTCATTAGTAAGTTGAGTAGGCTGGGTCTCTATTCCATGGAGTGCAGGAGGATGAAGGGAGATCTTATAGAGGTGTACAAAATCATGAGAGGAATAGTTCAGGTAGATGCACACTCTCTTACCCAGAGCAGGGGAAATCGAGGACCAGAGGACATAGGTTCAAGGTGAAGGGTAAAAGATTTAATAGGAATCCGAGGGGTTACATTTTCACACAAAGGGTGGTGGGTGTATGGAACAAGTTGCCAGAGGAGGTAGTTGAGGCTGGGACTATCCCATCGTTTAAGAAACAGTTAGACAGGTACATGGATAGGATAGGTTTTGGAGGGATATGGACCAAGCGCAGTCAGGTGGGACTTGTGTAGCTAGTGATGGCCGGTGATGGGCAAGTTGGGCTGAAGGGCCTGTTTCCACATTGTATCACCTCCTCTGGCAACTTGTTCCATTGTATCACTCCATGATTGTACATTGTATCACATTGTATCACTCTATGACTATGACTGGAAGATAAAATTAGACAGATGCCTTTGGCACAATTAATCAAATATCACCCCCCTTTCTCAAACATTTTCTTTGATTCCCTGATCTGTGTTATTTACATTATAACTGTCCACTCAGGAGAAGATTGAACAGAGTGCACCGTTATTGTAAACTGAAACTTCACATGGAAAGATTGGAAAACCAGAGCTTTGTGCAAATAATCACACTGTGCGTAGACGATCATTAACCAGAGCTTTGTGCATATAACCACACAGTGTGTTGTTAATTATCATTTTATATGTGAACGTATAAACAATGAAGGGAGGAGGGAACAGAACAAGAGATTGGGAACCAACTTCAATAGCTCAAAAATTAACTATCCTAATACAGGTGCACAACCTTTTATCCGAAAGCCTTGGGACCAGACACTTTTCGTAATTCGGAATTTTTCGGCTTTCGGATTGGAAGATTTTTATCGTAGATTTTAACGGCTGGCGCAGTGGTAGAGTGCTCGGCTCATATCCGCAAGGTCGCGAGTTTGCGCCTCGATCCCGGCAGTTACTCGATCGCGAGTTTGAGTCTTCAATGTAGTTTTTTCTTGCAGAATAGGAGAGAATAGGGAGGGTTGGGCTGGGATCATTCTTTGCGAGATGATTTTAGTGCGGGAGACAAGTGTAGGAGAGGTGTACTGACTGTGTGGGCAGAACTTTGGAAGTGGTTGCCCACCATTCTCAAAAGCCGCTGTGTCTTCCTGTCCCTCCAACTCCAGAGGAATCCGCTCCCCGATGGGCCGCAACGGCGACAAGTGGCAGTTCGCCCACAGCCCGAGCTGCGCGACCCCAAGAACAAGACGTACCTTGCACACCATCAGCTTCTGCCCCTATGGGGAGCGTGTTCCTCTGGAGTTGGAGCGGGGCTGGGCTGCAGTTGCTGATCTGGGATCTCCGTGCTTGCAGTGGGCCTGGGGGTTGGTGTCCCGATGAGGGGGCGCAGCTCGGGCTGTGGGCGAACTGCCACGTCGCCGTAGCGGCCCATCGGGGAGCGGCTTCTGGTGGTCCTGACGTCTCTCAGCTCCTGTCCAGGGGGGTGGCCGGAGACGTCAGGACCAACAGGAACCCGCTCCCCCATGGGCCGCTACAGCGACAAGTGGCAGTTCGCCCACAGCCCGAGCTGCGCCCCCTCATCCACAACCCGGGTTCCTCTGGAGTTGGAATGGGGCTGGGCTAGAGTTGCTGCTGGCTGTGAGTCTCTGGGATCTCCGTGCTTGCAGTCGGTGTCCCGTTGGTCCTAACGTCTCCGGCCACCCCCGTGGACAGGAGCTGACAGGACGTCTCCGGCCACCCCCCTGTACAGGACGTCTCAGCTCCTGTACAAGGGGGTGGCCGGAGACATCACAGCCCGAGCTGTGCCCCCTCATCCGCAACCCCAAGAACAAGACATACCTACAATACAACAATACAATACAATACAATTTATTTGTCACTTGAACCTCATAGAGGTTCAAGTGAAATGTTGTTTCTGCAGTCATACATACAAGAAAAAAAAGACCCAAGACACAACACAATTTACACAGACATCCATCACAGCGCATCTCCACCTCGCTGTGATGGAAGGCAAAAAAAACGTATCTCTCCCCTGCACTTCCCTCTCCCCCCGATGTCAGAGTCAAAGTCAGAGCCCCTGGCGGGCGATAACAATTGTCCCGCGGCCATTAACACCGCGCCGCGTGATGCAAGGCCGCGCTCCGAGTCTTGTTGTTGGAGCCCCGGGCGGGCGCTAGCAAAGTCCCACAGCCGTTGAAGCCACGCCGGGCGAAGATGTAAGGCCCCGCTCCAGGTACTCTTCAACCCCGCAACTCGGGCGGGAGAAGTCGCCGTTGCGGAAGCCCCGAAAAGCGGTCTCCCAGCAGGGACCCGCGGGCTCCCGGTGTCACTGTCCACCAGACCTGCGGTAAGCCTCCGAATCTCCGAGGGTCGGGTCGCAGCAGCGCGCCACCACCGCTCCTCCCGCTCCGGACTCGGCCAGCTCCGTGATGGTGAGTAGGTCCGCAGCTCCGTGACTGGAGCCCCAGGACGTTCCTGCTGGAGGCCGCTCCACGGTGCAGCCCCAACGACAACGGAGACCCGACAGGGAAAGGTCGGGTTCTCCGTGCAGGAGAAAATTTTTTAAAGTTTCCCCCCCCAGCCCCCCCCCCCCACACACACATACCCCATCAAAAAAATAAAAATTACATTAAAACGGGACAAAAAATAACAAAAAGACAGACGGACTGCAGAGGCCGCTGCGACGTGAGTTGCGCCGCCCGCCGCCTACCTTGCACACCATCAGCTTCTGACCCTACGGGGAGCGTGTTCCTCTGGAGTTGGAATGGGGCTGGGCTGCTGCTGGCTGCGGGTCTCTGGGATCTCCGTGCTTGCAGTGAGCCTGGGGGTCGGTGTCCCGTTGGTCCTGACATCTCCAGTGACTGGCCTGCTGGCATCGCCGACGTGAAGTCAGTGCAAAGCCCCCGCGCCGGTGCAATGGGCGGGGAGCTGGTGAGGGGAGGGAAGGGGTCACACACATGGCCGGGAAGCAGAGGGGTGTAGGTGGGGTGAAACTGAAGGGAGCGACAATCTGCTGCTGCCTGCCCGCTGAGTTAAAAAGTTCCCACGCAAGACTCACGATACACTGTATACACTGTATATCGTGAGTCTACCGTGGGAACATTTTAACTCAGCGGGCACGCAGCAGCAGATTGTCAATTATTAACCCTCCCGCGCAATATACCCTCACCTTCTCTTTTATGAATGGGGATTTAGTTCCCCTTTCTTCGAGGACCGACCGAGGTTCCGCTGTCACCTCTGCGGGCCGCCCTCGGTGAACGTCTTCAAGGACCTTTCTTCAAGGACCGAAAAAATGTCCACTATTCGGAGCTTTTCGTTATTTGGATGTTCGGATAAAAGGTTGTGCACCTGTACTGCTAAACTTAAAGCTCTGTCCCACTGTGCGAGTTCACCCAAGAGTTCTCCCGAGTTTAAAAAAATCAAACTCGTGGTAAGCACGTAGAATGAACGTAGCGGGTACGTCGGATCTCGGGACGTCTCTTAGCGCTAACGGCAGGTACTCGGGAAACGTGGTAACTCATGAAGATTTTTCAACATGTTAAAAAATGTCCACAAGTAAAATTTGGGGTGACTGATTACAAATAACTACATTCTATATTTTGTCATAATGTGGCTGAAACAATGGCATATTTTGTGATATTTATTGAGATAGAAAGATACAACTGAGTTAGGGAAAAATATTACCTTGCAACATTCTGTATGTCTGATATTGTGAAATGGAACTCAGAGGATTACATAAAACTACAATTCAAAGGTAATGAATATACTGAGTATTCTTATTTCCATCATGAACATACAATAGTGATATAGGACACTAGGTCCTACTACGGAAAACTAACGAGCTACTACGGTAAACTCACGAGCTACAATGGTACAACTAGGAGTTAAAAAGTTTCAAATTTTTCCATCCCGAGTATATTTTACTTGTGGACATTTTTCAACATGTTGAAAAATCTTCACAAGTTACCTTGTTTCCCTAGTACCTGCTGTTTGCGTTAAGAGACGTCCCGAGCTCCGACGTACCCGCTACATTCATTCTATGCACTTACCACGAGTTTGAATTTTTTTTTTAACTCGGGAGAGCTCTTCGGTGAACTCGCACAGTGGGACAGGGTTTTAAGAGAAATGTTAAGGCCCTGTCTCATGATGCGAGTTTACCCAAGAGCTCTCCCGAGTAAAAAAAAAAAATCAAACTCGTGGTAAGTACGTAAAATGCTAGTAGCGGGTACGTCGGAGCTCGTGGATGTCTCGTAGCGGCCCGTAATGCTAACGGCAGGTACCTGGGAAACGCGGAAACTCGTGAACTTTTTTCAACAGTGAAAAATTTCCAAGAGTAAAAAAATACTCACTATGAAGTACCACAAGTTTGATTTTTTTTTTTTTTTTAAACTCGGGAGAGCTCTTGGATAAACTCATATCGTGAGACAGGGCCTTTACTATTCCACAGGGAATCAAGATGAATGCAATTTTTAACAAGATTATCAGGGAATAAAAACATTAATACCAATTTATGTCAGTTCTGTTTCAGAGCCCATTAAATGGAGAAAGAAACCTTGTATTTCTTGAATTAACAATGAAAAATTGTTCATTAGTCAGAAATTAGACTATTCAGAATCAGTCATCCCTTTCTTTTTTAAGAGTATTAATTGCAGAGAATAGTCTAGTATATTCCATCTAGTATAAGTGGGACTCGTTGGGTCCCAGTCACACGGGAGGTCTGGTCCCCCAACGCAACCCATGCCCCAACGCAATATTCTACCACTCACCCGTTCCCCCAACGCAACCCGTTCCCCCAATGCAACATTCCACCACTTATCCAACAGCTAAGAGAGGAAGAAATTGCAGAGAGTTGTGGCTGTAGCCCAGACCATCATGCAAACCAACCTCCCTTCCATTAAGTCCATCTTCACTTCATACTGCCTTGGCAAGGCTACCAGCATAATCAAGGACTAGGCTCACCCTGGTCACTCCATTTTCTCCCCTTTTGATCAGGCAAGAGGTACAGAAGTTTAAAAACACCTCACTCTTGATTCAGGGACAGTTTCTTCCTAGTTGTTATCAGTCAACTGAACTGTCCTCTCATCAGCTTGAGTGCGATCCTGAACTATCTATCTAATTGGAGGCCTTTGAACTATCTTTAAATCGGGCTGTACCTTACACTAAATGTTGTACCCTTTATCTGTACACTGTGAAAGGCTTAAATGTAATCATGTATAATAAACTAAACTATGAAAGACTGGGATACTCACTGGAAATTGGCGACTTGTACAGACACAGGAACATGGGGAAGCTGAGCGACCCATTTCAGAGTAACATCTTGGTATACAAGTAGCTTGTTATTGTGATTTCCAACCAGAATGTTTATTGTTCCTTCCAACACTACAATGTAAACAACGGAAGAAATAAATTACTTGTTTCCTCAACAAAATAAGCACCATATACAATGTAGCATTGCACATTCCTACTTCAGTTCACCAGTGATCAATAACAATTTACATAAGACTATACAGAGGTTAAAACATGTTATCATTTATTTAAAACAACAAAACGCTTCAAAACATAGTTTGAATAGATTTCTCCACGAACTATAAGAATGCCTGGAATACACACAAATAAATAGGATTGCAGTGTTTTATTTGATATAAATCGGCAATGGTTTATGGGACAAGTGTCCGATGACTTTTAAACCAAGCTGAGCAATTGAGGAATTAGAGCAGTTCCTCAAACTAATTGTATTTTCCTAATGTGTCCACTGATGATGCAGATTTTTTGTTTACCGCGAGAAAGCGTAGACCTAGTGACCGCTTCGCTAAACACTTACGCACAGTCCACATTGGCCTCCTGGTTGCCAAACATTTCAACTTCCCTTCCTGTCCTCGCCCTGACATTTCTGACCTCCACTGTCAGAATGAGAACACATGCAAATCGGAGGAACAACATTTCACATATCGCTTGGGCAGCTAAAAACCCATCGAAAAAGATTGATTTCTCTCATTTCAAGTGCCTGCTGCATTTCTTCCTCCCACCCTCTCTTCCCCCACCCTAGTCGTTCTTCCAGCTGTACTGTTCTCATCCTTGTATCCCTGTCGTCAGCACATCTTCCCCAGCCAACAATGGGGCATTATGGACTCCACCATTACTGACGTCATCTGTTGCTGGCCCTCTTCTGGCCTTCTCAATCTTTCAGTCTGAAGAAGGGCTCTAACCTGAAACATCACCTATTCCTTTTTTCCAGAGATACTGCCTGAGTTACTCCAGCATTTTGCATCTATCTTCGGTATAAACCAGCATCTGAAGTTCTACCTGCATAATTATGGTATATTTGTTGTGTTGTTCTATTTAACTTGCCTATAAAACTACGACAAGAAAGAATTTCATAGTTCTGTTCCAGTGCAGTTAACAAATAAACAATCTTGAGTAATCTCTTGATTCAGTGCAGAGTCTGGTTGATTCTTCAGAGTATTGAATGGCAGAGGAGCCACCTTGTGGACAAGATGCTCAATTGAAATCTAGAGTATGCTTTAAATACAGTAATATAGTTACATAATTGTCTGCAATATGTTTTGGGACTTTCTGATGGTACGAAAAGTGTCACACAAGTTCAGGTTCTCACTGGGTTGTCATGATAATATTTTCCTCCGACATGCAAAAGTTTGAACATATCTCTACCAATACAGCCTGAAAGGTGTATTTGGCTTGTAATAAAAACAGAATCATCAGACTGTTTCCATAAAATGTGAATTTAAATTCCTTGTCCTCAATTTCATGTAATTCCACAACCCTATCTGATCTGCACATTGATACCAGAGTCCAACATGCCAAGAACTATAAGTACCTATCAAAATTTGCCCACCACAATAGATCATTGGGGGATGCATCTCACTGGCTCTCCACAATAACAATCTTGGACAATAAAAAACATAGGTCATGCTATTATTTGTGAATTACTGATTTTCTGTCCCCTGTCACCTGACTATCTGAAGGTGCTGGGGGTCTTGTGCGCAGGGGAGGGAGGGGATGGTGATGCATGCAACACAAATTAGTTGGAGCGAAAAGCCAATGTCAAGCAAAGATTGGGTCTGTGGAAGCAGTGGGTGGCATGGGCAGCCGGGGCTGTCAGGGAGGCGCTGTGTCGGTAGGTACATCCATCGGCCACCGTTTGGTCCATCTGCTATAATCTAAATAGATTAGAAAGAAGTCCATTAAAACAAGGGTTTACTGTACCTAAAGTGTACGGCATGAAGCAGCTTGGATTGTACTCCAGCTTCTTCATGAAGCGAAGCTGCCCATTTTCTTTGAAGCAGTAAAGGTTTCTCTCACCAAGTACTAATATGGAAGCAGAAGCTTGGTTCAATGATGTTATGTATATGTCTAATGCTTGTTCACCAATGTTCACCATCCAGTCCATCTGTAAATGCAAAGAGATGCACATCAGGTAAAAGAAAATGGTAAGATTGTATCAACTCAAAAATACTTTCCTGGTCTTGGTTACACTGATATTTAACCCCACCCCATGCTTTTTATTTTAAGAGAAGGACATGGATTAACCATCCAATGACCGGAGTAATAAACCAACACCCTGAATAATAAATATTAAAACAAAAAAAACATTAACTCTATGAATGGTGACTCAGAGTTATAGTTGCTTCCTTACAGCACCAGAGACCTGGGTTTGATCCTGACTATGGGTGCTGTCTATACAGTTTTTGTATGTTCTCCCTGCAATTTGCATTTGGTTTTCTCCGGGTGCTCCAGTTTCCTCCCAACCTCCAAAGATGTACAGGTTTGTAGGCTAATTGGCTTGGTAAAATTGTAAATTGTCCCTGGTGTGTGTAGGATAGTTTTAGTGTGCGGGGATCGCTGTTTGGCACAGACTCGTTGGACAGAAGAGCCTGTTTCTATGCTGTATCTCTAAACTAAATTAAAGTAGATAAAGGTTCCCGTTCAAAAACGATCTAGAAATTAGGTGTTTAGCAAAGTACAGATCATTTGTATGCTACCAATACATTCAAAAACAATTCTCCTGAATACCTTTAACCTTTCCCTGTATCTTCATGTTGGTCTGATCAAACCTGGAAAAATATTTGTCGGTATCAAATTCACCATCAACTTGCATTTAATCATACTCCAGTCACCCCCTCCCCGCCCCCAGCACAACAAACACACTGAATGTGTTCAAAAGCAAGATAACTAAAAACTCACCGTGATTCTCTTCCCAGACCCTAACCTCTGCTGCTCAGAATCGTGCCTGCTTTCTGCATCTGTGGCCACAGCTAGCACCTGATACCTGATAAGAGGAAACACAATTTCTTGAATGTGCTTCCAAAGCACTTGGTTTCGCAAATGTTGATAATGCTATTTAAATGGAAGGTTATGAAGATGTTCAGGACCAAGCGTGGAGGTTATTTTCAGTAACACTAACTGCACCACACACTCAGGCAACCTTCTTCTTCTTCTTGCATATAGCATGCACAGCCTAAAGTTGTAGGACAACTTGTTCTATTTGATCTTACTTGATTGTGCATGCCAGGTTGATTGCATTCGTCGAAACAGGGCAGACCACGTGAAGGTTGCAATCTCCCACCCCACACTCAGGCAATAAGAAAACATATAATTAAACCCATTGGCATATGTATCACAAAATAGAACTTTGGCAGACGCCTTCTGTAGCAATTCAGATAAAAAACAAAATTATTTCCAATACTGCGCACACTTCTTGAAGAATTGTTACTTTTGAAAACTTATTATCAATGAAATTTCTTCTGCATGATGTCTATTCTCAAGCAGTGGCAATACTCTTGGTGCTCCAACATTAACATTTTAATCTCCAAGGATAATTTTAATTAATAATTTCTCCCTACTAATTCTCACTTGGACGGGATGGTTTATCAATTGTCCTGTGAATTGCCAATAAAAACTTTGTAAATATAAAGTTAAGGTTCTACAAAATGTCAGCATCATATTTAAAATGCCACAAGGAAGACTGCTCTTGCACTACGTTTGCTTGTATTGACGATTTATTGGTGAATGAGAAGAAAAGAAAAAAGAAAAAAAGGTGAAGTGTGACCAGTGTAGAGGCAATCTCTGTTTGTCTAAATAGAGGAATTGACTCTCCCCTTTTGAATCTTGCAGACAACAGGTGATAACCATGTCTGTACACAGGCCAATTACAGTGCCAACTCAATTTTTAAGTTTGCAAATGATACCACTGTTGTCAACCAGACAAACAATAATGTAGCTATGAGGTAGAGGAAAGAGGTTGGGAATCTTGTGTCGTGGTGTCAGAACAACTTAATCTTTAACATTAACAAGGTGAAAGAAAAGGTCGTTGTCCTATGAAATTGCAGGGTGCAATTCATGCTTCTTCATTGGTGTGTTGCATCATCTTCATGGTGTGTTGCATCAGGAAGTCTGGAAATATCATTAAGGATGCCTGTTACCTTGGCCATTCCCAATTCTTCCTTCTACCTTCTGGGAGAAGGTACGGGAGCATGAAAACTCAGATGTCCTAACTTAAAAACAGCTTTTTCCCCACTGCCTTCACAATCCTCAACCAATCACCTTTTTCACACCCCTTCTTGGAGGTTCTGCCGTATTCTTGCTCGTAACTTTACATCATTCGGTTATTCCATTTTGGCATTTTAATATGGTTTTGCGTTGCTTCGAATTGCACTACAATCTTTTCACCATTCAGCTGCTTTGCACTTGTTGTTAAAGTTATTATTGTCTATCATTACAGTACATACTAATTACGATACGAGCTTCACGTAAACAAGGAATTGCACTACACCCTGGTGCATGTGACAATCAACTGATCTGAATCTAGCCGGGGAAGACTCTATTCATCTTTTAATATGGAGCAGAAAGCAAAAGATAGCAAAATAATAGAGAAAATCATTGTGTACGTGTACACAGTATACCATATTTTTAAATACAATTGCACATTTTATGCGTTTCTGCATTAAACGCATAATGCCAACGCAATCTTTGTGTTCTAATTTGTTTCTAGGATAAATAGAATGTTCTTTAGCAGAGTACAAGATCTAGGCACATTGAGCTGAGAAACACATGGGCACTGTGTTCATGGTGGCTCTGATTAAAAAAAAAAAAAAGATTTTATTGTCTTGAAAATATTTTCAGGAAATATGTCTTTAATGGCATTATGGTCAGATTATGCCAAAATATTTCAAATAAATAACCAAATCAATATAGTTCAGTAATAAGCTTCCTAAATACATCAGCTGTTATTTCTTCCAATATTTCTTCCATACAATGGAATGAATTTTTGATGATATTTCCCAAACAATATTGCAGAGTGTCATATGTTACGGGGGAAACCAGGAGAATGAGGTAGAGAAGGTTAAAATGATCAAATGGCAGAGCAGACCTGATGTGCTTAATGGCCTCATTCTGCTCCTATGTCTTATGAACTTACAAAGTAGAAAGGTTATTCATTTGGATTAATTATTTTTCTCATCAATGTATCAAAACATTCAAGACACAAAATAAATACTCACTTGTAACTTTCGACTTGTCGACTTGAGGAGACAGTAATGAAGGAATCTGTCCTGCAGCAGTATTTCAGTGGGCCTGGCAAAAGGCAACCAGGCAAGAAACGCCCAAAAGCAAAACTCTCCTGCTCAAAGAACATCAGCATCCCATCCATGAACTGAATGCAAATTAAATCACGACCTACGTTTAAAACAACACCTTAAAATTATATTTCAAAATGGCAAAAAAATTATTTAATAATCGCACAACAGGATTTTACCATCTTTTCCTCAAGTGTTAAAGGCATTTGCAGGCACGAAAATGAACATCATAGCAAAAAAAAAAGCAAGTGTGTAAAGTTTCACAGGGAACAAAAACCAAACAAACCACCAGTTCGAGAGTGCACAAGAAAAAAGCAAAAATACTGACAGACGGATGCCAAGACGGCCCGGCAGCTCTACTCTAGGGCCCGACTTGCTCGTTCTTCACTCGCAGCTCGTGCCGTAGTCTTCAGCAATGATCCTCGGTGTTCAGTCGATGGGGTGACTTTTGAACAACGGGGGGGAGGGGGGAGGAGTAGGAAGTGACGTCAGTCACAGCGAGCAGATGGCACGGCAGGCAGGCAGATCCATTGTCACGTCAACAGTGGAAAAAACAGGCGTTTTGAATTCAAATTTTCATGGGATTGGTGTACATTTTTATTAATTACTCAAGAAATAAAGCAGGAAATTGTTGGTAAGCCGATTTTTGACTCCAGGGGGTAAATCTCTACCGGAATATGTAAAAAGGTTCCCGTTAGCGCGTTGTTTCTTCGAGTAGATGTGAGCGCACACAAACAAATGAACACACACGCACACACAAGATCAGAGTTTTATAGTTATACTGGACTAAGTGGGACCCGTTGGGTTCCAGCATCACACAGGAGGGCTGGTCATCCAACGCAATATTCCACCTCTCCATCAATTCTAATATTGGTGGCCAGTTGGGGGGAGAGGCTTTCCGGAGCGCTAGTATGAACCACTTTAGAACCAATAGACATTTTTTGGCAAGCTTTAGAACCAATAGACAGTTTTTGCAAGCTTTTGAACCAATAGACAGTTTTTTTGCAAGCTTTAGAACCAATAGACATTTTTTTGCAAGCTTTAGAACCAATAGAGACATTTTTTGCAAGCTTTAGAACCAATAGACATATTTTTGCAAGCGTTAGAACCAATAGACATATTTTTGCAAGCTTTAGAACCAATAGACATATTTTTTGCAAGCTTTAGAACCAATAGACATTTTTTTGCAAGCTTTAGAAGCAATAGACATTTTTTTGCAAGCTTTAGAACCAATAGACATTTTTTGCAAGCTTTAGAACCAATAGACATTTTTTTGCAAGCTGTAGAACCAATACACATTTTTTGCAAGCTTTAGAACCAATAGACATTTTTTGCAAGCTTTAGAACCAATAGACATTTTTTGCAAGCTTTAGAACCAATAGACACTTTTTGCAAGCTTTAGAACCAATAGAGACACTTTTTGCAAGCTTTAGAACCAATAGACATTTTTTTGCAAGCTTTAGAACCAATATACACATTGTTTTGCAAGCTTTAGAACCAATAGACATTTTTTTTGCAAGCTTTAGAACCAATAGACACATTTTGCAACCATTTTAGAACCACTAAGGGCACTTACATTTAAGTAGACATGTGTTCAGTGTTATTCACAGCTCAGAGAAACGTGACCCTCTGCCTTCCTCCATCTTGAAGAGGCTATGCGGCACACCACTTCCTGGTTTTATAGTCCCTCCCCCCTGCCGCCAGCGGGGGCAGCAAAGAGAATGGGGAATTTTGTAAAAACATTAATATCTCTGTCATTTTCAATCCACGGGAAAAATCCTCGGCACACATGTGGCGGAGGGGGGCTCTGAGCAAGGTGGCCAAAAATGACGGCCGTAGGTGGCGGCGTTCTCTCGGAAATCGCAGCACAGATGGCCAAAACCGGTCAAGAACAGACTTTTAGTAATATAGATAGATAAGGATTATGAATAAGGGCGAGTCTGGACCTTAAAGGAAAGAAAGACACTGATGGAGGACAAATCACAACAAAATTAGGCAAGACAAAAATGCTGGAGAAACTCAGCGGGTGAGGCAGCATCTATGAGGCAGCATCCACCTCATCCTGGGTGCAGATGCGGCATAGACGGAGGAAATAGAGTCCTTACAGGAAGCAGGGTGGGAAGAAGTATAGTCCAGATAGCCATGGATGTCAGTGGATTTATAGTAGATGTCGGTCAGTAGTCTGTCACCTGCAATGGAGATGATGAGGTCTAGAAATGGTAGGGAGATGTCGGAAATGGTCCAGGTGTATTTGAGTGCCGGATGGAAGTTAGTGGTGAAATGGATGAGGTCAGTGAGTTCTGTATGGGTGCAGGAGGTAACACCAATGCAGTCGTCGATGTAGCGGAGGTAGAGTTCGGGAATAGGGCCACGGTGCGCCTGCAACAAGGATTGTTCGACGTACCCAACAAAGAGGCAGGCATAGCTGGGGCCCATGATGCGCGTGCCCATAGCTACGCCTTGGATTTGGAGGAAATAGAAGGAGTCAAACGAAAAGTTGTTACGGGTAAGGACCAGCTCCGCTAGCGGAGGAGAGTATCGGTAGACGGGGATTGGTTGGTTCTGCAGTCGAGGAAGAAACGGCGAGCTTTAAGACCCTCCTGGAGGGGGATGGAGGTGTAAAGTGACTGGACATCCATGGTGTCCCAGTCTCATAGAAACATGTCTACCTTTTCCTGCTCAGTACAAGTAGTGATTTCAGTATTTCAGACAGCATTGCAGAAAATATCATACTAAATAACATGGGACAAGCATACAGCCTTGTGTCACACCATTGACTAAGAATGGTGTTCGGGCTCTCCATCGACCATTATTCTTCTCACCAAAGAACTACATTGTTTCACATGATGTTCTCTACAAGCCTACCCTAGTAAAGGAGATGGAATCAACATATACAGGACTGAGTGGTCCTTTTATTCTCAGGAGACGCAGTCAAAACCGAAGAATGAGAAACCTCCCAAAAGAACTTCCTCTTTGTTGATAACTGTGCACAATACAAGCTTGGAAGCTGAAATGCAGGAAAGCTTGGACAAATTTGCCAGAGCCTGTGGTAACTTGGTCTTGATATTAGCACAAAGAAAAAAAGTAGCTATGTACCTACCTGCACCAAACACCCCATACACAGAAATATACACCCCTGTGAATGTTCAGAGGCTTTCAGCAGTGGACAACTTCACATACCATGGCAATACTCTCTTATCATCAGTCATATTGATGACAAAGCCAATAACAGAATAGCAAAAGCCAGCTCTAGTTATCTTTCTTCAAAAGCAAAGTGTGGGAATAAAAAGGAATCAGCCTAAAGACCAAGCTGAAGGTCCTAATCATTTCGCAGGAAAACAAGCCCTTCAGCCCAACTATGGCGGCTAAGATACCCCATGTACGTTAGTCCAACCTGCCCATGTTTGGGCCATATCCGGGTACTTTACGACTTCTAAATATTTGTACTATATGCAAACAAAGAATGGCACTGTACCAAGTACACGTGACGATAAAGTATCAATCAATCACTCTAATCATATCCTATCCATGTACCTGCCCAAATGTCTTTCAAATGTTGTTGTAATACCTGCCTCAATAACCTCCTCGGTTATATAACAATATACCCTCCTCCCTCCCAGTGAAAATGTTGCCCCTCTGGTTCCCATTAAATCTTTCTCCTCTCACCTTAAACCTATGTTCACTGGTTCTTGATTCCCCTACACTGAGTAAAATACTCTATTCACCTCATGATTTTAGATACCAAAGCACTACATTATAAGATCACCCCTCAGTCTCCTATAATCCGAGGAATAAAGTCCTTACCTGCCCAACCTCTTCCTATAGCTCAGGCTCTCAAGTACTGGCAACATAATCATGAATTGCCCTCTGCAAATTGTTATTTCCCTCTGGAAGACAACTCCGGACTGTCAAAGTTGCCACAGCCGGACATAAAAACAGCTTTTTTCCTCGAGTAGTAGCTCTACACAATAACAAAAAGTTTGTAGCCACTTTTTGCTCTGGCATTTTATTTAATTCACATGTTTAATTGCTAATGTTTTATTATTAATGTTTAATGTTTTATGCGTCATTCCTAACTGTCACTGTATGTCATGTCACTTGCGAGTGGAACACCAAGGCAAAATCTTTGTACATGTACATACTTGGCCAATAAACTTATTAATTCATTTAATTTTCTCTGCATTCTTTCCAGCTTAACAACATTCTTCCTGCAATGGACTGACCAAAACCAAACACAATACTCAAAATGCTACGTACGGCTATAACCATAACATCCCAACTTTTGTATTCAATACCATAATTGATGATGGCCAATGCATGAAACCCTTCTTGACCACCCTATCTAGCTGTGATGCCACTTTCAGGACATTATGCACCTGCATTCCCAGATCCATCTGCTCTAAAATACTCCCCAGGGCGCAGCAATTCAGCGTAAAGGTCCTGCCCTGGTTTGACTTTCCAAAGTGCAACACCTCGTACTTACCTGCATTAAACTCCATTGACCATTCCTCAGTGCATTTGCCCAGCTGATTAAGGCCCTCCTGTAATTTTGATAACCATATGTGCACCGACTTTGATGTCATCTGCAAATTTACTAATCATGCCTTGTACATTCTCATCCAAATCATTAACATAAACCACAAACAGCAATGGGCTCAGGACCAATCCCCGAGGCAAATCACTAGTCACGGGTCTCCAGTACGAAAAATCACCTTCTTCTGCTTCCTTCCACAAAGCCAATTCTCTATGTCCTCACTATCAGGGAACGGGGGTTCCCCTCCTCCACCATAAATGAGGCTCGCACCAGGGTCTCTTCCATACCCCGCAACACTGCTCTCTCTCCCCATCCCCGCACTCGCAACAAGGGCCGAGTCCCCCTAGTCCTCACCTTTCACCCCACCAGCCGTCACATACAAAAAGTAATCCTCCGTCAGTTTCGCCACCTCCAACGTGACCCCACTACTCGCCACATCTTCCCATCTCCCCCCATATCTGCCTTCCGCAAAGACCGCTCCCTCCATAACTCCCTTGTCAATTCTTCCCTTCCCTCTCGGTCCACCCCCTCCCCGGGCACTTTCCCTTGCAACCGCAAGAGATGCAACACTTGTCCCTTTACCTCCCTCCTCGACTCCGTTCAAGGACCCAAGCAATCGTTCCAGGTGCGACAGAGGTTTACCTGCATCTCTTCCAACCTCATCTATTGCGTCCGCTGCTCTAGATGTCAGCAGATCTATATCGGTGAGACCAAGCGGAGGTTGGGCGATCGTTTCGCCGAACACCTCCGCTCGGTCCGCAATAACCAAGCTGACCTCCCGGTGGCTCAGCACTTCAACTCCCCCTCCCACTCCGCCTCCGACCTCTCTGTCCTGGGTCTCCTCCATGGCCACAGCGAGCAGCACCGGAAATTGGAGGAACAGCACCTCATATTCCGTTTGGGGAGTCTGCACACCGGGGGCATGAACATCGAATTCTCCCAATTTTGTTAGTCCTTGCTGTCTCCTCCCCTTCCTCAGCCCCCCTGCTGTCTCCTCCCATCCCCCAGCCTTCTGGCTACTCCTCCTTTTCCCTTTCTTGTCCCCACACACCCCCGCCCCCGATCAGTCTGAAGAAGGTTTTCGGCCCGAAACGTTGCCTATTTCCTTCGCTCCATAGATGCTGCTGCACCCGCTGAGTTTTCTCCAGCTTTTTTTTTTCACAAACCTTCAATTCTCTATGCAGTTGGCTAGCTCTCTTTTTGGATCTCATGCAATCTAATCTTTCAGAGAAGAGTACCATACTCTCCTTACCCTATGCTTGAGATGTGGATAGTGCATGGTACACATACCAGACATCTTATCCATTTCCACATGACCTATCCATGCTGTATACTTCATAGCACGTGCAAGACAAGATTCTAGACACACGGATTCCATCCCAGATAAACCTCCCCACCATCTACATATTGCTGAGATAATCTGCTGGGCAGGACATGTCAGAAGTGTGTCTAATGAAGCAGTCTAAAGCAGTTACTTTATAGAGAGCTGACTGTGGGCAAACGATTAAGTAATGGGCAGAAAATAGATTCAAAGATTCTCTTAGAACATCCCCGAAGATTTACAATATTGGGAACAACGTATTGGATCGTTCAGTTATGTGTACCCACATAAGTGGTGGTCCTTCATATGAGAAAGTTAGAATGGAGGAAGCAGAGGAAAAGAGTGTCGAAAATCAAAATCCACAGATGAACACCAACCCTACATCTTTGTCACCTGCATAGAAGAAACATTTGAGCCCAGTTTTGTCTAAACGGCCACCTCCACACACATCACAATACTATAAGACTAGATATCATGTTCTTATTCGAGAATGAGTGACAAACATCAATTTCAGTATTTAAATGACTAATCATATGCAAAGAGAAAGGACTGTGGCAGTAATGTTACGTTACAAGTTTAACTAGAGCCAAAAAAAGCCACAAATGTTCAGAGAATTTGCAGAACCTTAACTTGATCACATGAATATGTTTTATACAGCACCCCAAATAGATCAAGATGTTATGCAGGCTTTTACTCTGGTAAAGGCCAAGCTTGGGGCTGCATGATTAAAAAGATGAAAATGCACAACAGTTGCAACAGACATGGATTTGCCACTTGCCATGCAAACATGAATCTACCGTTGCAATGGTCTGTAGAAATCAACCGGTTTTCTTTACTTTAATCATCGTTCAACTTTCACATTCTCCTTAGAAGCATGAGGTAAATTACAAGACATATTCACCTTTTACACCACCAAAAGCTCCGAATGTTAAATTACAAGCTGTTCGTTGAAGGTTGTGTTCATAAATTAGTTTCAGCTGATATTGGTTTCCATGTTCAACAGTACCCATAGTTCCTGTTAACCAAAAGAAATAATCGAAAGATGAAAGAAAAGCCATCTGCGTCAAAAGAAAATCGCTCCAACAATTTCAGGCTAATGATTGAATCGCTTCCAAGTATCAAATTACACTTGCGTAACTGTTAGAAACATGGAAAAGCTAAGAACAATCCTAATTACAGAACATCCATGTGAATATTTGACAATATCTAGGAATCGCTTCCCAACAGCTGCACAATTGGTTCTTCATTTGAATGTCTATCGCAGCAAACCCTCATTCTAACAGACCATGCCGGGGGAGGGGGAGTACGGTGTCAGTTAGTGCCGATTGTTTTGGCAAACAGGCCTGGCAGTGAAGGTCGGTAGGTCCATCTGCTATAACTAAAATTGGTTATAGAGGTCTATAATAACAATGGTTTACTGTGTCGTAATATTGTGATTTGGAACTTAAAATTGTTGTGGGTCCTCTGAAATTCTTACATTTCACAGAAGTCCAAAATAAAAGAGGCAGATTCTGTAACAGTCCACGTGAAGGAACTCACTCTGATAACAATGGGAAAGATTATCAAAGATTTCTTATGTGGGCATCAATTAATAAACAAGATGACATTTCTAAGGTTTGTAGAGTACCTGACAGGTAGAAACATTAAAAAAAGAGGCACTGACCATTCAGGTCTTCACCCTTGCCCTGCCATTGTATAAGATAATAACTGATCCTTAAGATCAGCACCACGTTCTTGTACCAACCAAAAAGTGTTTAATTCCCTTAATAGCTCAAGGCCTACTAATTTTGTTTTAAATACACTTACAAAGTCAGCCATGTTTTCTCCTTAAATGTCTCCTTAATTATAGATCTATTACATACAAGTATGTGATTTCGCCAAGATTTTCATCCAAGCCAAATTTGATCAGGGGTTTACAGAGTGATACTGTGTGGAAACAGGCCCTTTGGTCTAACTTGCCCACACCAGCCAACATTCCTGGCAAAGTATTCTCCCAAGCCAGGCATTTCCTTTATTCAGAATTGTCTAGCATCTCAAACCTCATCACAAAATACAATAATTCAATTCTTTTAAATGACAGAGTAAAACAGTTTTTTATTCACACCAAATGCATTACTGCAGTTAATCAAAAAATTACTATTACTATGATAAATGCAGACTATTGAGTTATTTTGTTTGCAAATTTCAAAAGAGTGCCTGAAATTTTACAGATAAAACTAAATTAGATGGTTCATTAGTAGGCAGCCATCACTACAAAGATTGCTTGCTAAATCACAATTTTTATTTCTTCACACGAAGGGTTTAAGTTTGTGTATTTTATACATCTGAAATTTTTGGGGTAGAATTTCCAATGTATTTATGTGCAGACAAGCACAGTTAGGGCATAAAGCAAATTATGCATAAAAAGGTGAAGGAACTCTATTTTTGTTTTTGTTACTGTCTGTTGGTCCCATCCTCCAACTTCATTTTCAGTTATTTTAATGGCTCCACCTTAGGGCTAAGGAATCATGCATGGAAACTTCCCACAATTATACTGCCTCAAAACAGATGCAAGATTAAGCTTGGCATTTTAGGCATAACAAGAAACCAATCGGGAGCTTTGTGATTTTTTTTTTTTTAAATGTTTTCTTTAAGTTCTTCCACCAAGGCTTGCTCTGCGATTTCTGGTTAATAGACTGAGAAATCTGAGGCAACTGTTTTACTTTTTTTAATATGGCAACATTTTTGTATTTTAAGGGATAACAACAATATATTTTGAAAATTCCAACTTCTGAATGAAACCTACCATTTTCACGTTTATGAACAGATCTTTACCAAATATGGTCAGACTTAATAGTGTCGATAAACAAAAAGGGCAAAAATCAAAGGTTTACAACAAGAACAATAAAGAACACTGGCAAACAAGGAACTAGTTTGAAAGTGTGTACATTACCTGAAACAGCAAAGACAGACAGCTTTCTTGGATGTAAAACTGCCATATGGAGGAGTTCTGTACCTCTGCAAGAATAAGCAAAATCATCCAACTACAAAAGATCTCATGATAGCTACACAATAACAATCACCTCATAGTTGTCTTTTAAATAACTTTTTCTAAAAGCAAATTTAAATCCTGTCTTTACCTGCAGTACAACATAGGGAGAGGGGGGGGGGGGGGAAGAGGGTGTGTGTGTGTGTGTGTGTGTGTGTGTGTGTGTGTGTGTGTGTGTGTGTGTGTGTGTGTGTGTGTGTGTGTGTGTGTGTGTGTGTGTGTGTGGCGTGCGTGTGTGGGCGTGCGTGCGTGTGTGGGCGTGCGTGTGTGGGCGTGTTTGTGAGATTTTGCCTTTGAAACGTATTTCCTCGAAAACCAGATGCCGAAACGGGAACATTTTTACATAATTCAGTAGAGATTTTCCTTGTGATTTTAGAAATCCGCTCCTCTGTACATTTGGTAGATTTTTTTCCTGAATTGTATTAAAATTGTTGACCAACCTGACATTTTTTTTTAAATCTGACCACTGCCCAGCTGCTGATGTCACAATAACAGTTACATTTTTACATCTTCTGGTAGAAATTTTCCTTATGATTTCAAAAATCCAAACCTCTATACATTTGATCAATTATTTCCCGAGATATTCACTAAAATTTATAACCAAACTGACATTAAAAAAAAAATATTAAGCTTGCCCAGCTGCTGACCTCACGATGCCTTTGCACCTGGCCCACTGCCTCCTGGGCAGTAATGAGTAAAGCACAACTTGTCTTTAAATTAGGAACCAATTTAGTTGTAGTGCAGAAATTTGAATGCACTCGGAAACCATGCAAAGATTAAGGAGGATGTAGCTGAGATTTTCTAAACATCTGCACGTTCACACAAAGTCAAATGGCTCCCTCTGCTGATCAAAGTCATGCTGCAATTTCACTTTATTAAACTGCTGCCAACTGCAGATTATACCACATCTCTTTTAACACAACCCAAAACTAAATACTGTTCACGCAAAAATATAGCTCCCTACAGACTATTTCCATGTTGTATGCTCACAGCACTCTGGTTTTGGTACTCCTTGCCCACGATACTTGCACATTAATGTAAATTTCAAGTTGGCAGTCCAAGATAGTGCACATGCTTTGTAAGTCAACAGATCCATTTATGAGGAGGACGGGCACTGCCCATTCGCATGATATTTTAAAGGAACGTGATAAGAACAGAACACAAGCATGATAATGGGGAACAATAATAGAGCGGTTTTATCTGAAGTTGTAAAATTCAATGTTCATTCAAAAGAATTGCCAAATGCCCACACAGAAGGAAAAATGTTGTTTAGTTTATCTTTAACGTCCTTATAGTATTGAGGACACAGACAGGTACGAATTGGATTGGGATTAAAAAATAAAATAGCATGCAACAGGAAGTCCAGGATCACTCAGAATCACTAAATCTATATTTCTCTCCAATGTAGCGTGCGCAAATATAGATTTGTTCGATATTTGCAACCTTGCTGTCCTAAAGCGCTTGCAGCACCCGAGACTCAGGTTTGATTCAGACTACAGGTGCTGTTAGTACAGACATTGTACGTTGTCCCCATGACCATGTGGATTTTCAGTTTCAGTTTCCTCCCACACTCCAAAGACGTACAGGTTTGCAGGTTAGTTGGCTGGTATCAGTGTAAATTGTCACTAGTATGTGTAGGATAGTGTTAATGTGCTGGGATCACTGGTCGGTGCAGACTCGGTGGGCCGAAGGGCCTATTTCCGCGCAGTATCTAGTATCTCTAAACTAAATAAAATAAATAATACCACCTTGTGAACACCAAATGCAGTACACAAGATTGGATGAAATGCAAGTGACTCACTACTTCACATAGAATGTTCAACTCCTGATTACTGGGAAGCGAAATGATGAATCTCATCTAGCTGAATGGGATGCGAATGGGATAATAGACAATAGACGTAGGAGAAGGCCATGCGGCCCTTCGAGCCAGCACCGCCATTCAACTTGATCATGCCCAATCAGTACCCCGTTCCTGCCTTCTCCCCATATCCCCTGACTCCGCTATCTTTAAGATCCCTATCTAGCTCTTTCTTGAAAGTATCAGAGAACCGGCCTCCACCACCCTATGTGGCAGAAAATTCCAGACTCACAACTCTCTGTATGAAAAAGTGTTTCCTCATCTCCGTTCTAATTGGCTTACCCCTTATTCTTTAACTGTGGTCCTTGGTTGTGGACTCCCCGAACATCGGGAACATGTTTCCTGCCTCTAACATATCCAAACCCTTTACAATCATATATGTTTCAAAAAGATATCCTCTCATCCTTCTAAATTCCAGAGTATACAAGCTCAGCCACTCCATTCTCTCAGCATATGACATAGAAACATAGAAATTAGGTGCAGGAGTAGGCCATTCGGCCCTTCGAGCCTGCACCACCATTCAATATGATCATGGCTGATCATCCAATTCAGTATCCCGTACCTGCCTTCTCTCCATACCCTCTGATCGCCTTAGCCACAAGGACCACATCTAACTCCCTCTTAAATATAGCCAATGAACTGGCCTCAACTACCCTCTGTGGCAGAGAGTTCCAGAGATTCACCACTCTCTGTGTGAAAAAGATTCTTCTCATCTCTGTTTTAAAGGATTTCCCCCTTATCCTTAAGCTGTGACCCCTTGTCCTAGACTTCCCCAACATCGGGAACAATCTTCCTGCATCTAGCCTATCCAACCCCTTAAGAATTTTGTAAGTTTCTATAAGATCCCTTCTCAATCTCCTAATTTCTAGCGAGTACAAGCCGAGTCTATCCAACCTTCTCTGCACTCCCTCTTTGGTAATAATTTCCTTCCTCAGACTTGGAGACCAAAACTGTACGCAATACTCCAGGTGTGGTCTCACCAACTGCAGTAGAACCTCCCTGCTCCTATACTCAAATCCTTTTGCTATGAAAGCTAACATACCATTCGCTTTCTTCACTGCCTGCTGCACCTGCATGCCTACTTTCAATGACTGGTGTACCATGACACCCAGGTCTCGCCTCATCTCCCCTTTTCCTAATCGGCCACCATTTAGATATAAGTCTGCTTTCCCTTTTTTGCCACCAAAATGGATAACCTCACATTTATCCACATTATACTGCATCTGCCAAACATTTGCCCACTCACCCAGCCTATCCAAGTCACCTTGCAGTCTCCTAGCATCCTCCTCACAGCTAACACTGCCCCCCAGCTTAGTGTCATCCGCAAACTTGGAGATATTGCCTTCAATTCCCTCATCCAGATCATTAATATATATTGTAAATAGCTGGGGTCCCAGCACTGAGCCTTGCGGTACCCCACTAGTCACTGCCTGCCATTGTGAAAAGGACCCGTTTACTCCTACTCTTTGCTTCCCAGCCAGTTCTCTATCCACATCAATACTGAACCCCCAATGTCGCGTGCTTTAAGTTTGTATGCTAATCTCTTATGTGGGACCTTGTCAAAAGCCTTCTGGAAGTCTAGATACACCACATCCACTGGTTCTCCCCTATCCACGCTACTAGTTACATCCTCGAAAAATTCTATAAGATTCGTCAGACATGATTTACCTTTCGTAAATCCATGCTGACTTTGTCCAATGATTTCACCACTTTCCAAATGTGCTGCTATCCCATCTTTAATAACTGACTCTAGCAGTTTCCCCACTACCGATGTTAGACTAGACTAACTGGTCTGTAATTCCCCGTTTTTTTCTCTCTCCCTCCCTTCTTGCTACCCTACACGCCAATCCTCAGGAACTACTCCAGAATCTAAAGAGTTTTGAAAGACTATTACTAATGCATCCACTATTTCTGGAGCTACTTCCTTAAGTACTCTGGGATGCAGCTTATCTGGCCCTGGGGATTTATCAGCCTTTAATCCATTCAATTTACCCAACACCACTTCCCGACTAACCTGGATTTCACTCAATTCCTCCAACTCCTTTGACCCGCGGTCCCCTGCTACTTCCGGCAGATTATTTATGTCTTCCTTAGTGAAGACGGAACCAAAGTAGTTATTCAATTGGTCCGCCATATCCTTTCCCCATGATCAACTCACCTGTTTCTGACTGCAAGGGACCTACATTTGTTTTAACTAACCTCTTTCTTTTCACATATCTATAAAAACTTTTGCAGTCAGTTTTTATGTTCCCTACCAGTTTTCTTTCATAATCTAACAGTCCCGATGACAGTCCCGCCATCCCGGGAATTCATCTTGTAAACGTACACTGCACTCCCTCAACAGCAAGAATGTCCTTCCTCAAATTAGGGGACCAAAACTGCACACAATACCCCAGATGGGGTCTCACTAGGGCACTGTACAACTACAGGAGGATCTCTTTTCTCCTATACTCAACTCCTCTTGTTATGAAGGCCAACATGCCATTCGCTTTCTTCACTGCCTGCTGTACCTGCATGCTCATAGACTGATGAACAAGGACCCCCAGATCCTATAATACTTCCGCTTTTCCCAACTTGATACCATTTAGATAATAATCTGCCTTTCTGTTTTTGCTACCAAAGTGGATAACGTTACATTTATCCACATTAAACTGCATCTGCCATGCATCTGCCCACTCACCCAACCTGTCCAAGACACCCTGCATTCTCACAACATCCTCCACCACCCCATTAGTCACTGCCTGCCATTCTGAAAGGGACCCGTGAATCCCTACTCTTGGTTTCCTGTCTGTCAACCACCCCTTTGTAGTTCGGCCCTTCAAAGTTCGTGGACATTTTAGATCGGTCGATCTTCTGGGGGGACGCTTGGGACTGCGTAACCTTTTGGAGTTTGTCTGCTTGCACAAGGCTGAACGGCTTGGCCAGACAGAGACAAGGATCGAACCCATGGTGGTTTAGGCATTAGAATTTGCTGTTCATTCTAAAAATAAAGTTTAGTTGGTCCAGTGCTTGAGTCAGTGTTTTTTACTGAACCAGACTTGGGGCAGGACCGGCCTAAGGAGGTGCGGGGCCCAATTGGGAACAACTTTCATAGAAATATAAATATATAATTATAAATTATTCATATTCAGGCATGTGTCGTGAGTAATATGACAGTCAGTCGGCTTTAAAAAATCTTAAACTGCGCATGCGCAAATTGTTCTCCTCTCTGTAAAAATAAAAAATAAAAATAAATAAAGTAACAATTCAATTTGCCCAAGGCTTCCAAATCTCCTTCTGAATTACTGAATGGGTGGGGGGTGGAGGGTGACGGCAGGTGGGAAGATGTTGGGAAAAATGGGAGCACACCGGGACAAGTTGAATCAGTTGTCATCTTATTGAATGACTATACTAGTTCAAGGGACCAATTGGGGGGAGAGTTCCTTTCACAGCATGTGGGGAGTCTAGCTAGGGGTAAAGTTGCGGGGAGGGCGGGAGCGTTGAGAAGGAGGGGGTTGGGTTCATTGCAGTAACCCACTCACCGCTGTCGCGGCCCTCCAGGCGCAGAGCCACCACATTTTGGGAGGGAAGTAGCTCACCGGACAGCGGAACCGACTGCCATCACAGCGTCTTCTGCCAGCCCGCTCACCTCTGGCAGTGCTCTCGGTCTGAACAGTGAGGGGACCAGCTCAAGAGCAAAGATCATAGAGCAGAGGGGTCAGCGGATGATGGATAACATCACAGCGGGCGTTGGAGCGTACTCCTGTGTCAGCGCGAACAAGGAATCAATTGAGGTTACTCACACTGACACATGGAGTAAGCTCCACCGCCCGCTGTCCTGTTATCCATCGCCCGCTGACCCGCTTTTGAGTTGAATGCTGGCATGATCCCCGACCCCCCTCCTTCTCAATGCTCCTGCCCTCCCCCGCAAATTTACCCCTGGCTAGACTACCCACACGCTGGGAAAGGAACTCTTTCCCCCTCAGCAGCGCTGTGCTTTTACAGCTGCTTTCCACTTTACGGCCGCTTCCCATCAGCTGCTAGCAGTGAGGGATAGACTTGGCTATACCTCAGTACAGCAACACCGTTCTTGATGTTGCTATACTGAGGGATAATGAAGTCTATCTTTCTTGGCTAACAACCTAACCTTCGGCCTCCATGATGCAGGTACGTTTTCTAGCAATGTTACAAAATTTTGAGATTTTAAAAATCAAGTCTGCAATTTATCCCATCAGATAAAGCATAAAAAGAAGTTTAATTTAACACCTAATTCACTTTCATATCCTCATACTCGGAAATTAGCATCTTGTTCCCTATTGCTTTTCCATTGACTGAACACAAAAGCTGTGATCTAGGACAGTCAAAAGCCCATAACTTTCTTAAAAATTAAGAGAACTGAATGAAATGTTCAGTTATTATAGATTGAAGCATTCTGAAACAAATATAAATCATCTTACTTGGGTGACCTGAAATTAAAGCATATAATTAGTTAATTACCTAATTGTAGCTAATTACAAAATTGACAGTTGTGATGGAAATAGGAATAGAAAACACCCAGACTGCCTTGAAAATTCAAAAATGTGATACTCTCAAGATCAGAACTTTAATATTATTGTATTATATGCTGCAAGTCCGTAACAGATAGGTAAATAAATTACAATTTCTAGCAATAGACCAGGTCTTTATGGAGATGGAGAAGATCAGTTGCTAATTGGTACATTGGCATACCATAATCAGTGGGGGGGGGGGGGGGTAGACGCTATAGGCCCCCCATGAGAAATTTTATCTAACTCTGAAATTGAAGATAGACAAAAGCTGGAGTCGTTCAGCAGGACAGGCAGCGCAGCGACTCTGGAGAGAAGACCCTTCTTCAGACTGAACTCTCGTCGGAGAGAGTACTTGTGATTGTTTGAAGAAGGGTCTCAACCAGAAACACAACCCTCTCCCCAGAGTCCCTGCCCGTCCCGCTGAGCCACCACAGACAGGGAGTTGAAGGTAGACACAGGGGGGTCCACCTTCAACTTCAGAGCCAAACAAAAAACACAGAGTGCTGGAGGAACACAGCGGGCAAGGCAGCACCTGCGGAGGGAACATATCACTTATTTTCGCAAGCATTTCAAAACGTAGTTTCCAGTGACCGTTTGAAGAGGTAACTAGCAGTAATACACACCGCACCACGTCTGAGGCAGGGTGTCCAACAGCGGAGGTAATGTTCACTGAAAACATTTATTATAAACGTGGAAACAACATACAATGAAGGGTCCAAGGGTCACTCGGCTGAATAACGTTAGGCTACAGATAGACACAAAAAGCTGGAGTAACTCAACGGGACAGGCAACATCCCCGCAGAGAAGGAATGGACAAAGCTTGGCTATGGCAGCTTTCAGCCTCGTGAGCGTTATTAATATTGACCTCTGTCAATAAAGCTGAAACAGGGCAGGTGACATATTTTAACTAACTTTAAAATCTCCAGTATTGCACTGCACCACATACGGACATGGTTCCCTGTATCACAGAGAGACAAGACCACTGGAGGTTTTTTTACATTTATAATTGGGTCTTGTGCTAATATTTCTAATAACATAACAAATACAATAAATGTATGACAAGGCAAGCCCATTACGGCAGCCCATTGTTCGAATATGTACGGCAGCTGTCAAATGCACCAATGGAGGAGGGGGGGAGGGGGGGGGGGGGAGGGGGGGGGGGGGGGGGGGGGGAGGGGGGGGGGAGGGGGGAGGGGGAGGGGGGGGGGGAGAGACACACACAACGTGGGTCGGTAGGTAAATTGAATGACTAACCTGCTGCACACCAAGAAGCTCGCCAATAAGAAGCCCTCAATCATGATGGTGAGTTTCAAGAAATTCTCAATGTGTCATCAATACATCGATCTACATGCCTCAGTAAATGTAATTGTGTTTTGAGCAAGTATTAATGACACCACGTGAATTGTATTCAAAGGAACGCAGCGTCATTAATACTTGTTCAAAACACAATTACATTTACTGAGGAATGTGGATCGATGCATTGATGACACATTGTATAACTACTTGTTAACTACTGGCTGTTAACAAGTACTACAGTAGTAGTTAACAAATCGTTTGTGTCTGATGGCCGTACAGCAGTTGTTATCCATGTTCGTTTTGTAAAAAAATCCGTATAGGTGTATTCTGTCCTCTGCTGTTTTTTTTTTTAATCTTTATTTAACAAAGCGAATTTGTATTTCCCTACGAAACACGGAAAATTAACGCGGGGCCCCCTTAGACGCGGGGCCCAATTGGGAGAAATCGGTCCAATCAGCTTAAGGCCGGCCCTGACTAGTGGGGTAAGCTTTAGAAGAGCGTATTTACATTGGGGGCTCGTCCAGGACCTCAACGGACCCCCAAACACAAGCTTGCAATTAAGGGTGTTGAGCTGTTCCCGATCGCAAGTGCAAAAATCGGCGCCACGGTGCAGTTTTCGCATCGGTTTTCATCACTTCGCTAGCCGGAGCAGATTGATCATTGCCGGGCTTGGGAAAGGGTCCCAACGAGATCGTAGAATAGCGTCTAGTAAGCACTGGGGGCAAAAGAGCCTGTGGAGTTAGAGGCCCCTTTCTGGGGTTGGGTTAAAGGCCCATAAAACTTAACCTTAATCTGCAGCTGCTGCTAAGAAAACTATTCCATTAAAAAAAAACTAGAGGTTCGAGGCCCTGCCCAGATTGGGTATCCAATTGACTGGAAATTTAAAGACGAACTGGGTGTAACAGTGCTAAGCGGCTAAGCACTGCGTCGTTGCTGGGGGTGCAGATTGGAAGCGCGCTCCAATATCACATATAAGCTTCAGTCTTGGACCTTCCCTCTTCACGCTTCCCTCACCACTCTGCTTTGAAAACTGTAAACCCTTGATTCTCCCCCATTTCCAACAAAGGGTTGCTGACTTCAACCCGTGGTGGTCTCCCTTTCTGCAGATGCTACTTGGTTTCCTATGTCCTTCTTGTATCTCTGCTGTTATTTCAGATTCCAGTTTCTTCAGCTTTATTTGGTTGCAGAGCTATGAAAATTGACTGATTTCCCCCATGTTAGTTCAGCATGCTGCTCCAAAATCAATAATCAGACAAGGAGTAGTGTGTTACCATGAGTCAAGAGTGTTTCATTGTCATGTATCCAAGATAGAACAATGAAATTCTTATTTGCTGCATCATAACAGAATGTGTAAACATAGTACACTGTAATCTATATGATAAACGAGAGAGAGCTTGTCAGTTGCAGCGCTGGTTTCTGTTGTTTCTTTTATACAGATGAGCTGAGAACTATTATATTCGATGATTTTCTGCTGTACTGCTGGCAATAAAATAAGTTACAGTGAAAATTATATTTAGTCTCACTCAATCCATATTCATAAGGGGTTTTAAACTATTACACTTTCAGTTATTTGTGGCTGGTAACAATAACTCTCCCCAGTCTATTTAATAATATATCTACTTACGAGACAAACTTGCCAACCTCCACCTGTAATATCGGATCCTGCAACTGAAGTTCTACAATAAGTTCTTCTGGTTGAAATGCTGCTCCAGGTTTGAAAGGATTTGGAGAATAGATGCGTAGAATCCCTTTATAGCTGCCAACAATAATTTTATCTGCAGAACCAAGAAAAACAAAACTAAATTGGATTATTTTATCTTAATTGAAGCAGGAAACCTGATATTAATTTCAAAGTCATTTGATAATTATTATAATATTAATTTTCAATATTCACCATAGTCCATGGGTCTACTTTATTCAAGGCACTAAAAACATAACACGTGGTTCCAGATTTAGCTGCTTCTAATCACCAATATTTTAGCATGTTAAGGCTGAATGTTAATTTGTGTTTGGAAAATGTTAGATCCAAGAATGAAGCAAATCACTCTGGAGCTTCTTTATATCATATTTATATTTTCTCCTGAGTATCCAGGAATGTCATAATGGCCAATGATGGAAACATAGAAACATATAAAATAGGTGCAGGAGGAGGCCATTCGGCCGTTCGAGCCAGCACCGCCATTCATTGTGATCATGGCTGATCGTCCCCTATCAATAACCCGTGCCTGCCTTCTCCCCATATCCCTTGACCACTAGCCCCTAGAGCTCTATCTAACTCTCTCTTAAACCCATCCAGTGATTTGGCCTCCACTGCCCTCTGTGGCAAGGAATTCCATAAATTCACAACTCTCTGGGTGAAAAAGTTTTTTCTCATCTCAGTCTTAAATGACCTCCCCTTTATTCTAAGACTGTGGCCCCTGGTTCTGGACTCGCCCAACATTGGGAACATTTTTCCTGCATCTAGCTTGTCCAGTCATTTTATAATTGTAAATGTTTCTATAAGATACCCCCTCATCCTTCTAAACTCCATTGAATACAAGCCTAGCCTTTTCAATCTTTCCTCATATGACAGTCCCGCCATCTCAGGGATCAATCTCGTGAACCTACGCTGCACTGCCTCAATCACAAGGATGTCCTTCCTCAAATTAGGAGACGAAAACTGTACACAATACTCCAGATGTGGTCTCACCAGAGCCCTATACAACTGCAGAAGAACCTCTTTACTACTATACTGAAATCCTCTTGTTATGAAGGCCAACATTCCATTAGCTTTCTTCACTGCCTGCTGTACCTGCACGCCAACTTTCAGTGACCGGTGTACAAGAACACCCAGGTCTCGCTGTACCTCCCCATACCTAACCTAACCCCATTGAGATAATAATTTGCCCCCTTGTTTTTGCCGCCAAAGTGGATAACCTCACATTTATCTATATTATACTGCATCTGCCACGCATCTGCCCACTCACTCAACCTGTCCAGGTCACCTTGCAACCTCCTAACATCCTCTTCACAGTTCACAATGCCACCCAGCTTTGTGTAATCCGCAAACCTGCTAGTGTTGCTCCTAAATCCCTCTTCCAAATCATTAATATATATGGTAAACATTTGTGGCCCCAACACCGAGCCTTGTGGCACTCCACTCGCCACTGCCTGCCATTCTGAAAAGGACCCGTTCACTCCTACTCTTTGCTCCGGTCTGCCAACCAATTTTCTATCCATGTCAACACCCTACCCCCAATACCATGTGCTCTAATTTTAGTCACCAGTCTCCCGTGCGGGACCTTATCAAAGGCTTTCTGAAAGTCTAGTTACAATACATCCACTGGCACCCCTTCATCCATTTTACTTGTCATATACTCAAAATATTCCAGAGGTTTAGTCAAGCATGATTTCCCTTTCATAAATCCATGCTGACTTGGACTAATCCTTTTACTGCTATCCAAATGCCCCATTATTACCTCTTTAATAATTGACTCCAGCATCTTTCCCACCACCGAAGTCAGGCTAACTGGTCCGTAATTCCCCGTTTTCTCTCTCGCTCCTTTCTTGAAAAGTGGGATAACATTATCTATCCTCCAATCCACAGGAACTGATCCTGAATCTATTGAACATTGGAAAATGATCACCAATGCGCCCACTATTTCTAGAGCCACCACCCCGAGGACCCTGGGATGCAGACCATCAGGCCCAGGGGATTTTTCATCCTTCGGTCCCATTAGCCTACCCAATACTATTTCTCGCCTAATGAAAATTTCTTTCAGTTCCTCTACCCCCTTAGATCCTCTGTCCTCCAGTACTTCTGGGAGATTGTTTGTGTCTTCCTTAGTGAAGACAGATCCGAAGTACCTGTTCAACTCTTCTGCCATGTCCTTGTTCCCCATAATAATTTCACTCGTGTCTGCCTTCAAGGGACCCACATTTGACTTTGCTACTCTTTTTCCCTTAACATACCTAAAGCAGCTTTTACTGTCCTTCTTTATATTCCTGGCCAGCTTCCCCTCGTACTTCATATTTTCAGCCCGTATTGCCCGTTTTGTTTCCTTCTGTTGTCCTATGAAAGTTTCCCAATCCTCTGGCTTCCAGCTACTCTTTGCAGTGTTATACATCTTTTCTTTTGAGTTTTATTCTATCCCCAACTGCTCTTGTCAGCCACGGTTGCCTCCTACAGCCCTAAGAATCTTTCTTCATTTTTGGAATGAAATTATCCTGCGTCTGCCGGATTATGCCCAGAAATTCCTGCCATTGCTGTTCCACCGTCATTCCTGCTAGGATCACTTTCCAGTCTACTTTGGCCAGCTCCCCTCTCATGCCTTCATAGTCCCCTTTGTTCAACTGCAACATTGCCACTTCCGATTTAACGTTCTCCTTCTTGATTAAAACTAATCATATTAAGATCACTACCTCCAAGCGGTTCCTTTACCTCGAATTCTCTTATCATATCTGGTTCATTGGACAACACTAAATCCAGAATTGCCTTTTCTCTGGTCGGCTCCATTACAAGCTGCTCGAAGAATCCATCTCGGAGGCATTCTACAAACTCTCTTTTTTGGGGTCCTGAACCAACCTGATTCTCCCAGTCTACCTACATATTGAAATCCCCCATTACCACAGTGGCATTATCTTTGTTACATGCCAGTTTTAACTCCTGCTGCAACTTACACCCTACATCTGGGCTACTATTTGGGGCTCTGTAGATAACACCAATTAGTGTCTTCTTGCCTTTACAATTCCTCAACTCAATCCACAGTGACTATACCTCGTCAGTCCCTATGTCTTCCCTCGCAAGGGACTGAATTCCATCCCTCACCAGCAGAGCTACCCCCCTCCTCTGCCCACCTGCCTGTCCTTTCTACAGGATGTATAACCCTGAACATTAAGTTCCAGGCCCGATCCTCCTGCAGCCACGTCTCAGTAATCCCCACAATGTCATATCTACCAACCTCTAACTGAGCCTTAAGCTCATCTACTTTACTTCTTATACTTTGCGCATTCATATACAATACTTTTAATTCCTTACACATCTCACCTTTCACATCGATCCCTATTACACTTGGGCATACGCTCCTATCCTTTTTGTGAGCTTCCTTTCCCGTTAATTCTGGGGTCATTAACCATCCCTTTACTCTCTTTCCCTTTAATTCCATCCTCGACTATCCCATTCGACACCCCACCCCCCTTATTCAGTTTAAAACCACCTGTGTAGCAGTGGCAAACCTGCCTGCCAGAATGCTGGTCCCCCACCTGTTAAGATGCAATCCGTCCATTTTGTTCAGTTCCCCCTTACTCCAAAACAGATCCCAGTGATCTAAAAATCTAAATCCCTGCCCCCTGCACCAGTTCCTCAGCCACACATTCAGGTCCCATATCTCCCTGTTCCTGCTCTCGCCAGCATGAGGAACTGGAAGCAAACCAGAGATAACAACCCTGGAGGTCCTGCTTTTCAGCATTTTTCCGAGCTATCTAAAGTCATGCTGCAAAATATTCATCCCCTTCTTTCCGACGTCGTTTGTGCCGACATGCACTACCGCTGTTCACCTTCGCCCTTGAGGATTTTCTGCACTGTCCGTGACATCCTGGATCCTGGCACCAGGAGGGCAGCGCACCATCCTCGAATCCCGTCTGTTCCCGCAGAAACCACTGTCCGTACCTCTCACAATGGAGTCTCCAACTACAATGGCGTTGCCCGACGTTGGCCTCTTTGGTTTTGGCTCAACAACTCTTTTTGCTTTGCAAGCCAGTCCGCCGCTCAGTGTGATAACGTCTTCTTTCCCGACGGCTTCTAAGTGGGCGAACCTGCTCACAAGAGGTATAAAACACGGGGACCTTTGCATTCCAAGTTTCCCTCCCTTTCTCACCGTCACCCACTTGCTCTCTTCCAGTACCTTAGGTGTAACAACCTTACTGTTGGACTTGTCAAGGAACGACTCAGTTTCTCGGACAAACCCGAGGTCATCCACTTGCTTCTCCAGTTCCCCAACACTGTCCTTCAGGAGTTGTACCTGGATGCACTTCTCACATTTGTAGCAGCCAGAGGCACCAGCAGTGTCCTTGACCTCCCACATACTGCAAGCATCACACTGAATCAGCTTGCCTGACATCTCCTTTCGTTTCTCCCTCTTCAGCTTTTTGCGTAGCCTCGTCTCCTCAGCCTCCTCGCCGAAGACTCTCGAGAGCTCAAAGACTTACACTTTACTCACAGGACTCTCGAGCCAAAGACTTTTCTCACAGAGCACTTCCCTCACTGCCGCTCCCTAAGAGCCGTCTTGCTTATATTGACTGATAAATTGACTAATTTACCAATCTACAAACCAAATTCCTCAGTTTTAAACTGTTTTCCCCCTCTGACTCACTTCTAACTCTGCTCCCACTCAGGCTAGAGCCAATCAGTGTTTTCTCCTGCTTCTCTTTGTTGCTGTTGCTTCAAGGATTTTGGGTAGAGAGGAGGAGTCACACAGCTTTTCTAGTTTGCTAATTTATCAGCAATCAAAATGAGGAAAGAAGTCTTTGTGAAATGGTACATTTTGTTTAAATTACATTATTACGAATTCTACAACCGGCCAATACCTCCCTTTAATTACAATACACCATTTCATCCAACAACAAAACTATTGCGAGTCGGTGTTTATTTCACTTACCACTTTCAGTGTTGTCAACATCAGCAACACATAAACATCCTTGGTCAAAATCCTCTTGTTCTCCTACAGATGTAGACCACCAGTCTCGAGCTTTAAATAAAGACATCTTTGTCAACCTGAAATCACCAAAGCAATGAAAGTCTCAGACAACTGATGCACAGAATGGGGTTTACAGAAGTTTTATAGGATGTCCCCAGGGGCTTCAACGCGAGCCACAACAACCTTTCTCTCAATGTCAGCAAGACAAAGGAGATAGTAATAATGACAGGAAGCGAAGCTGTATTCAGACACCAGTTTGCATTGACAGTGCCGAAGTAGAGATGGTTGAAAACGTCAAATTGCTGGGAGTTAATATCACCAACGACTGGACCACCCATATTGAAACAACGACCAAGAAAGCACACCAACGCCTCTACTTCCTTGGAAGGCTTAGGAAGTTCCGCATATCCCCTAGTACTCTCACCAACTTCTACAGATGCACCATAGAAAGCATTTTATCAGGAACAGCTCCATCCAAGACATCAAGAAATTGCAGCGAATTGTGGGACGCAGCCCAGACCATCACACAAACCAACCTCCCTTCAATTGACTCAATTTGTACCTCACGCTGGCTCGGCAAGGCCAGCAGCATAATCAAGGATCAGTCGCACCCTGACAACTCCCTCTTCTCCCCTCTCCCATAAGGCAAAAGGTATAGAAGTGTGAAAACGCACACCTTCCAAATTCAGAGACAGTTTCTTCCCAGCTGTTAACAAACAACTGAATAATCCTATTGCACTGCTGACCTACAATCTACCTCTTTGATGACCTTCAGATTATCCTTGATCGGACTTTGCTGGCTTTACCTTGCATTCAACTTTATTCCCTTATCATGTATCTATACACTGTAAATTACTCGATTGTAAACATGAATTGCTTTTCTGCTGACTGGATAGCATGCAACAAAAGCTTTACATTGTACGTCAATATATGTGACAATAAATTAAACTGATACTGAAATGACAGCCTTGTCACTACCGTGTCAGCAGGTTCATCCGCTATGTCCGAAATTGGTTATAAGTGGGTCGATTAAAATGAGGGTTTACTGTATTGCCTTTGCAAAACAGTTAGGAGGGAAGATTGAGAACATAACTGAAATGGGATTTTGGGAAGTAGCCTTTTAAAGGTGCCCAGTAAATTAGAGAAGGCTTGACAGGAAGTTCAGAGTTCCAGAGGGTAAGAGAAAAACCGAACAGAATTGTGGGAGGGGGGGTTGTGGGGTGGTGCGTAGGGGCCAGGCAGAGTTGAAAAACAAAACACTTAAACATTGAGCCAGAAGAAATAGAATTAGAAAAGGCCAAGGAGAGATTTCATTGTTCAGATGTAAACAAAGAGCGCTTGCCACTCGCAATATCACCTGTGACCGCTCAGGGAAATGCAACTGAGCTCTTATCAGGGGGATGGACCATCAGTTGCTTGAAAATCAGTGTTCAACCTGTAGAGTACAGCAGAGGAACAGTCCCTTTGGCACACAATGACTGTGCCAAACATGATAAGGGGTAAGGGGGAACTGTACAAAAGGGACGGATTGCATCTTAACAGGTGTGGGACCATCATTCCGGCAGGCAGGTTTGCCACTGCTACACGGGTGGCTTTAAACTGAATAAGGGGTGTTGAATGGGACAGTGGAGGAGTTAAAGGGAAAGGGTTTCTTAAATGTGTGAGCGTAGAGACCGAAGGGTGTAAAATGAGGGTAGAAGAAATAGGTAGCAAGGTGAAAAGTAAAAGTGGCAGGCAGACAAAACCAGGGCAAAAATCAAAAAGGGCCACTTTTCAACATAATTGTATATGGGGTAAGAGTGTTGTAAAAACAAGCCTGAAGGCTTTGTGTCTCAATGCAAGGAGCATTCGGAATAAGGTGGATGAGTTGAATGTGCAGATAGCTATTAATGACTATGATATAGTTGGGATCACGGAGACATGGCTCCAGGGTGACCAAGGCTGGGAGCTGAACATCCAGGGATATTCAATATTCAGGAGGGATAGACAGAAAGGAAAAGGAGGTGGGGTAGTGTTACTGATTAGAGAGGGGATTCATGCAATGGAAAGGAAGGACATTAGTTTGGAGGATGTGGAATCGGTATGGGTAGAGCTGCGAAACACTAAGGGGCAGAAAACGCTGGTGGGTGTTGTGTACAGGCCACCTAACAGTAGTAGTGAAGTTGGAGATGGTATCAAACAGGAAATTAGAAATGCGTGCGACAAAGGCAAAACGGTTATAATGGGTGACTTCAATCTACATATAGATTGGGTGAATCAAATTGGCAGGGGTGCTGAGGAAGAGGATTTCTTGGAATGTATGCGGGATAGTTATCTAAATCAACATGTAGAAGAACCAACGAGAGAGCAGGCTATTTTAGACTGGGTATTGAGTAATGAGGAAGGGTTAGTTAGCAATCTTGTTGTACGTGCCCCCTTGGGCAAGAGTGACCATAATATGGTTGAGTTCTTCATTAGGATGGAGAGTGACATTGTTAATTCAGAAAACAATGGTTCTGAACTTAAAGAAAGGTAACTTTGAGGGTATGAGACGTGAATTGGCCAAGATTGACTGGCAATTAATTCTAAAAGGGTTGACGGTGGATATGCAATGGAAGACATTTAAAGACTGCATGGATGAACTACAAAAATTGTTCATCCCAGTTTGGCAAAAGAATAAATCAGGGAAGGTAGTACATCCATGGATAACAAGGGAAATCAGGGATAGTATCAAAGCGAAGGATGATGCGTACAAATTAGCGAAGCAGCATACCGGAGGACTGGGAGAAATTCAAAGACTAGCAGAGGAGGACAAAGGGCTTAATTAGGAAAGGAAAAAATAGATTATGAAAGAAAACTGGCAGGGAACATAAAAACTGACTGCAAAAGTTTTTATAGATATGTGAAAAGAGATTAGTTAAAACAAATGTAGGTCCCTTGCAGTCAGAAACAGGTGAGTTGATCATGGGGAACAAGGATATGGCGGACCAATTGAATAACTACTTTGGTTCCGTCTTCACTAAGGAAGACATACATAATTTGCCGGAAATAGCAGGGGACCGCGGGTCAAAGGAGTTGGAGGAATTGAGTGAAATCCAGGTTAGCCGGGAAGTGGTGTTGGGTAAACTGAATGGATTAAAGGCCGATAAATCCCCAGGGCCAGATAGGCTGCATCCCAGAGTACTTAAGGAAGTAGCTCCAGAAATAGTGGATGCATTAGTAATAATCTTTCAAAACTCTTTAGATTCTGGAGTAGTTCCTGAAGATTGGCGGGTAGCAAACGTAACCCCACTTTTTAAGAAGGGAGGGAGAGAGAAAATGGGGAATTACAGACCAGTTAGTCTAACATCGGTAGTGGGGAAACTGCTAGAGTCAGTTATTAAAGATGGGATAGCAGCACATTTGGAAAGTGGTGAAATCATTGGACAAAGTCAGCATGGATTTACGAAAGGTAAATCATGTCTGACGAATCTTATAGAATTTTTCGAGGATGTAACTAGTAGCGTTGATAGGGGAGAACCAGTGGATGTGGTGTATCTGGACTTCCAGAAGGCTTTCGACAAGGTCCCACATAAGAGATTAGTATACAAACTTAAAGCACAAGGCATTGGGGGTTCAGTATTGATGTGGATAGAGAACTGGCTGGCAAACAGGAAGCAAAGAGTAGGAGTAAACGGGTCCTTTTCACAATGTCAGGCAGTGACTAGTGGGGTACCCCAAGGCTCAGTACTGGGACCCCAGCTATTTACAATATATATTAATGATCTGGATGAGGGAATTGAAGGCAATATCTCCAAGTTTGCAGATGACACTAAGCTGGGGGGCAGTGTTAGCTGTGAGGAGGATGCTAGGAGACTGCAGGGTGACTTGGATAGGCTGGGTGAGTGGGCAAATGTTTGGCAGATGCAGTATAATGTGGATAAATGTGAGGTTATCCATTTTGGTGGCAAAAACAGGAAAGCTAATTATCTAATGGTGGCCGATTGGGAAAGGGGGAGATGCAGCGAGACCTGGGTGTCATGGTACACCAGTCATTGAAGGTAGGCATGCAGGTGCAGCAGGCAGTAAAGAAAGCGAATGGTATGTTAGCTTTCATTGCAAAAGGATTTGAGTATAGGAGCAGAGAGGTTCTACTGCAGTTGTACAGGGTCTTGGTGAGACCACACCTGGAGTATTGCGTACAGTTTTGGTCTCCAAATCTGAGGAAGGACATTATTGCCATAGAGGGAGTGCAGAGACGGTTCACCAGACTGATTCCTGGGATGTCAGGACTGTCTTATGAAGAAAGACTGGATAGACTTGGCTTATACTCTCTAGAATTTAGAACATTGAGAGGGGATCTTATAGAAACTTACAAAATTCTTAAGGGGTTGGACAGGCTAGATGCAGGAAGATTGTTCCCGATGTTAGGGAAGTCCAGGACAAGGGGTCACAGCTTAAGGATAAAGGGGAAATCCTTTAAAACCGAGATGAGAAGAACTTTTTTCACACAGAGAGTGGTGAATCTCTGGAACTCTCTGCCACAGAGGGTAGTTGAGGCCAGTTCATTGGCTATATTTAAGAGGGAGTTAGATGTGGCCCTTGTGGCTAAGGGGATCAGGGGGTATGGAGAGAAGGCAGGTACGGGATACTGAGTTGGATGATCAGCCATGATCATATTGAATGGCGGTGCAGGCTCAAAGGGCCGAATGGCCTACTCCTGCACCTAATTTCTATGTTTCTATGATGCCAAGAACAACTCTTAGTTGTCTGCATTCAATTCATATCCCTCCATTCCCTGCATATTGATATGCCTATCCAAGTCTCTTAAATGTCACTATCGTATCTGCCTCCACCCATGTTCCAGGCACTCACCAACCCAGTAAAAAATACTTTCCATCACATCTCCTTTAAACTTTGCACCTCTCACCCTAAAGCTATGCCCACTGCTATTTGATATTTCCACCCTGGGAAAAATGGTCTGACTATATACTCAATCTACACATCTCTTAAGTTAAATACTTCGAACAGGTCTCCCCTCAACCTCCATCATTGAGAAAACAATCCAAGTCAGTCCAACCTCTGCTACAGACACACTTAAATTCTGCCCCATCTAATCCCTTCGCATCTAATTACAAGATCAGTATGCAATTGGTCTGCAGGGAACAAAACGCATTGAGTTTAACAGTATGTGGCACAAAGCAAAATTCATACCCTGGAGTCTCATTTCCATTGTCAGAAATCTGGGAATAACTTTAAAGAGCTTCATCTTCTTTAAGGCTTTGATTACAATTTGAATGCATCTCCCTGGAGTTACTTTGATTGATCAACTGAGCTGCCAGAGTCGCTCTACAAGATTCAGCGCAATAAATGCACATGCAAAGACCTTGCTCGTATCAAACAAGAGTTCCACTAAATCAAAACAATCCATATAAACAATTTAACCACAAAACTAAATGACCGAACAGTCTGAAGAAGAGTCCCAGCTTGAAACATCACCTATCCATGTTCTCCTAAGATGCTGTATGACCTGCTGAGTTACTTCAGCACTTTGTGTCTATGCTTGTAAACCAGCATCTACAGTTCTTTGTATCCACAAAATAACAACATGGTTTTGTGCCTGCAAACTACTCCATACTCTGCAGTGGCTAATGGTTTGTTAAATATAATGAGCGATCTAACTAATACTAATCTCTTGGTCCCTCTTCAAGCTTCATCAAAATAGACTAGAATACAGCAAACTGACTGATCTCACCCCTCCCCCCTCGAACCACATGGAGCAGTTACGAAGAACATTGACACAAGCTTTTTCTGACTTACCAACCTTACTGCTACATGCAATATACTCCATTTAACTCAACAGTGGTGCAAGGAACTACCCCACTTCATTGGGAGCATGCCTCCACTGGGACGGATTAAGTAGAATCTGCAGATAGACACAAAAAGCTGGAGTAACTCAGCGGGACAGGCAGACCCTTGAAAGGTCTCGACCAGAAAAGTCACCCTTTCCTTCTCTCCAGAGATGCTGCCAGGCACGCTGAGTTACTCCAGCTTTTTGTGTCTTTCCTCGGTTTAAACCAGCATCTGCAGTCAGTCTTACACAAGTAGAATCTGCAAATTGGAATGTTCACAAAATCTCTGAAGATTGCTCATGTCAAAGTTCTGGTCTTTGCAAGTTAAAGATGTGTGGTAGTTGTCATGAAGGGACAACAAGCACCTTGGGAGGTATGTTATCTCAATGCCAAGGATAAATTCTGAACATCACATTACCCTATATACAAAAAATGTTTTTCTCTGCAGATGGACTGGTCCAAGTTTTGGACCACGGGGAGTGTAAAACTAGAGGGCATGCATTTAAGGCAAGAGGAGAACCAAAGGACATAGGTTTAAAGTCAAATACTGGATGACATATATTTAAGTTGAGAAGGGAAAGATTTAATAGGAACATAAAAAATGGTGGTGGGAATACAGAACTTGCTGCCAGAGGAGGTAGTTGAAGCCACAACATTTAAAATATATTTATACAGGTATATGGTTAAGAAAAGTTTAGAAGGATATGGCCCAAACACTGGCAGGTGGGACTGGTATAGATGGGGGCATCTTGGTCAGATTGGGCAAGTTGGATCGGGGACCATTTCCATGCAGGATGACTCGATGATTATGAGAAAGATTTGAAGATTAAAGTAAGTTTATCCATACAGAGGAACATACAAGGAACGAGCTGCCAAAAGTAGTGGTGGAGGCAGGTACAATTGGACAGAATTATTTTCAGTCCAATTGGACAGATAAAATTCCAATTTTAAAAATGTTCTCATTCTATCCTATGTAAACCTGGTCACCCAAAACTCCGCAGCTCATGTCCCGCAACTAGGTATCATATTCTAATTAACTTTAAGTACCTCAAAATAATTTATTTCATTCAATGTAGGATATAAACAAAGCTGAATGCTGGCCCAGACCATTAATTATGCAAAAATTACCTTAAGCATCGTAAAATCTTGAACTAAATTTTACTACTTGCAATATAAGTAAATGCTTCAATAAATATCCTTGATTGGATGGGAATGATAACTCTCTGCAAGTTTGATGTGATAACAAGTACAGAATGGCGTTGCTGAACCTTTGCACAAATGAGATGTGCCCAGGATTTGTTCAGCACTAATCAGCTTTGTATCTTCCAAATCCAAACCCTGAAAATCTGCTCGGATTGTCATTTAAATGAGTGGGCTTGTCCAGCAGTCCAAGGGACTAAGCCACACTTGTACTTCATTGAGCTGGATGTTAACGTTAACCTGGACACGGGGAGGGGAGGTAAACCCTGGTAAAGAAGCCTCCAGAGTACGAGGATTGTTGTTACTCACCCAGCTCTACAAAATGAAGATAGGAAGACGAGCTGTGGGGGATGAGAAGCAGATTTGTCCCCGAAAATTCAGGGTGAGGGATGGAGGGATAGAGGAATTTGGAGGAGGCCCTCCTGGTTCGGGGTGGGGGCAGCGTACCTCTCCCGTGTGGGTGTGTAATGCAGGAAAGCGAACCCCAGCCCGCGCTCCCGCCGCTGATATAGTGAGAGATAAGTGAATACCAACCGTCGCGGACTGAGTCGGGGCCGCGAGCCGCCGCCACCCGCCGCTCTGTCACTAATGTGCCACCCGCTCCACTGTTGTCATAGCGCCGCCACGAGCAACGCTCCGACAGTGCGCAGGGCTGGAAATTGCTCCACTGCCTTGTAGGAATTGTAGTCCTGATGTAGCACTCTCTCCACCACGATCTTTGCTCTCCACTGCCTGCCTCTGAAATAAATCAGAAAGCATCCAGCAGGTCAGACGTCATAGTGGAAAGGAAACAGTTATCTTTTCGGGTAGGGCGGGATGTCTTAGGTGAAATGTGACATGTTAATGTTTCTCTTTTCACAAATGCTGCCTGACATGATGCGGTCCCAGCATGTTCCCAGCATGTTCCATTCAGTCCACACGTTGCAGACCGAGCACTCGAAAAATACATTGCAGATTCCATAACCAGTTTCAACAATGAGCTGGAATTTATCGGAAACCTCCCCTCTTACAGTCTGAAGAAGGGCCCCAACCCGAAACGTTACACATCCATGTCCTCCAGTCAGAGACGTTGCCCGACCCACAAAATTACGCCAGCACTTTGTGTTCTGAGCAGGATACCAGCATCTGCGGTTCCTTGTGTTCTCTCTTACATCTCGTTTGATTCATATTTCCAAAGAGCGGATAGTTTGCATGCCCCTTCTACTATACCAGTGCCAGCTTTTACAGCCTACTCAATGAGAACCCGAGAAAATAATTGGGGAACAATGATTGCAATTTATTTTTACAATTTGTGACACGTAGAAAAATAGATGCAGGAGTTGGCCATTCAGCCCTTCGAGCCAGCACCTTCCAAATGGGAAACCATGCTTGTCATCAGGAAGAGGAAAGCAGGCGAAACATCATACAATATCCTTGGTGCCACCCTTGAAGAATCCAAACAGACCAAATATCTTGGCGTCAAATTACAGAACGATCTACGTTGGAATGGTCAGACTCGTCATGCAATGGTGAAAGCAGCAGGAGCCTAAATTTTCTGAGACGCAACTTTCATAATTGTTCAACTTCTGTCAAGGAAAAGTTATACTTCACCCTCGTTAGACCACATTTGGACTACGCAGTTGCTGTATGGGATCCATACACAAATAGAAACATTTCTTCCATCGAATGTGTCCAAAGACAGGCAGCTCGATTTGTACAAATACCTATGAGAGAGAAGCGAGTGTTACCAAACTTCTGAGTTCACTGGGTTGGAATCCTCTCCAAGACAGAAGTAAAGCTCACCTGTTTTTACAAAATGTTAAATGGTCAGCTCGACATTACTAAACCTACATCAAACCCAAACCTATTTGGAGCCGATGAGGGCATTTGACCCAATTTGAGATACCAGCTACCAAGACAATGTATATCAATTCATTCTTGCCCCGCACATTTAAAGCATGGAACAGTCTTCAACCTACCATGGTTACCCAACCAGACACAACTAAAAAGCTCTTCTTCTCCAAGAACAATTTTTTGCTTAAGTTCACCCTCCGCCACCTCCAGTTTAAATTCCATTTAGAATATTTTGGAGAACCAAGAACCAAGAAGAACTGCCATTCAATATGATCATGGTTGATCCTCTAAAATCAGTATCCCAATCCTGCTTTTTCCCCTTATCCCTTGAATCCTTTAGCCCTAAGTGCTAAATCCAACTCTTTCTTGAAAACATCCAGTGCCTTCTTTGGCAGAGAATTTCACAGATTCGCAACTCTCTGGGTGAAGAAGTTATTCCGCATCTCAGTCCTAAATGACCTACCTCTTCAACTGTGACCAATGGTTCTGGACTCCGCCAACATCGAGAACATTTTTCCTGTATCTAGCCTGTCCAGCCAAAACTCTAGTGAATACAAGCCCAGTCGACCCATTCTTTCATCTTATATCAGTTCCACCATCCTGGGAATTAACCTGGTGAACCTACGCTGCACTCCCTCGATAGCAATAATAGCCTTCCTCAAATTAGGCCAAAATTGCACCCAATACTCCAGGTGCAATCTCAACAAGACCCTGTACAATAGCAGTCTCCTAAACTTAAATCCTCTCGCAATGAAGGCCAACATGCCATTAGCTTTCTTCACTGCCTGCTGTACCTGCATGCTTACTTTCATTGACTGATGTACAAGCGCACCCAGGTCTCATTGTACCTCCCCTATTCCTAATCTGACACCATTCAGATAATAATCTGCCTTCTTGTTCTTACATTTATCCACATTATACTGCATCTGCCATGCATCTGCCCACTCACCCAACCTATCCAAGTCACCCTGCGTACTCTCCTAGTGGCAGCATGCTGTAAAGGTCGCAAATTTGTTTGCTCCCTTAACTTTTAACCTTCACTTACCACTTTTACAATGTTACTTGGTATTACTTGGCTTCAAGGCACGATCTAACTTTTCATAAAGTGTTGATAACACTTTTATACGCCTTAATTGTGAAAAGGATGGAGACAAGAGGGAAATGAGGCTCCCCAAGGAAGGAACGTGGAAAAGCCACAGCCACAGCCACAGCCACAGCTTCTGACTCCAGTATTTTAGAAGCAATATCGAAAATGAACGATGAACTGAAAAATGAAATGAAAACAAGATTTTGCAGTTTGGAAGAAATGGTGAAAGGAGTTTCGAGCAAATTGAAGGAAGTTCAAGAAAAGCTAATTGGGTTACAAGATGAATCTCGTGAACAGAAGGAACAAATTGATAACTCGCGAACCCTGGGCCAGGAGAGAGATTTGAAGATTGAAAAACTGGAACAGAGAATGAATGAAAATACTCGAGCACTCCAGCAATACAAGATCAAAAATATGGATCTGGAAAACAGAAGCCGTCGACTGAATTTGCGAATTGTTGGTTTGCCGGAAGGTCAAAAAGGAGATAATGTTATAAAATATGCTTCTAAAATGATAAAGGAGACTTTCCACATTGAGCACTATGAAAATCTTCCATTTTTGGATAACCCACACAGGATTGGGAAGAAATCTGATAATAAACCGAGACATTTGATTGTTCGGTTTCACTTCTTGCAAATGAAGGAGAATATTCTCCAGGCAGCAAAAACGTTGGGCGTGGTTGAATATGAATATGTGAATATGAAGGATGCAAGTTTCGGTTTGTTCCTGATTATAGTTACGAGCTTTTGGAAATAAGAAAGTCTTTCCATATGTAATGTCTTTTTTAGATATTTACAAATTAGACAATTTTTGAAGGCTACTCTACCCTTTTTTCCGTTACCACATCAAACCAAAATTTTGTTAAAAACTTTTACATTTGAATCCTTATCAGAAAGGATTAATAACGACTATTTATGTTGATTTTGAAATTACAAATAGATATATTTGATAAAATTAAGAATGACAGGGAAAGAGAACTCCAGATTTCTCTATCTATAGAGAAATGGAAGAGTATTCTTCAATTAGTTAATACTTCCTCAATGTGTGCAAGACATGCTCTAATACAATTCAAGGTGGTTCACAGAGTGCATATGTCAAAAGATAAGTTAGCTGTTTGTTATGGTCATATAAATCCTACATGTGACATATGTAATTCTGAAGTGGCCTCACTAACCCATATGTTTTGATCCTGCCCACTTTTGGAAAAATATTGGAAAGACATTTTTGACATTTTTGATACTATTTCTGTAGTTTTAGGTATTGATTTACAACCTCATCCTATTACTGCAATTTTTTGGGCTACCAATTTTAGATTCTATTCATTTGTCCCGTTCCGCCCATTGCTTTTACCACATTAATCTCAAGAAGATCTATTTTATTTAAATGGAAAGACTCTAACCCTCCGACCACACTCCATTGGTACTCTGAAACGATATCATGTTTAAATTTAGAAAAACTCAGGAGTGACATTAGAAACATAGAAACATAGCAATTAGGTGCAGAAGTAGGCCATTCCGCCCTTCGAGCCTGCACCGCCATTCAATATGATCATGGCTGATCATCCAACTCAGTATCCCGTACCTGCCTTCTTTCCATACCCTCTGATCCCCCTAGCCACAAGGGCCACATCTAACTCCCTCTTAAATATAGCCAATGAACTGGCCTCAACTACCCTCTGTGGCAGAGAGTTCCAGAGATTCACCACTCTCTGTGTGAAAAAAGTTTTTCTCATCTCAGGATTCCCCCTTATCCTTAAGCTGTGACCCCTTGTCCTGGACTTCCCCAACATTGGGAACAATCTTCCTGCATCTAGCCTGTCCAACCCCTTAAGAATTTTGTAAGTTTCTATAAGATCCCCTCTCAATCTCCTAAATTCTAAGTGGGTTGGGGTGAACAACTGGAAAGGGAGAAGGGAAAGGAGGGATGCTACTTAAATTTAGATATTTCAGTGTTAATAATCTTGGGTTGTAATCTATCCAAATGGAATATGAGGTCCTATTCCTCCAATTTTCATGGAGGAGGCCCAGGACAAAAAGGTTGGTATAGGAATGAGAAGAGGAGTTAAAATCATTATCAACCAGTGGCTCCCGCAGGCCTTGGTGGACTGAGTGCAAGTCATGGACTATGTGTTTCATAAAACAGTCACCTAGTTTTTGCTTGGTCTCGATGATGTTAAGGAGACCATATTGTGAGTATTGAATACAGTAGATGAAGTTTGAAGAGGTGCACGTGAACCTCTGTCACACCTGGAAGAGCTGGATGTAGGTGAGTGTCATGACCAAAGATTATAGATTCCTCTATAATCTATAATCTTTGGTCATGACGATGAGTCATGATAATGATATGCAAATATCATGACCTTTGTATCAGCTGACTTGGAGGTCAGATCGCATGTGCACTGTGTAAGCCGAAGCAGGAGGCCATGGCTGGGTGAGATAATAAACTCGGAGATCAAGGAAGGTAACCTCTAAATATTGTCTCAGTTTCATTATTATTCCACATCACAGGCGAAGATGTGACAGTGAGGAGGAAATGTAGGAACAGGTGTAATGTCTCCTGTAGTTGGAAGGCAAAGTACTTGGTGAGGGAGTGGTTTGTTTGGTAAGGAGTGAGTGAACCAAGAGTTGTGGATGGAATGGTCTCTGCAGAAAAGGATGGGAATGGGAAAAATTTCTGAAGAAAGATCCCAAACCGAAATATTGTTCATTGATGATGCCTGTCCCGCTGAGTAACTCCAACACTTTTTGTTTGGTTCAAGATGTGTCTGCTTTGATAACAATCAGCACGGGAGCACCTCAAGGCTGCGTGCTCAGCCCCCTGCTGTACTCACTCTATACTCATGACTGCGTAGCCGGTCACAGTGCGAACTCCATCATCAAGTTCGCTGACGACACCAGTGTTGTGGGACGTATCACTGATGGGGATGAGTCAGAGTATAGAAGAGAGATCGAGCAACTGTCCATATGGTGCCAGCACAATAACCTGCCATCAACACCAGCAAAACCAAGGAACTGATTGTGGACTTTGGAAGGAGTAGGATGGGGACCCACAGCCCCGTTTATATCAACAGGTTGATGGTTGAAAGGGTCAAGAGCTTCAAATTCCTGGGCGTGCACATCTCTGAAGATCTTTCCTGGTCCTAGAACATTAATGCAATTATCATGAAAGCTCATCAGCACCTCTACTTCCTGAGAAGATTACGGAGAGTCGGTTTGTCAAGGAGGACTCTCTCTAACTTCTACAGGTGCACAGTAGAGCATGCTGACTGGTTGCATCGTGGCTTGGTTGGGCAGCCTGAGCGCCCTGGAGAGGAAAAGACTACAAAAAGTAGTAAACACTGCCCAGTCCATCATCGAGGGGATCTATTCCATCGAGGGGATCTTTTGCAGTCGCTGCCTCGAATAGGCTGGCAGTATCATCAAAGACCCACAACATCTGGCCACACACTCATCTCCCTGCTACTTTCAGGTAGAAGGTACAGGAGCCTGAAGACTGCAACAAACAGGTTTAGGAATAGCTACTTCTCCACAGCCATCAGGCTATTAAACCTGGCTCGGACAAAACTTTGATTATTAATAACCAATTATCTGTTATTTGCACTTTATCATTTTATTTATTCATGTGTGTATACATTTATATTACAGTGTTTGGACACATTGATCTGATTTGTAGTAAATGGCTACTATGTTCTGAGTGCTGAAGCAAAGCAAGAATTTCATTGTCCTATCAGGGACACATGACAATAAACTCACTTGAACTTGAAGATTCCAGCATGTGCAATTCTTGTGGCTCCAGGGATGTGAATATTTTTTACATTAAAGGAGCCATAATAGTTAGCAAAATTGGTTGTGTAACTAATAGAAAGAAAATTGGGGGTGCATGAAGACATAGGTGCATCCGGAAGTTAATCCGTTTTGGAAGGGCTGACAACACAGGGGTGTATGCACCAAAGATCTTTGGTATGCACGATACATGGCAGGTAACTAATCGATGTTCAAAACAGCTTAACTGAACAAATTACCTTCTATCCGGTAAAGAAGAATTATTCCTCAAGGACATTTGAGATATTGCTGTGGAAAGTTAAGACAACCGATCTCCCGTAAATGCAATGCGTTTAACCTCTGACTGCTTGAGTGAGTTGGAGATTGCGCATGCTCGCTGGCCGTGAAGGTGGCGCCGGCGCAGTGAGGAGGGGATGGAGCGGGCGGCGGTGACGCGCCTGGGCGTGGTGGTGGGCGCTGGTCTGTGTGCGGTGATCGGTGGCGCTGTGTTAGCCCAGTACATCTTCACCATGAAGAAGAAGGCCGGTCGCAAGACCAAGATCATCGAGATGGTGAGTGAGCTGGAGCCCGCCCGCTGCTCGGGTCACAAAGACGGGTGTCCGGGCGCGGCGGCGGCGGCGTCACCGGTGCAGAGCGCGGTCGGAGCGGCTGGTGGGACGGAGGGAGGGAGGGAGGCAGGTGAGGTGCCGGCGGTGGCTCGGCGCCATTGATCGGTAAAGATGGAGCAGACTGGCTGATGGCTGAGAGACCGAGGCTCGGCTGCAGCTCGGCACTGCTTGAAGGGCAACTGAGACAAACTTGTTATTTTATTCAAGAAGAACCAGGAAATGCCCGGCAGGCCTGCGGCACAGTGCAGAGAGAAACGAGTCCAACGCATTTCCAATATTTCCTATTTCTATTTCAGATTTACAACGTTTGTTTTTACTCCTTGATCTGTCTGCTGTATATAACTCAATTATGTGCAAGCCATTTCCCTCGACTCCAGCCCGCAAAATATCCAGATGGGTGGATATCCAGACCTGACAAGTTACACAACAGTTGCTTTTCTTTCTATATCACACGAGTATCAGGGATGTGCCCCGTTCCACTCCCCTTGAATGCAGAAACAGGTGAACTTATTATGGGGAACAAGGAAATGGCAGAAGAGTTGAACGGGTACTTTGGTTCCGTCTTCACCAAGGAAGACACAAACAGTCTCCAGATGTACTAGGGAGGCAGATGAACTGAAAGAAATTTGCATTAAAAGGGCCTGTCCCACTTGGGCGCCATTTGCGAGTCATTTACGTGACATCATTTACGTGTTGTGACGCGCACGTGATGAGCGCATTACGTGCGCATGGTGCATGGTGACGTAGGCAGGGTCGCGGGCGGCGCCCCAGGATTTTGGGATGTACAAAATCTGCGCGCGTTCTGCGTGACGCCCAAGCGGGACAGGCCCTTTTAATGCAAATTCCTTTCAGGCGAGAAATAGTATTGGGTAGACTGATGTGACTGATGGCTAATAAATCCCCAAGGCCTGATGGTCTGCATCCCAGGGTACTCAAGGTGGTGGCTCTAGTAATCGTGGGCATATTGGTGATCATTTTCCAATGTTCTTTAAATTCAGGTTCTGTTCCTGTGGATTTGGAGATTAGGTAATGTTATCCCACTTATCTAGAAAGGAGCGAGAGAGAAAATGGTTTTAACCCAGAGAGTTGTGAATTTGTGGAATTCTCTGCTACAGAAGGCAGCAGAGACCAATTCACTGGGTGAATTTAAAAGAAAGTTAGACAATTATAGTGCAATAATGATAATAGTCTATTACTGCATCAGTGACATAACCAAGATGGTTTATTTCCTACCGTGTAACATCACCTGAAACCAGCCCACTTCAGTTGGCCCACGTGTTTGCTACCACTCAATTTGACTATTCTAATAGTTGTGAAGAGCCTCTCAGCTTTCTTTCCACATGTGTATGAGACATGTGAATGTCCAAAACCCACTTCTATTGATTCCTATTACATTTTAAAATTTATATATTTTGTCAAACCACTCAGCATCACTAACTTCACCTAATCCTGCAATCTTCCAAGAAATCTATGCAAGGCCATGGCTGCATAATGCAACTAGCTGGATTTCCATTACTTAAACCACAATTGGGCTCACTTCAGTTTATAGACGCAAGTACAGGTGCACAACCTTTTATCCGAAAGCCTTGGGACCAGACACTTGTCGGATTTCGGACTTTTTCGGATTTCAGAATGGAAGATTTTTAGCGTAGATTAGGTAGGTAGCGCGGGCGGTTTGAAAAGTCTGGAGCTGCTGCCTCCTCCCCGGAGACCGGGAGAATCATTGCATAAATGTTAGTCAGTTAGTTTGGAGGGATTTTATGTGGTGGTGGTGGTGTAGGGGTGAAGGGGGAAACTTTAATTCTTAGTCCCCTACCTACCTGGTCGGCGACTCCCAACCTCGCGGAGCTGGGGGCTCCGTCCGGCCGCGGGCGGCGCCAGTTGTAGCTCCGACCCCGGCAACTCTACCCCTGGCTGCGAGGCGCTCCAAATCCAGCGCGGCCCGCGGCCAGACGTCCCAGCTCCGCGAATGTCGGGAGTCGGCGACGTCGCAGCGCTGGGATACCAGCGGGGAGCGAGCAATGCCTTACCGGGTCGCCGTGCGGCAAGCTCCGGAGCGCTGTGGCCGCCTTCTTCCAACATTCGCGGAGCGTCGCTGGATTTGGAGCCGCGGAGCTGGGGGCTCCGTCCGGCCGCGGGCGGCGCCGGTTGTAGCTCCGACCCCGGCAACTTTACCCCTGGCTGCGCGGCTCCAAATCCAGCAACGCTCCGCGATGTTGTGTGTCGGCGGCCACAGCGCTCCGGAGCTTGCCGCACGGCGACCCGGTAAGGCATTGCGCTGCGACGCCGCCGACTCCCGACATTCGCGGAGCTGGGGCGTCCGGCCGCGGGCCGCGCTGGATTTGGAGCGCCTCGCAGCCAGGGGTAGAGTTGCCGGGGTCGGAGCTACAACCTGGCGCCGCCCGCGGCCCCACCGGCCACAGCGCTGCGGAGCTTACTGCACAGCGACCCGGTAAGGCATTGACCGCTCCCCGCCTCTCTGACCAGGTAGGGGACTAAGAATTAAAGTTTACCCCTTCACATAAAAGCCCTCCAAACTAACTGACTAACATTTAAGCAATGATTTACAGATGTTTAAGCGTCTCCCGGTCTCCAGGGAGGAGGCAGCCGCTACAGTAGTACAGACCTGGGTTGACCGTGGGTCGTTTTGGGTCAGGTTTGGCGCCAAACGCGAGCTTTGGTGCGCAGACGACATCTGGAAAAAATGGCCGGTTTTCGGAGCTTTTCGGTTTCTGGAACACCGGATAAAAGGTTGTGCACCTGTATGGAATTAGGCACTTTGGCCTGCCAAGTTCACAACAACCTTTTACATTAGTTCCAAGCTATCCCATGTTCTCATCCACTTCCTACATATGGCAATTTACAAAAGCCAATTAACCTATATCTCTCACATCTTTGGGGTGTGTGAGGAAACCAGAAAACCGATTTCTATGTGGAATAGTAAATTGGAGACACAAGTGTTTTCTCCCCTGCCATACACAAATTGGAAGAACAGCACCTTGTATTCCACTGGGTAGCCAATGGGTACCCAATGGCATGAACATTGAATTCTCCAATTTCAGTAAACTATCATCCTCACCTCATCCAGTTTCCTCCCCCACATGCACACACTTTTCTTTCCACCCCATGCCTCTGTCATCCTTTTCTTTTCCCCACTTCCATCCACTCATCTTCCATCCCTCCTTGCCCTGGGGCCTACATTCATACCACCAAACCCGGCTCCCGCCTACCCATCATCCCCACCCCACCACCCCCCAGTTCCCTTATGTATCAGATTCCACCAGCTGCACCATTTTATCTTCTTCACGCCTTGGTTGCTATCTGCACCCTTCTTTCCACGTCTGCAAATCAAACTTTTTGACATCTGAATCACCGATCACTTGCCAGCTCGACCCAGCCCTTCCCGTCACTTCTCTATAGGTTTTTTTACTCTACTCCATCAGTCTGAAGAAGGGACTTCCATGCTCAGGTGCTGCCTGTCCCGCTGAGTTCATCCGGAAATTTGTCTTTTGCTGTTGTTACTGGATCTGCTCTATTGCATTAGTTAAAAATATGAAAGCAGGAACTTGGTGTGAACTATCACAAGAGTTGCTTCAGCGGCAGTGCAATTTTCCTGATATGTTACTCAAGTAAGTGGGTGGGCGGCGCGACTCACGTCGCAGCGGCCTCTGCAGTCCGTCTGTCTTTTTTTATTATTTTTTGCCTCGTTTGAAGGTAGTTTTTTTTAATTTATTTTTTAAACTGGCTATGTGTGTGGGTGGCGGGGGGTGGGGAAACGTTTAAAATCTTTTCCCTGTAAGGAGAACCCGACCTTTTCTCTGTCGGGTCTCCGTTGTCGTTGGGGCCGAGCACCCTGGAGCGGCCTCCAACCGGAACGACCTGGGGCTCCAGTCGCGGAGCGGAGCTACTTACCATCGTGGAGCTGGCCGAGTTCGGAGCGGGTGGAGCTGTGGTGGCGTGCGGCTGCGACCCGACCCCTGAGATTCGGAGACTTACCGCAGGTCTGGTAGACAGTAACACCGGGAGCCCGCGGGTCCCTGCTGGGAGACCGCTTTTCGGGGCTTCCGCAACAGCGACTTCTCCCGCCCGAGTTGCGGGGTTGAATAGTACCTGGAGCAGGGCCTTACATCATCGCCCGGCGCGGCTTTGAATGGCTGCGGGACTTGGTAGCGCCCGCCGGGGGCTCCAACACCAGGACCCGGAGCATGGCCTTGCATCGCCCGGCACGGCTTTAATGACCGCGGGACACTTACCATCGCCCGCCGGGGGCTTTGACTCTGACATCGGGAGGAGAATGGGGAGTGCAGGCGAGAGATAAGTCTTTGCCTTCCATCACAGCGAGGAGGAGATGCGCTGATGTGATGGATGTTTGTGTAAATTGTGTTGTGTCTTGGTTCTTTTCCTTGTGTGTATGACTGGAAACCAAATTTCGTTTGATTAAATGACAACAAATAAATTGTATTGTATTGTAAATCAAATGTTAGTAAGGAGCTGCTATTACAAGATAGATAGTCGGCCAATCAGTCATCCGAACAAAGTGATAAAACCGAATAAAGTGATGAAACGAGACAGCAGATGCTAGAATTTTGAACAAAAACAGCACTGAAAGTACTGAAACAGCGGGTCAGGCAACATCCGTGTAAGGAAATTGTAGTAGTTATCAGTAGGTAGTCTGTCGCCTGTGTTGGAGATTGATAAAGGGGAGAGAGGTGTCAGAGACGGTCTAAATTAATTTAAGGGCAGGGTGGAAGTTTGTTGCAACGTTTATGAAATCAACAAGTTCTGCATGGGTGCAGGAAGCAGGCCAAATGAAATTGGTGATGTAGAAAAATAATTGGCAAATTGTTCTGGGTTTGGAGCAAAGTATTCAATATAACCATGTAGTCAGTAGATAGTCTATCCCTTGTGATGGAGCTGAGATAAAAATGTAACTTGAGCAAAGAGTTAGTTTTTGTGTGGCATTGTAAAGGAAGAAATTGGGATAGAGAGGTTCTGGGAAGCAATTTCAGAAGATGAGCCTTTGCAAATGGCACATTTAAGTTTGGTGTTAAAACACAAAATTTATATGAAAGCTGTACAGCTGCAGGAGATTAGTAGAAAGGGAAAAGACCATGAGGAGATTTCAAATTATCATATTGAATCTAAATATTGCTTAGCACGGCACCATTGTAGTAAGTCAGCAATCACAGTAGTGAATGTTAAATGAAATAACTAAATTGTGATTCACAGTACTGGATTGAGCTCAAATTTGTTGAGCACTGAACAAGAAAAAACTGGGAGTGCTGAATGCTCAAGTCTATATGGCAAAGTCGCATAGATAAAAGTTTCTGCAACCAGGGAAATGGTCTAGATAACCAAGTTCAAGGGCAAATGAGTTTAGCAAGTCATACCAGAAATATCCTGCTCAGTGTGAAGCAACTGGCCCAGAAACACCAGTTCAACTCCCTGCAGGAGTCACAGTAATAGGCCTTTCTCACGGGGCGACTTGACACAAGATGTAACCAGAGTGAAGTGGTCGTGGTCTAGCACGATATCACACGATATAACGGGGGGGGGTAGATAAAGAGTTCCCACGGTACTCGGCATTTCTGTTATTTGTGCGAGTGACTTGTCCGTCTCCCGAGCTTTCCCGTTAAATCTTGAATGATCATTGTAAACTGTCAAGTGTAATTAAATCATCACGTGGCACAAGTGATGGGGGGAGAGGGAGAAATGAGGGGAGACGTATATACATACACAAAGCAGAGTTTTACTGTGTATGTGGGAGACACAGATGGACTGAGCATAGTACCTCGGTCTTACTGTGTGTGGGAGAGGGGGTAGAAAGACGTACACTCACAGAGGCAGAGTCTCTCAGCCTGTGTGAGAGGGAGGGAGGGAGAGAGAGAGAGAGAGGCACACACAAGGTGGATGTGAAATCTCACCTGCCTGTTTCAGTGACAGACACCCGCCGCCAGTAAATGAAGACACCCCCATCTGTCTCCCCCTCCTCTCCCTCGACTCCCCCACCTTTCCCTCCCAACTCCAGTCCCGTCCCAACCCCCTGGGAAGCTGAAGGGAACAACAATTAATTGCTGCCTGCCCGCTGAGTTAAAGAGTTCCCACGGTAGTAAGACAATGTTAGTTGCGCCCAAGTTTAAATTTCCAACGTGTGTTTCAGAGTAAAGAGTCAGCGCAGAATCCTTGATAATCAAAAACTGTCTGAATCAGCAAGTTAGACACAAAATGCTGGAGTAACTCAGCGGGCCAAGCAGCATCTCTGGAGAAAAGGAATAGATTCCATTTTTGGTCGGGACCCTTCTTCGGGATGATTGTAGGGGGGAACTGGAAGCAAGAAAAGACCGGGACAAATCAGGGCCAACAACAGATGACCTCAGCAGGGTATTTTGAAGAGGGGTCCCGACCCGAAATGTCGCCTAACCCTTTCCTCCAGAGATGCTGCCTGACCCACTGAGTCACTCCAGCACTTTATGTCTACATTTTGTTCCCTGATAGGCCAATTGTTGGATAGGGATAGTGTGATCCCAAGAGGGAACCATCGTTGCAAACCTTGGACTGGTTAACTGACATTTACTGCATGGGGGAGGGGGGGGGGGGGGGGGCAGGAGGGGGGTGGGCGAGGGAGAGAGAGAGAGTGTAAGTTACCTAAAATTAAATAATTCAATCCGGGGTTCGATCCTGACCATGGGTGCACCGGTTTCCTCTCACACTCCAGAGATTACAGGTTTGTAATTTAATCGGCTTCGGTAACATTGTAAAATTGTCCCTGGAGTGTATAAGAATAAGTGGTCGGCGCGGACTCAGTGGGCCAAAGAGCCTGTTTCCGCTCTATATCTCTAAAATCTGAAGTTAGGTAATGTCTAAAGGAACTGCAGATGCTGGTTAATACGCACAAAAGGACACAAAATGTTGGTGAAACTCAGCAGGGAAGTCAGATCTGGGAAGAAAAACATAAAAAGCTGGAGTAAGTCAGCGTGTCAGGCAGCATCTCTGGAGAAAAAGAATAGGTGGTGATTCGAATCGGAACCCTTCTTCAGACATTCTAATTGGAATTGAGTCTGAAGATGTGTCTCGTCCCGAAACATCACCTATTTTTCTCCAGAGATGCTGCTTGACTCGCTGAGTTACTCCAGCTTTTTGTGTCTGTCTTCGTTTTAAACCAGCATGTGCAGTTCACTCCTTTACACGGGTCTCTGGAGAACATTGATTGGTAGCGTTCCGGACCCTGTTTCGGAAAGGCATCGATCGCTGGTCGGCGAGGACTCCGAGCTGTATCTCTCAAAGAAGTACATGTGAAAAATTTCTCACGGACCATAAAAATGCGGGACCTTTCAGTAAAGTCCCTTTTAAAGATTATAGTTATTTTCTTGAATCTCATTAACATAACGCATGAATAAGTTGATGTCCATATGCGGATGCAAATCTTTATTTTTTAAATTCAATCCCACAGAAGACAATTTTTACTCACCTTCTGTCCCCTCTGTCCAGCTTCCGGGTTCACCGTTTGCAGGAGTTCCCACGGTACACGCAAGAGTCAGTACGGATATCGCACTGGCCACTACGTGCATATAATGTTGCAATGTTCAACCACAAGTGTACAAGTCACTCTTGGAGAAATTCAAGCTTGTTTGAATTTTCTCCCGAGTCACCAAGTTACACGAGTACCTGCCGTTAGCGCCATGGTGGTCCACGAATGCCATACGGTTATCGCAAGAGGTTCCCATGATGTTCAACTCTGGTTAACTCTTGCATCAAGTCGCCCCATGAGAAAGGGGTTTAACCGTCAATCTTTATGACTGTATTTGGCTGATATTGGAGATGAAAATAGGTGTCATAATGTAAAAGGTTCAAAAATGAGATCTTGTTCAAATGTAATAAGGGAGATTATGATGTTTGTGCTAGGCCAGAGATTGTGACAGGGTTTTGTCTTACCAATATTTAATTGGAGGAAATCTCATCCATTAATGACAAGTAATTTGATAGTTTAGGAACTCTGGAGGTATCGAGGATTGTGCTAATGGCCATGTGTACAAAGATGCTGTTTCAAAGGTCTTTTATTATCATGTGTACCAATTAAGGTATAGTGATATTCAAATTGCCATACGAATAAAAAAGCAAAAAGACACAACTACATAAAAGTTAACATAAACATCCACCTCAGCAGATTCCCCACATTCCTCACTGTGACGGAAGGCAGTAAAGTCTAATCGTCTTTCCTCTTTATTCTCCCGTAGTTGAGGCAGTTAAACCATCCGTCGGGGCGATCAAAACTCCTGCGTAAGGGAGATCTCAACTCACGTGGTTGGGATGATCGAAGCTCCTGATGATTGGAGCTCTTGAAGTCGGTCTCTAACCAGAGACCACGAGCTCCTCGATGTTAAAGTCCGCAGGTTCCCACAGTTGGAGCTCCAAGATCAATCCCTGACAAAAGGATCGCGAGCTCCGCAATGTTAAAGTCTGCGGGCCCCTGCGGTTGGAGCTCCCGAAGTCCGTCTCCAGCAAAGACAGCCAACTCCTCGATGTTAGGCCGCAGTGTGGACGGAGATGCAATACGGAAAAAAAACGCATCTCCATCGAAGTAAAAGATTTTTTTTAAGTTTCCCCCAACCCCCCGGCCCCCCCCCACATAAAACAAGCTAAAGAACACTAAAACATACATTTAACACATAGTATGAAACAACAAAGAAGGAAGGGGCAGACACTGTTGGCGAGGCAGCCATTGCTGGCATCACCCAGCTATTACATGCTATAAGGTCAATCAAACATTACATGAATATAATCAAGCTGAACTAGAGTACCACAAGAAAGAGAAGCATTCCAAATTGCAAAATATAGTGCTATAATGATATTGCAACAGAGAAACTGAAGACCATAACAAGTGCCTTAGGGAAGAAAGGAGAAGAGGGAATGGTCACAGTGTAAATGGTCCTTTATTATGTTGGCTGCTTTCCTGAGGCAGCATGAAGTATGGGTGGAATCGATGAGGGAAGGTCTGTGGGAGGGGAGGTAAGACTGAGCTACATTGATAACTGCAATTTCTTGCAGTCTTGGGCCCAGCTATTGCCAAACCAAGTTACGATGCATCTTGATAGAATGCTTTCTAAAGGGCCTGTCCCACTTGGGCAATTTTATTCGGCGACTCAGTCGTAGCAGGTCGCCAAAAAAGCAGCGACAGGACTTCCACACGACAATGTCTATGACAAGCTACGACAACCTACCATCTAGTCAACGTCAAACTACCGACAACCGGCGACCCATTAGGACGTCCACCTACGACCACACAGGCGACAACCGAAGTCAACCTACGATCACCGGCGACAAGCTACGACGAGCAAGTTGGTGACAACTGAAGACAATTCAGTCGCCGGTACCTGTCGCCGGTTGACATAGGTAGCCGCCAATGGAATTCACAGAAGTCAACACCCGGCGACAACCAACATCACCTGGCGACAACCTGCGTCATTCTGGCGACAACCTACGACAGCACCTGCGACAGGAGAAGACCAGCTACGTCAAGCCCATAGTCGCTGAAACGTTTCGAACATTTCAAAATCCAGCGGCAACCAGAAAAACATAACGACTCTTTAGGCGACTTGAGGAGACTACACACGACCATACAGGCATCACCCCCGCCGACCATGTGAAAACAGCCTAGTCGCCTGTAGTCACCGAAAAAAATCTCCTAAGTGGGATAGGGGCTTAAGGTGTATCTGTAGAAGTTAATAAAAGTCACTGGAGACAGCCCAAACTTCTTGGCCTTCTAAGGAGGTGTCGGTGTGCGTCCTTGACTGTTGCTTCAACGCAACCGCAACACCAAGAGACCATGGCCGACCATTACACCCGACAGACCATGGCCTGCAGGGGGAGCCGCCAAGCCGGCCCATGTTAGGAGGACCCGGTGGTCTGGAAGTGAAGGCCACCGAGCTGTTGCTGCTCGTCCTATAAAAACCAGAGACCAAGAGGATGGAGCCAGCAACGACGGTGGACGTGCCGGGAGAGGAGCAAGACCTGTAGGAGAGGGCCCGGCCTAACGCGCTTCAAGGTTGGCTGTGGTATGCTCCCCTGGGGAACAAACGTGGATGGGTGAAGTGAGGTCAGGTGTTATATCAATGCAAGTCTGAACTGATTCAAGATTCAAGAGAGTTTATTGTCATGTGTCCCTGATGGACAATTAAAGTCTTGCTTTGCTTCAGCACAACAGAACATAGTGGGCATGACTACAGAACAGATCAGTGTGTCCATATACCATTATATAAATATATACACACATGAATAAATAAACTGATAAAGTGCAAATAACAGATAATGGGCTATTAATGTTCAGAGTTTTGTCCGAGCCAAGTTTAACAACCTGATGGCTATGGGGAAGTAGCTATTCCTGAACCTGGTCGTTGCAGTCTTCAGGCTCCTATACCTTCTACCTGAATGTAGCGGGGAGATGAGTGTGTGGCCAGGATGGTGTGGGTCCTTGATGATGCTGCCAGGCTTTTTGAGGCAGCGACTGCGATAGATCCCCTCGATGGAAGGAAGGTCAGAGCTGATGATGGACTGGGCAGGGTTTACTACTTTTTGTAGTCTTTTCCTCTCCGGGGCGCTCAAGTTGCCGAACCAAGCCACGATGCAACCGGTCAGTATGCTCTCTACTGTGCACATGTAGAAGTTAGAGAGAGTCCTCCTTGACAAACTGACTCTCGTAATCTTCTCAGGAAGTAGAGGTGCTGATGTGCTTTCTTAATAATTGCAAACTGCCCTTTGTATCTGGCATTTCAATGGTGAAAAGTACAACTTTTTTGTGCTACATGGATGTGGAGTTGCATGAAATTAATTTACCATTTGATCATATGTCAAATTGAATTTATAAACACTTTGAAATAAATGTTGATATGTTTATATTAAAAGCAACCCCTTTAATTTGAACCTATCCACCAATGTAAACATTCATTAGCTCCATCATCATTGCATTATTGTTTCAGTGCATCATCTACAAAATGCACTGCAGTTGCTCCAACAATATCTCAGAAACTTGCAATGCCTAATACCAGAAGGGCAAGTGCAAAAATGCATGGAACCACCAAGATTTGAAGGCTTTCCTTCAGGTTGTACACTTTTCTGACCTGGAAATATATCACTTTTCTTTCATTATCATTGCCTCTCAAAGGTTCTTCAAAGGTGAAAAAACGGACAGCTGCAGGCTGGGCAGCCATACCCATACAGGACAGCACCCCCGTTGATCTAAATCAAAGCCCAGCCCAATGAGCACCTTCACCAGAAAGTGTGCAATAGTTGTAGATGGCGATTGCCACATTCTCTATGACAATTAAGGAAGGGCAATAAATGCTGGCCTTGCCAACACCCCACACCCTGAAAAATCAATAAATTTATAGAAGAATATTTAACTTTTGTAATTTGAGTTTGCTTTTAGCAACACCCGTGCATTCATTGCAAGTTCACCTCCCTTTGCAAAACCTGTGATAGTCTATGAATACTTTACAAATGTTTTTCAAATACTTTGAACCTTGAAGTACCACAATAAAATGATCTATCTCGCAGAGGAAAGTACCTTGGATGTATATGTTGCAGTGCTATCATTTCTTTCAAAATTGATTTAACCATGACCATGAATCAAAGAACTAACCATGAGTTAATTTGAGAATTCCATTTTATTTACACCATTGTTATACAAAAAAAACTAAAATGGACTTTTGAATATAATTCAACAACGTTGTAATAAAACTTGTTATTGGAATTTTTGAGCTGGACTTTGAAACACCTTTGTTCCCAATATCTTAACGACGAAACCAGAAGTATAGACTTGTCTGATAAGGGTTAATTAATTACTTTAATCCAATTTAAAATATGTCACAAACAGGCCAGCAAGCCACAATTCAACTGACTATGAGAAATTGAATCTTACGAAATGTTCTGTCCTTCACAGAATAATTAAAAAAAAAACAGAAATAAAGCTTATTCTTTCTCCTTTTTAGTTCCACGTTAAGTGAAATTTGATGTTATCTTGTTTGTATGTTGAAATGGCTTTTACAGCAGTGCTGAATGCAGCATGATCACGCGTGTTTTCTTTCCTGCAGTTTATTGCAATCTATATTCAACAAAACATTCTGTTCGTATACTCGGAACATTTTTTGGCTTTCCCTACCCCCCGAGTGAGTTACATCCACCCTAAAAGGTCACAAAGTATTCAGGCACAGGCTGATAAACAGAAACCCTTACGGGGTTGTGCACAAGTCCTTCTGTTTGTTGCATCATGGCACTGCATTAAAATGATTGGTTCTGCTATTTTGGGCTGTGTCCTATAACTGTACCCTTATATAAGGGCCTTGCTGATGAGCAAAATCTTTCCCATTGCTTGTATAGATTGTAGCGCGGCTAACCTGATAGAAACCTGTATACAACTTGTGCTGCAACACTTACGCAGGTAAACCATGTGCAGGTATATGCACAACAGCTCAAAGTCTTTGAGGTCAGACCTGAAAAATGGTTTAAAATATAGTTTTTCTGGTTATTTCTACAATAGCTACTGTTTTTATTTACTGATTTTGAATATTATTAGTCACTACTATCGTGATTACAGGACCATGAAAGGTTAATGAGCAGATGGGTTGCGCTAAATGCACAGGTAATGGAATAATAAGATCTGTACTTGCAGAACCGACTTTGATTACTTGCTGCAGTGACTAAATATTAACTAAATTCTCGTAGAATCCATGTGTGAAATGTTGCTAAGACAATTTTTTATAGTGTCTAGATAATCTTTTTGTGGCTGCCTTCTTATATCTTATCCTCTGTAGACAAACATCCATAATTACCAAAGCAACTGAACGCAGTAGGGATTGCGAAAGATCAATGTGCTGGACATAAATCAGCTTCCTGCCCTTAGTTTACCCCCCAGAGCACTGTGCAGTGAGCAAGATGGTGGATAAAGAGAGTTTGCAGATGTTAGAGGTATGCCTTCTGGAAATATGAGCTTGAAATTTTTATAACAAAAAATGCAACCAGTCACATTCCTTTCAGTGTTGTTTCCACATACAGAGATGGTTAAACCTGGTGTGTTACTCTGTTCGTTGTAAATATTTTTATTTTAAAATCGTGCATATTTCCCTGTGCTTTGTTCAAGTTCTGTAACCAGTGCTAAAGCATGTAATCATTTGGTAAACTTTTTAAGAGCATTAACAGCAAGTACATGTTTGTAGTTTGTCTGATTGGTTGTTTGTTTGTTTTTTTGCACAAAGTCCGCGAGCATTGCCACTTTTCATTTCACTGCACATCTCGTATGTGTATGTGACGAATAAACTTGACTTGACTTGACTGCATTTGAATTGTGGCTATGCAAACCAATGTTGCTAAAGTATGGATAACATTGGATTTTCAATGTAATTACTGGACAAAACCATTACGTGGAAATAGGACAGTATTTGGGTCAATTATTAGTTTCATAAACATTCTTGATACATAATTATTCTGATGTTGTGGTGATGCACCCTGGTAGAAATTAAAAAATATGTTTTAATATCGTGGATTTGTGCTTTGACAGCGGTTTATCTTCATCAGCATACTGGCGTACAAAGGCAAATTTTGAACTGCCTAATCTGGATTAATACGAAGATGAACTTTTTTTTTTTTCTGCAGGTTTCGATCAAGCAGTGTCGCGTTTTTATTTTTATCTCTATTCTGTTTCTTGATTTAATATTCCGAGATTTCATTTTGCATGTACCTCCAAACTGCATTTAATCAAACCACCAAATCAGAGGGCTACTGTGGTTTGATTAAATTAAGTTCTATTTGTACTGTTTTTATCACAGATAGTAAGTTGATTTAGAATAGGACCTATGACCATTATGGTAAAAAACAACCAACAGATCAATGTTCCTTCAGAAGGTAGACGCCAAATGCAGGAGTAACTCAGTGGGACAGGCAGCATCTCTGGAGAGAAGGAATGGGATGAGAAGGAATCCAGAGATGCTGCCTGCCCTGCTCAGTTACTCCAGCATTTTGGGTCCACCTTCGATACAAACCAGCATCTACAGTTCTTTCCTATACACAATGTTCCTTCAGACATGGTCTCCTTTGGACGTGAAGGTTTGGGACATTCACTATTGCCTTCTGATATTCCATGCATAGTGAGGATCTATGAGCAATAAAATCAAAAGACACATTATGTGCCAATAGCTTAAAGGCATTGCTCAAGTAAAAGAACCACGAGAGCTAACAAATACTGTGTTTTTACTCATGGGAATGCTTAAATCTATCATTGTGATGCTTAAAGGTGTGCAATGAAGGTGTATAAAAGGGAATATTGAATGATCAGTGATGTAAAAAGAACATAGCTAAATTTAGATTGGCATCTTAAGGCATAGTATGGCTAAGCATTGCCAGATTGTTGTCAGCCCCATCTGTGCAGTAAAATTCTCCAGCTTTGCATATGAAGTACTTTAGCTGTGCCTACAACATGGTTACAGTAACCACCCATACAAATGTAACTGCTGTTGACGCACTCCTTTCCTCTGCACTTTTCCATAATTCCCTTTGGGTCTCGAACCGAAACGTCACCCATTCCTTCTCTCCACAGTTGCTGCTTGTCACGCTGAGTTACTCCAGCATTTTATGATAACCTTCGATTTAAACCAGCATCTGCAGTTCTTTCCTACACATCACTTCTTTATTCCCTCCCTCTCAGCCGCCTGCTTTCACTCAGTTTTCTTCTCCAACTCCCTTTCTCTCCCCATTGCACACTTTCTGCCCAGCTATCCTTCTGATCATAGTTGGTTCTTCAGCCCACCTCACAATCACACCAGATTGAGTACGAATGGCCCCAGTATTGCAGGGGTGGGACAGAAGATAGAACTAAGTAAAAGGTTCTGCTAAAGAAATGAGTTACTGGGGTCCAAATTAGAAACTATAGTCACAAAGGAATAGTCTCCACTAGAACTTGAGCTACAAACAAATTGGGATTGGGGAGCATTCACTTTAGAGAGTTGAAAGTTAGTGGAATCTCAAGGTTGGTATGGGACAAATGCAATCATATCAGACCTGGTTTAATAATATGAAGTAATTTATTTTTTTCTCAGGTAACCAGTCTTTATAATTCAGTATGCTCTATAATTGGTTATTATCTATAATTATATTAATGATTTAGATGAGGGAATTAAATGTAACATCTCTCAGTTTGCGGATGAAACAAAGCTGGGTGGCAGTGTGAGCTGCGAGGAGGTTGCTATGAGGCTTCAGGGTGACTTGGATAGGTTGGGGGAATGGACAGAAGCACAACAGATGTAGTATAATGGGGATAAATGCGAGGTTATCCACTTTGGTGGCAAGAACAGGAAGGCAGATTATTATATGAATGGTGTCAGATTAGGAGAAGGGGAGGTGCAACGAGACCTGGGATGCTTGTACATCAGTCACTGAAAGTAAGCAAGCAGGTACATCAGGTAGTGAAGAAAACTAATGGCATGTTGGCCTTCATTGCGAGAGGAATTGAGTTTGGGAGCAAGGAGGTTGTACTGCAGTTGCACAGGGCCCTGGTGAGACCGCACCTGGAGTATTGTGTGCAATTTTGGTCTCCTAATTTGAGGAAGGACATAATTGCTATTGAGGGAGGGCAGTGTAGGTTCAAGTTAATTCCTGGGATGGCGGGACTGACATATGATGAAAGAATGAGTCGACTGGGCTTGTATTTGCTGGAATTTAGAAAGATGAGAGGTGATCTTATAGAAATATATTAAATTCTTAAAGGATTGGTCAGGGTAGATGCAGGAAAAAATGTTCCCGATGTTGGGCGAGTCCAGAACCAGAGGTCACAGTTTAAGAATAATGGGTAGGCCATTTGGGACTGAGATGAGGAAAAACTATTTCACCCAGGGAGTTGTGAATCTGTGGAATTCTCTGTCACAGAAGGTAGTGGAGGCCAATTCACTGGATGGTTTCAAGCGAGAGTTACTGTAGATTTAGCTCTTTGGGCTAAGGGAATCCAGGGATATGGGGAAAAAACTGGAACGGTGTACTTATTTTGGACGATCAGCCATGATCATATTGATAAAGGATGGCTCGATTGGCCGAATGGCCTACTCCTGCACCTGTTTTTCTATGTTTCGATGGTTACCTTTTGTTTCATATGTTCCTTATGTTGTAAATAAAATTACTTGTGTTGGATCCATACTGCTACTGCTTGTACTTTGCACCTAAACCTTCGTAATCCAATCTGAGGTATCTAGTGAATGGTGTAAAACTGCATAAAAGTAATAAAGATTTAAAATATCTTTGTCAACTATATTCTCTAGAGAGGCCAATGTACTTAATGTAAATTACCTTCTCCACAGATGCCAGAGTTCCAGAAGAAAACTGTTAATATTAAGAACCCTGAAAGAGTGGAAGAAATCATATGTGGTCTTATCAAAGGTGGATCAACAAAACTTCAAGTAAGCAATGTTTCTAAGAGACCAAGTGAGAGTTTTGACAAAGTTAAAAATGGATTCTGCTTTCAGTGGAGAAGCAAAATAGGGTGGGGCTTTGATAGAATTAATTAGTAAAACTTTTCCACTGGCAGGGCGGTTGTAGTTGCTTCCCTTTATGTCAGATATTTGCATTTCATATCCTAACAAAAAGCAAAGCTTAATACAGTGCCCTCCATGTTTGGGACAAAGATTCATCATTTATTTATTTGCTGCTGTACGTCACAATTTGAGATTTGTAATAGAAAATATCACATATGGTTAAAGTGCACAGTCAGATTTTAATGAAGGCCATTTTTATACCATATAACCATATAACAATTATAGCACGGAAACAGGCTAACTCGGCCCTTCTAGTCCGTGCCGAACACTTATTCTCCCCTAGTCCCATCTATCTGCACTCAGACCATAACCCTCCATTCCTTTCCCGTCCATATACCTATCCAATTTATTTTTAAATGATAAAATCGAACCTGCCTCCACCACCTTCACTGGAAGCTCATTCCACACAGCTACCACTCTCTGAGTAAAGAAGTTCCCCCTCATGTAGTCTTCTGTCCCTTAATTCTTGTATTTGTTTGCATCCCTACCTTTGCATGGTTTCACCAAGTAGAAATTACTTTTATACATAGTCTGCGATTCAGGGGACATAATCACTAGTTGCTGGTTGTCTTGTTTTGTATTTGATCCTTTGCATCTAACAGGTCTGTGATTCATTGCAGCAATCTTTAGCTTTGGTATGCTCTTGTATTGCAGCCATCTTTAGCTTTGGGGGCTAGTCCTCTTCAGTTTTCTCTTCAGCAAATAAAAGGCATGCTCAATTGGGTTCAGATCTGGTGATTGACTTGACCATTCAAGAATTGACCATTTCTTAGGTTTGAAAAACTCCTTTGTTGCTTTAGCAGTATGTTTGGTATCATTGTCTTGCTGTAGAATGAACCGCCGGCCAATGAGTTTTGAAGCATTTGCTTGAACTTAAGCAGGTAGGATATGTCTATACACTACCGTGTTTCACAGATGATGTGGTATGCTTTGGATCTTGAGCAGTTCCTTCTCTCCTCCATACTTTGCTCTTGCCATCACTCTGATATAAGTTAATCTTTGTCTCATTTGTCCACAAGACTTTTTTTTCCAGAACTGTGGTTGCTCTTTTAAGTACTTATTGGCAAACTGTAACCTGGTCATCCTATTCTTGCGGCTAACCAGTGGTTTGCATCTTGCAGTGTAGCCACTGTCTTTCTGTTCATGAAGTCTTCTGTGGACAGTGGTCATTGACAAATCCACACCTGACTCCTGAAGAGTGTTTCTGATCTGTCAGACAAGTTTGGGGATTTTTCTTTATTATTAAAGAGAATTATTCTGCCAGCAGCCATGGAGGTCTTCCTTGGCCTGCCAATCCCTTTGCGATTTTGTAATCTCTTACTAAAAGTTCTGCTCTTTCTTCTTAATGATGTTCCAACAGTCGATTTTGGTAAGCTGATGTCTCTACCAGTTTTATTCATTTCTCAGTCTCATAATGGCTTCTTTGACTTTCACTGGCACAACTTTGGTCCACATGTTGATAAACAGCAATAAAAGTTTCCAAATGTTATGGAAAGACTCGGTGCTGAGAGCTCTCTTATACCTGCATTAAGGAGGCAATTAAACACACCTGGACAATTACAAACACCTGTGAAGCCATGTGTCCCAAACATTATGGTGCCCTGAATTGAAGGGACTATGTATAAACACAGCTGTAATTTAAACATGGTAGAACCAAAATGTATAAAAAATACCCTTTAATAAAATTGGACAATGTGCACTTTAACCACATGTGATTTTTTTTTTCTCTCTATTCCAAATCTCAAATTATGGAGTACAGAGAGAAATAAATAAATGATGGGTCTTTGTCCAAAACATTATGGAGGGCCTGTACCTATAATCTGACCATGTCTTCAGTAATAGTCACTATTTTCTCATGTAATTTATTGGGATTAATAATTTTTAAACTTAATGATACTACATTCAACTTCATGGTAAAATGCTAAAATATCCAGCGTGATTAATTACTCACCAAAATACCAGTTTTATAAATTGCAAAATTCTGCAACTTTTAAATAACGATAGAAAATGCAGAAATACAAATTAAGTCAGGCAGTATCTGTGAAGGAAGAGAGAGGATTAATGTTTCAGATCAACGGCCTTGGTGTGTTTAAATGTTTTACGGGTGGTTATGTGAATAATGTTGCGTGCGCAGTAATTAATCCTGTGTTTTTTAATTATTTTGGGCAGGTAATCACGGATTTTGACATGACACTGAGCAAGTTCTTACACAATGGGAAAAGATGTTCAACCTGTCACAGTAGGTACTTTGAGTACTAACAGTAAAAACTAACAGCCAGATTTTTACGCTTTTGCATAAATTCCAAAGCAGTCATCTTGTTGATGCTGACTTCATGAAGAGATTCAAAGTAACATTAGCAAATTTGCAGATGACACAAAGCTGGGTGGCAGTGTGAACTGTGAGGAGGATGCTATGAGTATACAGGGTGACTTGGACAGGTTGGGGGGAGTGGGCAGTTGCATGGAATATGAAGTTTAATGTGGATAAATGGGAGGTTATCCACTTTGGTAGCAAAAACAGGAAGGCAGATTACTATCTAAATGGCGTCAAGTTGAGAAAACGGGAAGTACACCAGGATCTGGGGGTCCTTGTACATCAGTCTATGAAAGTAAGCATGCAGGTACAGCAGGCAGTGAAGAAAGCGAATGGCATGATGGCCTTTATAACAAGAGGAACAAATATAGGAGCAAAGAGGTCCTTCTGCAGTTGTACAGAGCCCTAGTGAGACCACACCTGGAGTATTGTGTGCCGTTTTGGTCCCCTAATTTGAGGAAGGACATTCTTGCTATTGAGGGAGTGCAGAGTAGGTTTAAAAGGTTAATTCCCGGGATGGCGGGACTGTCATATGCTGAGAGAATGGAGCAGTTGGGCTTGTACACACTGGAGTTTAGAAGGATGAGAGGGAATCTCATTGAAACATATAAGATTGTTAAGAGCTTGGACACGCTAGAGGCAGGAAACATGTTCCCGATGTTGGGGGAGTCCAGAACCAGGGGCCACTGTTTAAGAATAAGGGATAAGCCATTTAGAACGGAGACGAGGAAACACTTTCTCACAGAGAGTGGTTAGTCTGTGGAATTCTCTGCCTCAGAAAGCTTGAAAGCTTGATAGGGCTCTTAAAAATAGCGGAGTCAGGGGATATGGAGAGAAGGCAGGAACGGGGTACTGATTGGGGATGATCAGCCATGATCACATTGAATTGCGGTGCAGGCTCGAAAGGCCAAATGGCCTGCACCTGCACCTATTGTCTATTGACTTTTTGCGAGTGACATTGTTCATTCATCATTTAAAAACTTGTTAATTGATTTTCAATTCTGTTTACTGACATTCCTTTATCACAATTCTTCAATCCTGCTGTCCCTATACAGGGCTAAAAGCAGTGTAACAATCTGTTTAACTGACGCAGTGTCTATTGAAACGAATTTACAGATCTTTAAAAAATTTGTAATTATTTATTTAGTACATAGTAGGGTCCTAAAGGGCCTGTCCCACTTTCACGACCTCTGCCAAGTTTGCCCTTAACTCGTACTCGCAGCATGGTCATCAGGAGGTCGTAGGTAGGTTGTAGACAGGTCGTGATGCTAGTCGTGGGTACTCGTGGCATCAAGTAGGTCGGGGCGTTTTTTTCAACATAATGAAAAATGTTGTGAATTAGGTTGTGAAAGTGGGACAGGCCCTTTACCAACTCTCGTAACATTTCTATTGGTCCTATTTCCCTCTGGGAGAGAGAATGGGTTATGGTGAAAATTGGTGAAGGAATGGGACTGCTGTGGTTGGCCAAATTGCCTCACTGTGTTGAAAGGAAATTACAATTTGAATTATGGAATTCATTTTTGCGACATGTTGTTGAACAGTTATTTATTCCTTCAATTCCTTTTTATTTTGACAGATGTCATTGACAACTGCAAATTAATCTCGGAGGACTGTAGGAAAAAGGTACTTTCAACTACTAACAACATTTTCTTTCGCATAATCTTTTCACATTTTATTTATATTGTTTTCTTTCTTGCAGTTGGGGCAAATTAGGAACATGTACTATCCAATTGAAGTTGATCCAACCATTAGTACTGAGGAAAAGTATCCTTTCATGGTGGAGTGGTAAGCCCTTACTTTTCATCTTATTACAGAAGTTAAATCATAGAATGCGTTTCATCTTCGTCCAATATCAGTCGAATGATAAATTGTGACTCCCAATGAGAACGAGCCACTAAAAGCAATATTTCTGTCCTTTCTAAAAATGACGTTTTCTGTCACTTGCTTTTGGGACTTGGAGTGCTCGGAAGATTACTGTTATGAATTTTATCTTGCTCAACTGATTGTGAAGAAGTGGTAGTCTTCGCTGAGTGAATTACCATGTCAGAGTGTTAATAGTTAACAGAAAATGTTAATAGAGTGCAAGCAGATTGTTGATCTCTTGTTTAATGGTATATTTAAATGATTATGCAGTATGCATAAACTATGCAGTGTTCATCTAAACCAAGATGGTGGTTGAAAGTCACACTTTGCAAAATATAATCAAATTTGCTTTTCTCTGGTTTTCTCATCCTTTATACGGGGTGGGGGAGGGGGTTGTGGGTTGCTGTTTATTAAAAAGGAAGGTAAGCTATATATTACATTTTCCTTTAAGCTCTTACAGCTCTCATTTAGTTTCCTTTTATTCTTTAGATGTTCTAGTTTGCAGACATCTTGTCCGTGCCACTAAACTACACAGGGCACCAACTTAGCATTGCTTGGGATAATGAGGAAATCTTAGCCATTCATCACTACCAATCCACTACCATTTGGAGTTAGAATCCAAATCAATTAGCTCTGCAGTAGCAATGGATATGAAATGTAATCATCACTGAAGGAAGAATATATTTTGTTAGAAATGTCTGTTTATAATTTATTAATTTGAAGGATATGGGTAGTACCAGTGAGGCCAGCTTTTGTTGTTTTTTGGACATTTAACATAGAAACAGAATATAGGTACAGGAGTAGGCCATTTGGCATTTCAAGCCAGCATCGCCATTCAATATGATCACGGCTGATCATCCAAAATCAGTACACCGTTTGTGCTTTTTCCCCATATCCCTTGATTCCTTCAGCCTTAAGAGCTAAATCTAACTCTCTTGAAAACATCCAGTGAATGAAAGAATGAATGAATACGTTTATTGGCCAAGTATGTACACATACAAGGAATTTGCCTTGGTGCTCCGCTCGCAAGTAACAACACGACATACAGTAAACCATTAAGAATAAAACATAGTTTAAACATGTGAATGAAATAAAATATCAGAGCGAAAGGAGGCTACAGACTTTTGGTTATTGAGTAGAACTACTGCTTGTAGAAAAAAAAGCTGTTTTTATGCCTGGCTGTGGCGGCTTTGACGGTCTGAAGTCTCCTTCCAGTGGGAAGTGATTCAAAGTGTTTGTGGCCAGAATTAGAGGGGTCGGAGATGATCGTACCCGCTCGCTTCCCAGCCCTTGCTGTGCACAGTTTGTCAATGGGGGGAAGGTTGCAGCCAACAACCTTCTCAGCTGATCGAACGATTCGCTGCAGCCTCCGGATGTCGTGCTTGGTGGCTGAGCCAAACCAGACCATGATGGAGAAGCTGAGGACAGACTCCACGATGGCCGTATAGAATTGGACCATCATTGCCTGTGGCAGATTGTTTCCTCAGTGACGCAGGAAGTACATCCTCTGTTGGGCCTTTTTGACTGTGGAGTCAATGGTGGCCCCCCCATTTAAGGTCCTTGGAGATGATGGTTCCAAGGAACTTAAAGGATTCCACAGATGTGACTGTGTTGCTGATGGTGGGTGGGAGGAGAGGAGTTCTCCTAACGTCTACTATCAATTCCACTATCTTAAGAGCATTGAGCTCTAGGTTGTTGCGAAGGCACCAGGAAGCCAGCTAGTGTCACTTCCAGTCTGTAGGCAGATTCCTCCCCATCCTGGATCAGTCCAATCAGGATTGTGTCATCCCCAAACTTGAGAATCGTGACAGAGTAGTCTGCGGAGTCAATGGTGTAGAGAGGGTAAAGGAGAGGGGAGAGTACGCAATATTGCGCTGCTCATATGCTGAGGTTCTGCGGGTCCGAGATGTGCTTTCCCAGGCACACATGCTGCTTCCTGTCTGTCAGGAAGTTGGTGATCCACTGACAGAGGGGTTCAGGCACGGTCAACTGGGAGGGTTTGGAGTGTAGTAGCTCTGGCACACTGGTGTTGAATGCAGAGCTAAAATCAACCAAAAAAAACCCTTGCAGAGGAGCATGAAGTGCATTCCTAGGTTGACTGCAACATCCGCTGATCTATTGGCCCAGTATGCAAACTGCAGAGGGTCCAGCAGGGGGTTTGTGATATTTTTCAGCTGGGCCAGCACAAGTCTTTCAATGGTCTTCATGACTACAGGGATCAGTGCGACAGGCCTGTAGTCATTAAAATCAGTAATCCTTGGTGTTTTGGGTACAGGGACAATACTGAAGACTGAAGCAGGCAAGGACAGTTGCAGGGACTGGTTGAAAATGTCCGTGCAGACTGGTGCCAGTTGTCGGCACAGAGCCTGAGGGTAAAGGGGGAAACATTGTCTAGTCCTGTAGATTTCTGGATGTTCTGGATGTTTTCTTTGGTCTTTTCTGGATGTTCCAGATGCTGGTGGAGTCCAGAACCAGGGGTCACAGTTTAAGAATAAGGAGTAAGCCATTTAGAACGGAGACGAGGAAACACTTTTTCTCACAGAGAGTGGTGAGTCTGTGGAATTCTCTGCCTCAGGGGGCGGTGGAGGCAGGATCTCTGGATACTTTCAAGAGAGAGGGCTCTTAAAAATAGCAGTCGGGGGATATGGGGAGAAGGCAGGAACGCGGTACTGATTGGGGATGATCAGCCATGATCACATTGAATGGCGGTGCTGGCTGAATGGCCTACTCCTGCACCTATTGTCTATTCTGTCTTCTGGATAGTCTCTCAATTTCTGTTGTTGGTGATGGAGAAGTGGTCAGACTGATGATGGGCAGCAAGGAGGGGGTGGGTAGGGGACGAGGGCCCAGTCTTTGCCGACTGGAGTCAGGCTGTAAATAGGTGTGAAGTGGTGGTTGAGGGGAGGAGTGGGTGAGGAAGGGTAAAGTCTCCACTGCCTTCTGTGCAGACAATTCCACAGATTTACAAATCTATGGGTGAAAACGTTTTTTCCTCATCTCAGTCCTAAATGGCCTACCCCTCATTCTTAAACGTGTGACCCATGGTTCTGGACTCTTTCCCCCCCCCCCCCCCCCCCCCCCCCCCCCCCCCCCCCCCCCCCCCCCCCCCCCCCCCCCCCCCCCCCCCCCCCCCCCCCCCCCCCCCCCCCCCCCCAACATAGGGAACAATTTTCCTGCATCTAACCTGTCCAATCCTTTACAAATGTTATATATTTCTATAAGATCACCTCTCATCCTAAATTCCAGTGAATCCAACTTCAGTCAACCCATTCTTTCATCATATGTCAGTCCCGCCATCCTGGGAACTAACCTGGTGATCCAATGCTGCACTCCCTCAATAGCAAGAATGTCCTTCCTTAAATTAGGAGACTAAAACTGCACACAATAGGCTTGATCTCACCAGGGCACCGTACAACTGCAGTAAGACCTCCTTCCTTCTATACTCAAATCCTCTAGCTATGAAGGCCAACATGCCATTTGTTTCCTTCACTGCCTGCTGTTCCTGCATGCTTACTGATGTACAAACACACCCAAATCTTGTTGCACCCTTTTCCTAATCTGACACCATTCAGATAATCTGCCTTCTTGTTCTTGCCACCAAAGTAGATAACCTCACATTTATCCCCATTATACTGCATCTTCCATGCATCTGCCCACTCACCCAACCTATCCAAGTTACCCTGCAGCCTCATAGCATCCTCCTCGCAGCTCACACTGCCACCCAGCTTTGTGTCATCCTCAAACTTGGAGATGTTACGTTTAATTCCCTCGTCTCGATCATTCATATTCATTGTAAATAACGGATCTCAGCACAGCCTTGTGGAACCCCACTAGTCACTGCCTGCCATTCTGAAAAGGACCAGTTATTTCCTGCTCTTTGCTTCCTGTCTCCAAACCAGTTCTCTTTCCATGTCAATACCCTACCCCCATTACCATGTGCTCTAATTTTGCAAACTAATCTTTTGTGTGGGACCTTGTCAAACCTTTTTGAAAGTCCATCTACTGGCTCTCCCTTATTCATTCTACTTGTCACATCCCAAAAAAATTCCAGAAGATTAGTCAAGCATGATTGCCCCATCATAATTCAATGCTGACTTGACCAATCCTGTTACTAAGGCAGAGTTAAGGCAGAGATAGACAGATTCTTGATTAGTACAGGTGTCGGGGGGTTATGGGGCAGAAGGAAGTGGCAGACTGGTTGAACATGTACTTTGGATCTGTCTGCACTAAGGAAGACACAAACAATCTCTCAGATGTACTGGTGGGCAGAGGACATAGGATGACGGAGGAATTAAAGGATATTCACATTAGGCAGGAAATGGTGTTGGATACGGAGTTGACGTGGATAAGCTTTTCCCACTGAGAGTAGGGAAGATTCAAACAAGGGGACATGACTTGAGAATTAAGGGACAGAGGTTTAGGGGTAACATGAGGGGGAACTTCTTTACTCAGAGAGTGGTAGCTGTGTGGAATGAGCTTCCAGTGAAGGTGGTGGAGGCAGGTTCGTTTTTATCGTTTAAAAATAAATTGGATAGTTATATGGACGGGAAAGGTATGGAGGGTTATGGTCTGAACGCAGGTGTATGGGACTAGGGGAGCATACGTGTTCGGCACGGACTAGAAGGGTCGAGATGGCATGTTTCCGTGCTGTAATTGTTATATGGTTATTATATGGATAGACTGTTGGGGCTGAAGGCTGATAAATCCCCAGGGCCTGGATGGTCTGCATCCCAGGTATTTAAGGAAGTGGCTCTAGAAATCGTGGACGCATTGGTGACCATTTTCCTATGTTCTATAGATTCAGGATCAGTTCCTATGGATTGGAGGGTAGCAAATGTTATCCCACTTTTTAAGAAAGGCGGGAGAGTGAAAACTGAATTATAGACCAGTTAGCCTGATATTGGTGGTGGGGAAGACGCTAGAGTCAATTATAAAAGATGAAATAGCGGCACATTTGGATAGCAGTAATTTGATCAGTCTGAGTCTGCATGGGTTTATTAAGGGAAAATCATGCTTGACTAATCATCTGGACTTTTTTGAGGATGTAACTAGGAAAATGGGCAAGGGAGAGCCAGTGGATGTAGTGTACCTGGACTTTTAGAGAGCCTTTGATAAGGTCCCACACAGGAGATTAGTGGGCAAATTTAGAGCACATGGTATTGGGGGTTGGGTACTGACATGGATAGAAAATTGGTTGGCAGACAGGAGACAAAGAGTAGGGATTAATGGGTCCCTTTCAGAATGGTAGGCAGTGACTAGTGGGGTGCCGCAAGGCTCGGTGCTGGGATTGCAGCCATTTACAATATACATTAATGATTCAGATGAAAGGATTAAAAGTAGCATTAGCAAATTTGCAGATGACAAAGCTGGGTGGCAGTGTGAACTGTGAGGAGGATGCTATGAGGATGCAGGGTGACTTGGACAGGTTGGATGAGTGGGCAGATGCACGCCGGATACAGTTTAATGTGGATAAATGTGAGGTTATCCACTTTGATGGCAAGAACAGGACGGCAGATTATTGTCTGAACTTTTCCTAACTTGACTATTGTCAAGTTAGGAAAAGGGGAAGTACAACGAGATCAGGGTGTTCTTGTTCATCAGTCACTGAGAGTAAGATGCAGGTACAGCAGGTAGTGAAGAAAGCTAATAGCATGTTGACCTTCATAACAAGAGGAGTCGAGTACAGGTGCAAAGAGGTCCTTCTGCAGCTGTACAAGGGCCCTAGTGAGACCACACCTGGAGAATTGTGTACAGTTTTGGTCTCCAAATTTGGGGAAGGACATTCTTGCTATTGAGGGAGTGCAGCATAGGTTCACGAGGCTAATTCCCCAGATGGCGGGACTGTCATATGTTGAAAGAATGGAGCAACTGGGCTTGTATACACTGGAATTCAGAAGGATGAGAGGGAGTCTTAATGAAACATAAGATTATTGAGGGATTGGAAATGCAGAAACATGTTCCTGATGTTGAGGGAGTCCAGAAGCAGGGGCCACAATTTAAGAAAAGCGGGTAGGCCATTTAGAAAGGAGATGAGGAAACTCTTTTTCACCCCGAGAGTTGTGAATCTGTGGAATTCTCTGCCTCAGAAGGCAGTGGAGGCCAATTCTCTGGATGCTTTCAAGAGAGAGTAGGATAGAGCTCTTAAAGATAGCGGAGTCATGGGATATGGGGAGCAGGCAGGAACAAGGTGCTGATTGTGGATGATTAGCCATGATCACAGTAAATGGCGGTGCTGGCTCGAAGGGCTGAATGGCCTACTCCTGCACCTATTTCCTATGAGGCAGGAGAATGTGGTTAGGAGTGAGAGATGGATCAACCATGATTGAATGGCCTAATTCTACTCTTATCACTTATGACCTTCTGATATCAACAATGGAGCTCCATGGTTTACATTACATCAGCCACTCAATGCCAGAGCCTGCCCCCGTGTCACCCCCATTGGTCATCGGCATAGCCTCCACCCCCTACAGGCCAGCCGAGCCGTCAATAAGCCCAAGGACTGCCGCCATGCAGTGTATCGAGTTACATTCAGGCAGACAAAAGTTGCAACAAAATCCTTCTTCTGCCTGACCCTCGCAGCAGACTTCAAAATCTCTTGGCTTTACAACTAGATTGCAATATTATAAGTTCAACAAAGTTGCATTAGAACCAAAACCAAGCGGCCCCCTTCACACATTTTTGCAAAACACACAACTCACATGACGTAATTTAAGGAACTACAGAATTGACTACAGAACTACAGAAATGACTACATTGAAAATCAGAATTTTTGTGTTGAACTGACTGGCTATAGAAGATTTGTATTATTTAACATTCACTACATCAAAGATTGTATCAGTTCCTTTAATCTATGAAATGAAGATTTTTCTTAAAGTATAAATTTTTGTGAGTACAAGCAAAGTAAATATTTTTTTTCATCATTTTCACTTTTAATTGGAAAGTGCCCCTGCAATGAGGAAGAAGTAATTCCTTGCTGATGTTTTCTGGTGTTTATGCATTTCTAAATAACAACTATTTACACAGGTGGACTAAAGCTCACAATTTATTGGTTGAACAAGGAATTCGGAAAGAGAAACTGGCGGCAGTGGTGCGGGAATCGGATGTGACGCTGAGGTACTGTGGAGGCTTAGTTTGTGATTTTAATCAACAGGGCATGTTTATTTTATTTAATTTTGTAGTTACAAGCATTTGTACAGATCTTGAATAGCTTTTTCTGCTCTGTTGGGTTATGTGATTTTTCACGGTCTACATTTTAGCCAGTCTGTTTTGCTGTTTTCTAATAGAGGTGATTTGGGCATTCAATCTGATATGGTATCATGGTAATACAGCACTGAAACAGGCCCTTCAGTCCAACGTCTTCATGATCAACAAGATGCCTATCTAAAATGATACCATTTCCCTATGTTTGGCCCATTTCCTTCATAAACATTTTCTATCCATGTACCTGTCTAAATGTCTTCTACCATTTCCTCTTTTTTAAATTTAAAAATACTTTATTTGAGAAATAAATATATACAATAAATGATCCTTACAAAATTCCATCTGATATTCTCAGAGGCTATACATACATACAATACAGTTTCCCCAAATCACAATTTTACCTCGCACCCTTGCCACTCGTATGGCCCACTGGCATGGAATCCCTTCCCTTATTTTTGAGGGGCATCTCCACCACACCCTGCCCCCATGTCCAGCATTGGAAGGACCCTAGACTGCCTCCCCCACAGAGCCTTGCCGTTCGCTGCACCAAGCTTCGGTATGTAAATCAGCATGCAGTCTGCAGCAGGCCAGTCGGCACCATTCCCTGATGGACATTTCGCTCTGCTGGAAGGTCAACAAACCTCGGGCAGACCAAAGAGCGTCTTTCACCGAGTTGATGACCTTCCAGCAGCACTCGATGTCAGTATCTGAACGTGGCCCTGGGGACAGTCCGTAAATCACAGAATACTCTGTGAAGGAGCTATTTGGAATAAATTGTGACGGGGACCCTTGCAAACCTCTCTAGACTAGCTTTGCAAATCCACACTCTGCGAAGAGGTGGGCAACACCGTCTCCTCTCCATAGCAGCCGTCCCGAGGGTTGCGTGAGCTGATAATGAGGTTCCGATGGTGCAGGAAGGATCTGACTGGGAGGGCTTCCCTCACTGCCAGCCAAGCCAGATCTTGGTGCGATGAGGCATTTTGCCAGACAAGCTGGGCAGTCTGCTCTGGGAACCATGCCACAGGATCCATGGAGTAATTTCCCTGCAGTGCCTGCACGACGCTCCGTGCTGAACACTGCCTTATGGATTTGTGGTCAAAGATGTTGGTCCAGAAGAACCTTTTCACGAACGACAGATGGTGTGGCAGTGTCCAGCTAACTGGCATATTGCGTGGCATCTGCGCCAGGCCCATCCTTCACAACATTGGGCACAAGTAGAATCGCAGCAGGTAGTGACACCCAGTGCCCATGTGCCTGGCTTTACGCTCCGTCTGATGCAGCCATACACAAAGGTGGCCATCAGGGTGAAGACGACATTAGGCACGCTTTTACCCCCGTCGTCTGCGGACATGCATTATGCCCCGTTGCACCCAGTCCATCCTTGACCCCCAAATGAAGCAGAAGACTGCCCGGGTGATTCCGGTAGCGTAGAAGGGAGGGACGGGCCACACTTGTGCCAAGTACAGCAGGCCTGAGAGCACCTCACACCTGATGACCAAATTATTCCCTGTTATAGAGAGCGCTGCTTCCACAGCTCCAGTTTGTTGCCCACCTTGGCTATCCGCTCCAGTCAATTCTTGTCTCAAGCCTTAGCCCCCCGAACCTGATCCCCAGCACCTTCAAGAAGTCAGGCTTCTTGCCAAAGAGCATGGCCTCGCTCTTCCTGCAGTTCACCCTGGCTCCCATGGCCGATTCAAACTGGTCGCAGACGCTAATCAATCTGCGGACCGACCCTGGATTTGAGCAGAAGACGGCGACATTGTCCATGTACAGCCCGCCATTGTCACTCTTATGCTCACATCCTTCCTGATGGACTCGGCAAAAGGTTTTATACAATACATGAACAAGACGGGAGAGAGGGCAACCCTGCCTGACTCCTGACCTGACGGGGAAGCTACCTGATTACCTCCTTTCATTTGGACTGCACTACAGATATTGGTGTAGAGCAGGATCTGATTCCCTCCCCAAAGCCTATTTTGGAGAGCACGTCCATCATATATGTGTGCAATATCCTGTTGAAGGCCTTCTGATCCAAGCTGACCAGGCAGGCATCTACCTGCATGTAGGCAGTGGTATACCTCAGCAGCTCTAGGCTGTCTGAGATATTCCTGCCAGGCACAGCACAGGTTTGGGTCACCTGACCTAGAACAGACTTGACCAGGCCTTAGACAGGATCTTGTAATCTACATTCAACAATGTGATGGGTCTCCAATCCCTTATATCATTCATCTCCTCCTTCTGCTTATAGATTAGGGTGGCAGCTCATTCCATATACCAGTCAATCTCTGCATGGAAAAACCTGTCCCTCAGATTTCCTTTCAATATTTCTCCTCGTACCTTAAACCCATGTCTATACTTTTAGGCTTCCCTGCTCTGAGAAAAAGACCATGATTCCTCTCCCCTTCCCAGCTCTCCCACAAGCCTACTGTCTCCGCCTCTTCCTTTCTTTTTCACTCCCCCCCCCCCCTCTCAACAACAGTCTGAAGAAGGGTCTCGACCCAAAACGTCGCCTACTCCTTCCCTCCATAGATGCTGCCGCACCTGCTGAGTTTCTCCAGCACTTTACCTTCAATTTTTCCAGCATGTACAGTTCTTAAATATAATTTACCTATCTTATCTCTGATATGACAGGATTAACAATTTGCATGGAATCCTTTCAAAGGCTATTTTCATTGCTTGTAAATTAAGGTTAGATGGTGCTTAGAAAATTAGAAATTGGGAAAGTAGAGATCCAGGTTGTTGGCGGTTTGCTTGGCCAAGTTACATTATTGTATTCCACTTACCATTTGGACAGGTATATGGACAGGAACATTTGAGAGGAATGTGTGTGAAACGAGGGCAGGTGGGCATCTTGTTTAGCATGGGCGAATTTAGGCCGAAGATCCAGTCTCTATATGACTCTGGCACTATATTCAACACTGGTCAGCATTTACAGGTAGATAACACACATATGACTCCATTGAGAGAGGCCTAATTATTGCAATCAATAATAAGTGCATTCTGTTCAATAGCAGAACCCCATGTATAAATCTAGAGATCTGCTGAAATGTCTAGTGCTGATTTCATGTTAGATAATTAACTTTGGCTAGGGTGTTTTATGGTGATTATGTGCTATGCTGATGGATTGGATTAGTTGAGTACTGCTTGATCTTCAAAAAGATACCTTCACGTCCCTTCCTATCATAAATGCTTTACGAGCTTTCTATAAGTATTGATTCTCTGCCATTGTTTGCCTTGTCCACAAATAATCACTATGTTATGACATGGATTCCCACAAATCCAATATTGATGTACTTGCTGTCCAGAACTACCTTGTTAAGAAGTACAAAGGGGATCATTGTACTTGGAGAGTTTGTATATTGTTGATGTTGTGAGAATCAGCATCAGGCAGCCAAAAGTACCTTGACAGCATAATGTGTAATTTAGTGGCTGATTACAATACAGACGACGCTCACATTGGTAGGCGTTGCATGTAAAATATCTTATCACAATTTACAGTAACATATGGAGCTGTGTAATCCATACATGCCTCATGAATAACAAGTTGGGGGACTTGTCTATTTTCTATTTTCACCTTAAAGTTTGTAATAAATTCTTTTTCCGTATCCCAGATATTTTGTTAGTGACGTAGTTAATTCGGTAAGCCCAAACGACTGTAATGCTGGAACTGCCTGTATCCATTTTTGAAAAAAAATGGTTTGAGATCTGTAACCTGAAATGCATTGTGCCTTTGCAGGGATGGTTATGAATTGTTTTTTGATAAACTGAATGAACGCAACATCCCAGTGTTCATATTTTCAGCGGGTATTGGTGACGTACTGGAAGAGGTCATTACTCAGGTCGGTGTCTTCCACTCGAATGTAAAAGTTGTTTCCAACTTCATGGATTTTGATGAGAAGGTAAGTTGGTGACCTTGATCTCTGCATGTCCCATATTCACTTTTTTTCTTTTTATATAGTGATTTGTGAATTTCCTATGGGCGACTTTACATTACCAGAACTGTGGTACTGCAGGGGTCACCTGTATTAGCAAGTTAATAATGTAACTTAAGAAAACTCGCATTAACAAAAACTATGCAAGAATTGTATGAATTTAATTAATTGAATCCCAGTTTTAACTGACCATAGCTGCTTGAAGCCAGTAAAGGAACAAAATAAGTCGTCCTACATATGAGGTCATGATAACTGGAATTTTGGTATCAGCTTAAAAAATGACCCACTTAACAAAATAACTAAAGTAACTGAGTTTTTTTTCATTGCAGGGTGTCCTGAAAGGCTTTAAAGGTGAACTCATCCATGTTTATAATAAACGTGATGGGGCATTGCGGAGTTCTGAATATTTCGATAAACTAAAGGACAACTGTAACATCATTCTTCTTGGTGATTCCTTGGGTGATTTGAATATGGCAGACGGTGTTCAAAATACTGAAAGCATACTCAAAATTGGATTCTTAAATGATAAAGTAAGAAATTTGATGTTGTAAAGAATTAGTAGAAATCTGCAGAATTTTACAGTACCTGCTTTTTTTTTTTTTTTTGCATTAACTAAGCAGACCCAAGATTTTGTGTCAGTGGAATGCCAGTGAGCATTGCATTCACTTTTTTGTTGTGAAATTGGGCTTCCCATGTGGCAATGTTCATAAGATTGGTTCATGGCTGGTCTATCTCTCTGTCCTAACCCCGTTGTACTGCCTCCCCCCCCCCATCCCATAACCTCAGACACCTGTACTAATCAAGAGTTTATCTCTGCCTCAAATATATCCACTGACTTGGTCTCCATCACCTTCTGTGGCAAATGGTTCCACAGATTCACCACCGTCTGACTAAAGAAATTCCTCCTCATCTCCTTCCTAAAAGAATGACCTTTAATTCTGAGGGTATCGCCTCCAGTCCTAGACTCTCCCATTAGTGGAAGCATTCTCCCTAAATCCACTCTATCCAAGCCTTTCACTAGTCTGTACGTTTCAATGAGGCCCCCGCCCTCATTCTTCTAAACTCCAGCGAGAGCCCAGTGCCATCATATGGAATCTGCAATGTATTTCCAGAGTGCTGTCTGAAATCCGTGGACTGAATAGAACATGCTGGAAACATTTTGTTTCGGGTCAAGTCCTTTTTGGCATTTTGAGTTAGGACCCTTTTGAGTCGGAATAAAGGACCCGACCCAAAAGCATGTCTGTCCATTCCCTCTACATATGCTGTCTGCCCCACTGAGTACCTCCAGCACTTTGTTTTTTCTATGTATGTACTATTGGACCATTACAATAAATATGTCAGAAACTGTACAGAGCCAATTTATTGTGTTAAAGATCTGGCTGTTTCAGTGAAAATGGCCCAGCGTTGCTACTTTAGCTTGTCATTCTTTCCTCACTATGTCACACGATAGCACCTTAATATCTCTAAACTTGACATTTTTCAATGTGTTTAGGTGGAAGAAAGTTTGGAAAAGTACATGGACTCTTATGATATAGTACTTGTGGGAGAGGAAACATTAGATCTGGTCAACGCTATCCTTCAGAAGATCCTGTGAATGGAGAACGGAGGCACCCAGGCCAAGAGAGCTCGGAACCACAATACTCCTCTACCTTTTTTTGGTTAATGGTCAGCCAATTTATTGAAAATACTGTTTTTCAACGAACCGAAGAAAGTATGTATTTTTTAAATTTGAACGTGGCAAATGAATTTGTCCTTACAATGAATGAAGAGACTTTTAGTAGTTCTTTATTTCACTGGCCACTTTGAACCAGGTCAACTACAGGCCTGTTTCACAGATTTAGACTACCTCCAGAAATCTTAGTTTAAATTCTGTCCATAATATTTTAAAACATTTCCATTAATGATATTGCAATATACATTAATGAGGTTTGTGTATTCTGCGCTTGGCTTACTGAATTCCAAATTACCCACATATAACTATCACAAGTTATTCTGTCTAAATGCTCAGAATTAGGATGTTTTAATTGTTTTAATCATTTTGTAGATGTAGATAATTCTGAGGATACATGTTTATTTGGCCATACCTTGTGTTTACTATAGGGCATTGTTATCTGTTTAAAGCAAATGATGTAGATAAAAAAACAATTGTACTCCACATTAAATTGGAGGAATGTTTTTTTTTTTAATATACTATCTACTTTCTTAATGTTGTTATTGGACTCCAATAAATTCTTCCACTCCATCAGATTTCTAGTTTTTTTTCTGAACCTCTTGGTGCTGACAAGTTCCTTGTTTTGTGAGATGAAGGCTGAAATTTATTCACCAATATGAATATATCTTAATGAAGGCACAAAAGATGCTGAAATTCAGAGCAAAAATATAGGCAGCTGGAGGAACTCGGTGGGTCAGGCAGGATCTGTGGAGGGAAATGGACCGGTGATATTTTGGATCAGGATCCTTCTTCTGGAGAAATGTCAAATGACCCTTTCCCTCAGCTGCCTGACTCGCTGTTCTTCCATTAGTTAGTTGTTTTGCTGAATAGACCTTGTCCTGCATGTATTCAAGAGGGAGTTAGATATGGGACTAATGGAATCAAGGGATATGGGAAGAAAGCAGGAAAGAGGTACTGATTTTGGAAGATCACCCATGATCATATTGAATGGCGGTGCTGGCTCAATGGGCCGAATTACCTACTCCTGCACCTATTTTCTATGTTCCTATATTATATGGTGAGAAACAAGATGTCATTGTCAGTAGACGTAGTTTGCTGCTTTGCACCCCACCGGGTTCAGTGCTGACTTTGGATGCTGTCTGTGTGACCTTTGCTTGTTCTCATGTAACTGCATGGGTTTCTCTGGGTGCTCCAATTTTCTCCAATATTCCATAGGTTAATTGGCCACTGTAAATTGCCCGCAGTAGTGCACTGTTGAGTGGTATGATCTGAGGGGACAGTTGATGAGAATATGGGGAGAATATAAAAACTAAATTATTGCAGGATTAATGTAAAATTGGTGGTTGACAGTAGGCCCAAATTCAGTGGACCTGTTTCCGTACATGATTTCTCTAAATCTGTTTTGGTCAGGTATCAATCCAGCGATTGCAATACAAAAAGGTCTCTTGGCTCTCAAGTGCAACTCGGAGGTGGGGCTGTGCTGTCAAAGTTGCTGCTTTTCATGGCCAATCTCCACTCAAGTGGATCCAGTAGCACTGTAATAAATCGGCATACGGGAGACGGACAGAACACCCGAGTGGTGCTGTTACAACAAGTTCGCTTAAAAGACAATAAAACCAGGAACTAATCGTTGACATCATTAAGGGGAAGCCTGGAGATAACGTGCCAGTTTTCATTAGTGGGTGTAGATGGAGAAAATTAGTGGCTTCTACTTCCTGGGTGTTAACGTCACGGATGACCTGTCCTGATACGTGGTTCCCCCTGCATTTTGGGATTGTGTTCCCTGGTTTTGGGCATTCCAGTCAAGTGAAGTATCACCCCTAGCACCTACCCTAGATAGTTTGCCCTCCCCACATCCTAGGAATTAAACTGAACAGTTGCACTTCCTTCATTCTAACTACAGTGGTGATTCTGCAGACAGGGAGTTGAGATGCATAGATTCTGGTTTACATCAAAAATAGACACACAATGCTGGAGTAACTCAGCGGGAAAGGCAGCGTCTCTGCGAGAAGGAATGGGTAACGGTTTGGGTCGAGACCCTTCTTCAGACTGAGAGTCGGGGAAAGAGAAACAAGATATAGACGGTGATATAGAAAGATATAGAACAAAGAAATGATGAATATGCCAAAAAAGTAATGGTGATCAAGGAAGCAGTCCATTGTTAGCTGTGGGCAAGGTGAAACCAAGGTATACAATCAAACTCGCCAGGACACCAGTGAAACTAATACAACAACTAGGGTGGGGGAGGGACAGAGAAAGGGATGCAAGGGTTACTTGAAGTTAAATAAATCAATAACCTACCCCTTGCAAAATTTCAGGTGCTGTTTCTCCAATTGATTTAGTCAGAGGGTGGAGAATCTGTGGAATTCTTTGCCACAGGGGGCCATCAGTGGATCAGTGAGGCAGCGATAGATAGAATCTTGATTAGGACAGGTGTCAGAGGTTATGGGGAGAAGGCAGGAGAACAGGGTTAGGAGGGAGAGATAGATCAGCCATGATTGAATGGTGCAGTAGATTTGATGGGCCAAATGGCCTAATTCTTCTACTATTCCTTATGACCTTATGAAAGAGTGATAGAGCACATTTTTTTTCAATTGATCAGAGACACCCAGCATGGATTTAGACGTTGGTCTTAAGCTGCTTATACTTTTTGAAATGACTACAGTAAAAATGTGCTACCAATTGACATATTTTATATGAAATGTCAAACAGCTGGCATAAGTTGTGGCTTGGGGAATTTGCTGATGGGGAAACTGGCTGAACTGTAGTGGACGGAAAATAAGCACTCGCTGGCAAGATGTAACCAAGAACATCGCTGAATGCTAAGTTCCAATTTTGATGATGATGTTACAAAGAACCATAAGTCACCAAGAAAATATATTAGATTGAGTAAATGAGCTACATTTTAGCAAATAGAAATCTGTTCAGCTTACAATAAAATGAACAAAAAATACTTGATTAATGATAACTGCACACACTGCTGGTTACACTACAGGAAGGAGGTGATAGAATGGAGAGCTGCAGGAGATTAGCAAGAATACCGGTTGCACTACAAAATATTGGCTGCGATGAAAACTGGAAAAGCTGCTTGCTTTAGAAACATAGAACATAGAAATTTGGTGCAGGAGTAGGCCATTCGGCCCTTCGAGCCTGTACCGCCATTCAATATGATCATGGCTGATCATCCAACTCCCGTACCTGCCTTCTCTCCATACCACCTGATCCCCTTAGCCACAAGGGCCACATCTAACTCCCTCTTAAATATAGCCAATGAACTGGCCTCAACTACCCTCTGTGGAACAGAGGAGGCCATAAAGAAAATGTAGATGCGATTAGGTAAACAGGAATGACTAGTCTTTCAATGCAGAACAGGCAATAGCTAAAAGGCTTAGATTTTATGATAATTATTTAAGAAAAAAGGTATGGGAGAAATAAAAAGACTGGAGTAACTCAGCGTGTCAGTCAGTATCTCTGGAGAATATGGATCGGTGGCATTTGGGTTAGGACCCTTCCTCAGGCTAATTTTAGTGTGGGGAGAGGGGGAAACAAAGCTGGAAGAGAGGTGGGAGCAGGTCAGAGCCTTGTTCTGCATAGGGGCCGGGGCCCATCTGTGAGCGGATGGCAGGCCACATCTATCGCCATAGTGTGACACTTGGTGTTGTTTTTCGCATTCGTTTTCACCTGTTTTTCAATTAGTTTTCTGCAGTTCCCAGGTTCCCTGGCTGCAGTTTCCAGGTTGGCTTGCCTGCCCCGGGACTGGCTGCAGTTTCCAGGTTCCCCGTGTGCCCCCGGACTGGCTGCAGTTCCCAGGTGGCCCCACGCCCTAGCAAGTGATAGGAACTGCAGATGCTGGTTTAAACCGAAGATTGACACAAAAAGCTGGAGTAACTCAGCGGGTCGGACAGCATCCCTGGAGAAAATGAGGCCCTCACACGGCTCCTCAGTACCCCGCCGCTCTGCTGTTGCTCCCCCTTCCCCCAGTCGCAACAGGAACAGAGTTCCCCAAGTCCTCACCTTTCACCCAACCAGTTGCTGCATACAACATATAATCCTGACATTTTAGCCACTTCCAACAGGATCCCACCACTAGTCGCATCTTCCCATCTCCACCCCTGTCTGCCTTCCACAGAGATTGTTCCCTCCGCAACTCCCTGGTTAACACATCCCTCTCACCCAAACCACCCACTGCCCAGGTGCTTCCCCCTGGAAGTAGATGTAACACTTTCCCTATACCTCCTCCCACGACTCTGTCCAGGGGACCCAGACAGTCCTTTCAGGTTAGGCAGAGGTTCACTTGTATCTCCTCCAACCTCATCTACTGTATCTTGTTCAAGATGTGGATTCTTATACATCGGCGAAAAGAAACGTAGACTGGGCGATTGTTCTGCTGAACACCCTCACTCAGTCCGCCTGAACCTACCCGATCTTTCCGTTGCCATACACTTCAATTCCCATTCCCATGCTGCCCTTTCTGTCCTGGGCCTCCTCCATTGTCAGTGAGGCCAAGCACAAATTGGAGGACAGCACCTCATATTTCGCTTGGGCAGCTTACGACCCTGCAGTATGAATATTGATTTCTCTAACTTCAAGTAACCCTTGTATCCCCTTTCTCTCTCCATGCCCCCCACCCAAGCTGTAATAACTTCAAAGTCTTGTTGAGTCATTGTCTGTAACATGTTTTCACCTAGCTCACAGCTAACAATGGCCTGTTTCCTTTATCAGTGTTACTTTTGTGAATATCTTTCACTCATTTGTTCTATATCTTGTTATAAGTCTATACCTCTCATTTCCCTTTCCCCTGACTCTCAATCTGAAGAGGAGTCTAGACCCGAAACATCTCCTATTCCTTTTCTCCAGAGTTGCTGTCTGACCCGCTGAGTTACTCTAACCTTTTGTGTGTATCCTAGCAAGTGATAGGTGGATGTAGGGAGGGTATTTGATTGTCCAAAAGACAAGAGATAAAAAAACAAGTGTGAGAAAAGGATTAAAGGGGCGTGAAATGTGAATCCAAAGAAAATAATATCGGTGGAGGGGGGAAAAGTAGAAATGGGTATGCATCCAGGAAAATGAGGATGGGGGGAGAAGCAAGTTTTTTTTAAAATACAAGCTATTTTGGGGTTTTGTCAAGGTAGAAACTCTTCCTCCATTTAAAAAGTACAGGCAACGTTAGTGGTATCCTTATACTCAAGGCTACAGACCAAGAGTTGGAAGTGGAATAGGGCTAGCCAGACCTTTTGCAAGCATAGTCACAACAGGGCAAGTGCTTGTTCATAAATTGATTACGTAACAGCGACAGTATTCCTTTCATGTCCCCATTTTTATTTCACGTCAGTTCCATTAGAAGTAAAAACTTTGCCCGGTAAAAAAGATGGTTTGTGAGAAACCAAATCACAACACCACAGTAGACTGTACTGATCATGGTGTTGGTGCAGTCGTCCAATAAGCACCACATCTCATTTTACACAATGTTCAATTTATCAAGTTCCAAAACCAACAATACAAAAGTGGGCACCTATGGTATTTAGCTTAGTAAGGCTTTGTGTCTTTGTTTCTAAAACCATTCTTTGTATTACTTTTCTCTTGAAAATCTGCTCAGAACAGATAGAAAATGTAAAAAATATTAGGAAATATGGTATAAATAGACCAACACCAAACCGTTTCCTGTTTAAAAGCAAGATACTGCAGGTCTTGTGGCGGCGCGACTCGCGTTGCAGCGGCCCCTACAGCGTGTCTGTCTTTTTTTAATGTTATTGTTTAGTTAAATGTAGTTGTTCGTGTTTTTTAATACTGTGTAATGTGGGGGGCGGGGGGAAGGGGGAAACTTTAAAAAATCTCTTCCCTGCACGGGAAACCCGACCTTTTTCCTGTCGGGTCTCCGGTGTCGTTGGGGCCTAGCACTGTGGAGCGGCCTCCAGCCGGAACGACCTGGGGGCTCCATTCGCGGAGCCTGCGGACTTACCATCGTGGAGAGCGGTGGTGGCTCGCTGCTGCGGCCCGACCCCGGAGCTCGGAGTCTCCAGCCGCAGCTGCAGGCCGGTGGACTGTGATATCGGGAGCTCGCCGGTCCGGGTGGGAGACCGCTTTTCATAGCTCCCGCAACGCAACATCTCCAGCCCGTGTCGCGGGGTTGGAACGACCCAGAGGGGGGGCCGTACATCGCCCGGCGCGGCTTTGATGGCCGCGGGACTTTCCAACGCCTGCCAGGGGCTCCAACTGTGTGACATTTAGACCTGGAGCGGGGCCGTACATCACCCGGCACGGCCTTAAATGGCCATGGGACTTACCATCGCCCGCCTGGGGCTTCGACATCGGGAGAGAAATGGTGCAGGGGAGAGCAAAAATGTTGCCTTCCATCACAGTGAGGAGGAGATTCACTGTGATGGATGTTTGTGTGAATTGAATTGTTTGTAATATCTTGTAGGAATTGTCTTTGTTTGTATGGCTGTGGAAACGGAGTTTCGTTTGAGCCTCACTGAGGTTCAAATGACATGTAATAAATATTGTAATGTATTGTATATTGTGTTTGAAATCTGAAATAAAAATAGAAAATTGTGCAAATGTTCAGCAGATCGGGCAGCATGCAGAGAAAAAGAGAATTATACAGGTTTGGATTGATAACCCTTCAAAGTAATCACACATACTGCCTGACCTGCTCTATTTTTCCAACATTTTCTGTTATTTATTTCTTCTCCCCGAGATCTTGACTTGTCATTTGCAGATTTTTTAAAAAACTTGTTTCCCCTGCAGCAAGTGTGAACTATCGTTCTCATCCATTAAATGTCAGGAAGGTGAACACAACCCGATACGTTGCTTGGAACAAATGCCACATACATAGCAGAAACTCTTGTTTGTTTCATTTTAATCCTCTCACCTTTCAAAAAAGGGGGAAGCGCGAACAAGGCACTGGGTAATGCTTTTGCATCTACAGTTCGTAACATTTTAATCAGACCGGATTATCTAGAATATAAAAGTTAAAAGATATTTACTTGCATATTGTAACATTCTTCGGTTTTCTTGATCACAAGATTGATGGATGTTGATATTATTGTATTGAATTTAGATTTCAAGAAAGACAAATCTGGAGTGTACAACATGAGGGGACAGGAGAGGGGAAGGAGTTTAATTTCCTCAAATACTGACTAAAATAAAATGTGGAAAATCAGGAATTCTGTGAACACATATCGCTTTCAGTCATGGATGAGCAATTGGGAATTGATGTTTTGAGATAACTTATCCCAATAATAAACCAATACCCTACACTGTGGAATAGAACATATGATAGAGAACCCAAAGGTTAACCCTTTAGTCTGCACTCATTAGCAGCACAGATGTGCAACCTTGGTGTTACAGCTCATCGTGTTGGGAGTTATCCTTCAGCCTGAATTCATCATCTGTAATCTTGCCATCCCCATTCTGGTCCTGTTTGGAGAACATGTCCTCGATGATTTTCTCTGGAGAGAAACCAGGAGCCAGTTTCCCCTGACCGCTGTCCACTTGGGCCAGGATATATTTGGAGAACTGCAACAAAAAGCAAAAAAGGATATTAGAGGGAAATCCAAAATTGGAAGAACAGCTTCTGAGGCTGGATAATGTGCAGGAGCTTGTGTTATTTGGGACAGATACTCCTTCTCCTCAAGAGCTCCTAGATTCAATTCCCACTCCAAGACCTTGAGAAAATAAATCAAAAATCAGATGCTGGACATCTGAAATCAAGCCAGAAAATGCTAGAAATACTCAGTAGGTCTGGTTGCATTCGTCCAATGTAAGCATGTCGAGCTTAATATACAATTCATTTCCAGAATATTCTGTTCTCCTCCAGGTCATGATGGATTTAGACCCAGGGATAGAAACATAGAAACTAGGTGCAGGAGTAGGCCATTCTGCCCTTCGAGCCTGCACCTCCATTCAATATGATCATGGCTGATCATCCAACTCGGTATCCTGTACCTGCCTTCTCTCCATACCCCCTGATCTCTTAAGCCACAAGGGCCACATCTAACTCCCTCTTAAATATAGCCAATGAACTGGCCTCAACTACCTTCTGTGGCAAAGAGTTCCAGAGATTCACCACTCTGTGTGAAAAATGTTTTTCTGATCTCGGTCCTAAAGGATGTCCCCTCTATCCTCAAACTGTGACCCCTTATCCTGGACTTCCCCAACATCGGGAACAATCTTCCTGCATCTAGCCTGTCCAACCCCTTAACAATTTTGTAAGTTTCAATAAGATCCCCCCTCAATCTCCTAATTTCTAGCGAGTACAAGCCGAGTCTATCCAGTCTTTCTTCATATGAAAGTCCTGACATCCCAGGAATCAGTCTGGTGAACCTTCCCCTGTACTCCCTCTATGGCAAGAATGTCTTTCCTCAGATTTGGTGACCAAAACTGTACGCAATACTCCAGATGTGGTCTCACCAAGACCCTGTACAACTGCAGTAGAACCTCCCTGCTCCTATACTCAAATCCTTTTGCTATGAATGCTAACATACCATTCGCTTTCTTCACTGCCAGCTGCGCCTGCATGCCTACTTTCAATAATTGGTGTACCATGACACCCAGGTCTCGTTGCATCTCCCCTTTTCCTAATTGGCCACTGATCCTAATTGGATGAGGAAGGGATGGTGATATATATATGGTTTGAGATTAGGGGACTTAGATCAAAGCAATGTCTCTCTACCATTGCTGTTGGCATAGATCAAAATGAGAAATAACTCCTTCCCAAAGTAAAATATTGCAGGCACTGGAAATCTAGAATAATAAAATCAGAAAATGTAGGACATACAGCAGGTCAGACCAGTTGTGGCAGTTATGAAGACATATCATCCACTGAATTCCTACCTTTCTCCTCAGATGCTCCCCATCCTAATAAGCATTCCTTATAAGCCTTTCCCTATGTGGAGCAGAGGCAGCAGACATTCATCATGACATTTACATTAATGATGAGACGGAGTGCAGGAATTCTGAACCCCGTAGCAACTTCTCCCTTAATGTTAGTAAGAAAAAGGAGATAGTGATCGACTTCAGGAACCGAAGCAGTGCACACACACACACACACATACATTGATGGCGCCAAAGTAGCATCAAGTTCCCACGAATAAATATCACCAACTACGCTTACTGGACTAGCCATATCGAAGCAATGGCTAAGAAAGCACACCTCTACTTCCTTGGAAGGCTTAGATAGTTCGGCATGCCCCCATCAACCCTCAGTAGCTTCTTCAGATCCACCATAAAAAAAAGCTTTTTATCAGGATGCATCCAAGCCTGGTTTGGGATTAGCTCCATGCAAGACTGCAAGAATTTGCAGAGTTCAGAACATAGCCCCGACCTTCACACAAACCAACCTCTCTTCCATGGACTCTACCTACACTTCACACTGCCTTGGCGAGGCCACCAGCATAATAAAGGAACAGTCTCACCCCAGTCACTCTTCTCCTCTGAAGCATGGTGTACATATTTTGAAAACGCAAACTTTCGGATTCTGGGACAGTTTCTTCTCAGCTGTTATCAGGCAATTGAACCATCCTCTCACCAGCTAGATTGAGTCCTGACCTCCCATCTATCTCTGGAAACATTTGAACTATCTTTAATCAGACTTTATCTAGCACTAAACGATATTCCACCGGGTGGCGCCGTCAGCGATGCAGCCTCGCCAACAGTCCGTCTGGTTTTACTCTTTTTTTTGGGGGGTTTTGTGTGTTTTAAAATAATGTATTAATGTTCTTTGGTTTGTTTTATGTGGGAGGTTGGGGAGGGGGTCGGGGGAAACCTTTTTTCAACCTCCAACCTTGCCGGAGATGCGATTGTTTACCGGATCATATATCAGGTCGTTCTGCGGCCAAACATCATGGAACTGGCGGCCTTGCTCTGGACTGACATTGAGCCCCACCACAGGGCCGTGGACTTACCATAACAGCCTGCGATCCCTTGCCTGGGATCGATGCTCCAACTGCGGCCTGCGGATTTCACCATGAGGAGCTCGCTGTCTCGGGTAGAGGCTGATGTTGGGAAGTTCCAGTCGCAGAAGGTTTCGACCAGTCCCGACCCGGGGTAGATCGCCCGGCACGGGGGAGCTGAGATCCCCCCCCCCCGTTGCAGGAGTTTGATCGTCCCGTCAACGGAAGGCTCGAGGCCCCCGACCGCGGGACGACAAAGAAGGGATGAGATTTAATTTTTTTTTGCCTTCAATCACAGTGAGGAATGTGCAGGAGTCACTGTGGTGAATGTTTATGTTAAAATGTATTTTGTGTGTTTCGTTGTTTTTTTATTGGTATGACTTTACGACAAATCAAATTCCTCAAGTTACAAAACATACTTGGCTAATAAAGTAATTATGATTATGATGATATACCCAGGACAGCTTTCATTTACTGGCAACACTGGTTGTCAATAGGGCAAGTATTCCACGGCAAATCACTGCTACAGCTCCATAGTAAACACAGCATGAAAAGGGACACAAATGCAGACTGAATCTAAACCACTTCTTCTGACATAGCTTTGAGAATATCGTTAGTTTGTTTTAACAAAGTAAATAATGCACTACTACTTAAACTGACACCACGATGTATCTTGGCTAAGATGAGAATGTATAAACATATTCAAACTTCATTAACTAAGCTTCAGCAAGCACATGGACATTTTAAAAGTATTTTCCTCCTCTGGGGCTCGACAGTCTTGCACTGATGTTGGCTTGGTCCTACCGGGGCAGGTGCCGAGTTGTCCAAGTCTCAGGTAAGGGTTTACAAGTCAAACTAGAGTCCAACCATGAAGGCAGATAGCGAGATGCTTCTTTAATGTTTGCATTGCAAATTCTTAGAATTGTGGCTGCTGGCCATTAGTACATTTGAGGTTGATAATTTATAGGCCACCCAGGATTTGAGAATTAGACAGAATGTGGAGGTCGACAATGAGCTAAGGTCGGGTTGAGTTTCAGGAAAGTCTCAAAGTCCCAGTCTGCCTCGTGCTGCTTTCACATCATTACATAACAAACTCTTTGTACAAACGTTGGAGAGTGGGATGAAGCACAGCATTCCCCTGACATGTACCTTCACTCTCTCAAACCGGCAACCTTACACGGCAGACTGAGAGTGGTGAAACCAATGTAAAACTCACACAACACAAACACCAGACCAAATCCTCACAATCTTAGACAAGCATTTCCACTGCATTAAATTCAACTCAACCTTCTCTTTCCTCTTCTACGCAACCCCCACACACTATTATTCTTCTACCCAAATCCCACCCTATCCCCATACGTCCCCATCCCTCTACCATCTAAGGTATACCATATCCCCTCACTCATCCGTCATCCTACCCCATCCACATCCAATCCATACACATCCCATCTACAACCCATTATTCCCCAACCCACCCTCCCCATCCTTTCCCCTTCTTACCATCCCATAAATGCTACCCCCCCCCCCCCCCCCCCCCCCCCCTTTACGCTGCTGCTCCTTTGAACTAGTGTTCATTTTACCTCTTCTGGAGTGACTTCCTTGTTGTCATCCTTGTCTATCTCCTGGAAGATGTCTGGTGACACCTCTTTGTTCCAAACAAACATGTAACCCTCCGGGAGTCCGGACACCAGCTCGATCAGTTCCACATCAAAAATAAGCACCGCACTGCCAGGTACCTCTCCCACTGTAGGACAGGAGACAAGAGAAAGTCAAAAACAGCAAAGAAAGCGAATGATATGTCAGCACTCATAGCAAAAGGATTTGAGTATTGAGAAAATATTTGATTTGAGGTTCTACTACAGTTGTACAGGGTCTTGGTGAGGCCACACCTGGAGTATTGCATACAGTTTTGGTCTCCTAATTCTTGCCGTAGAGGGAGTACAGAGAAGGTTCACCAGACTGATTCCTGGGATGTCAGGACTTTCATATGAAGAAAGACTGGATAGACTCGGCTTGTACTCGCTAGAATTTAGAAGATTGAGGGGGGATCTTATAGAAACTTACAAAATTGTTAAGGGGTTGGACAGGCTAGATGCAGGAAGATTGTTCCCAATATCGGGGAAGTCTAGAACAAGGGGTCACAGTTTAAGGATAAAGGGGAAATCTTTTAGGACTGAGATGAGAAAAACATTTTTTAGACAGAGAGTGGTGAATCTCTGGAATTCTCTGCCACAGAATGTAGTTGAGGCCAGTTCATTGGCTATATTTAAGAGGGAGTTAGATGTGGCCCTTGTGGCAAAAGGGGTCAGGGGTTATGGAGAGAAGGCAGGTACAGGATACGGAGTTGGATGATCAGCCATGATCATATTGAATGGCGGTGCAGAATAGCATCGATCAAACACCCATGCTATAGTCACTCCTGGCAACGTACACTTTAATCTCAACAATATGAGGCATCTCACATCACATTCCCTCCAGTGCTGACTCCTGCAACCACACAGAACATTTCCTGTGACTGAGTGATGTGGGGAGAGGAGATCAGAATGAGCACTTACTGGTAACATCCAGAAATTAGTTATCTGAAGTGTCAGTACATTGGAGCATGGAACATTCCTGCTCAGTGTGACCTGTGTAATAATCATATTTATGCTATAAATCATGACAATTTCAGTAACTGACCTGGGAAACAAATGACATATTCAGTAGGTTAATAGAATAAGCGGTTGGAGAAAATACTGCAGGGATTGTGATTGATGAGGTGACAACCTATCAGGGGAGTTCTCATCTGATGTATTACTCTTCGAAGGGCCAAGCGGACTCCCATGTTATAATGCAGGGGTTGTGCTAATCGGTCTCACAGAGACCACTATTAATCAGGAGAGTGACTGGGCATGTCACAAATAATGTCAATCACACCTGAGATTTGCTTGTGTTTGATCATGCTTACAACCAATGATCGTTTTAAATTACCGGTAATCATTATTTGTGGTGTCTGTTCTCACAATGAAGGGTCTGAGACTAAACCAAAGCAATAACTTGTTACATACCAACCCCTCTCTCTCCATAGCCCAAGTGAGGTGGGATTACGATAGTCCGTCTCTCTTCAACGCACATGTCTCTGAGACCCATGTCCATCCCAATGACCACTTGACCAGATCCCAGGACAATGTTGTACGTTTTTCCATAGTTGTGACTGAAAGAAATTGGCTTTCATGAATGGCAATTAGTCATAGAATCGTAGCGGGCTAGAGCACAGTAGGCCCTTCAGCCCACCAAGTCTGTGCCAACCATCAGGCTACCACATTATCTCTGCACATCCCTCTAAGCCTTTGAAGATTGGCCTCCGAGAAGCAGAAATAGGCCGAACAGCTGAATGTAGTTAACCAGCAATATCAGTCACTTCTTCCAATACCCTCACCACACACCAGGTAAACAGCTGCGATATCATCTTCCCACAGTTACTGCTGGACTTCAGGTTTAATTACTCGCCCTCGTAGCATTCAAAGGGATGAAGGGGGAGAAAGGGACAGAGGGATAGAAAGGCTGAAGGCAGGGAGAAAGGCAGGGAGAGAGGAGAGGGAGAGAATGTTGGAAGAAAGAGCGAGGGGAGAGAGGGAGAGGGTGCAAGAGAAAAGGATGAGAGAGAAAAATGAAACAAAATCATGTCACCGCCCACAGAGTCCCATGAACAGTTCCAGGAGTCCCCATTCCGCGGACACCCCCACCTCCACCCGGCACTGCGGACACAAACCACGCTCTCCCCACAGACCCCGCAAAACCGGCAAGCCCCCAGTGTGGCTCAGGAGGCCCCACCCACCTCCTTCCAGTCTCCTCCTTCCTCTCGTGTTCGGCACTGCAGATCCCTCCCCCCCTGTACCCACTGTCGTGGACCGTGTCAGCTAATCCAGGACTGAGGTTGCAGTACACATATAGGGTTAACATTCTGGAGGCGGAGCACACGCCCACGTCTTGGACCCGATCCAAGAACATCTGTTCTTAAGTGTCACCAGATTGCTGAGCTTCCACATCAGCAGAATGAAGCCCTCAGGCGGAGAGGGGGGAGGGGGGAGGAAGAATTCATGCCACGGAAACAAAAATCAACGAGTAATCCAGGTGATCCAGAGCCCATCTCATTGAATCAACCACTGGGTCATATTACACCAGGGCAGGCCATCTTTGCGTTCCCTCAAATCACAGTCCTAATTCGGCAGATTCTGTGTTGGTCAGACTTGCCTCTCCGCCTGTCTCAGGCTTAATTACCTCCTCCCTGGCACTGCGCAGCCATCCGAGTTCATTGGTCTACACCCTGTAGAAACACCATGAAACACCCTTTGTTCCATCAGTTCATCCTGCACTTCTCTGCCACTGAATATCATTAGTTTTTCCTCTGTCCCTGTTTTGTTGCAGGCTTTCAGCTCCAAAACATTAACCCTGTTTCTCCATCCAGAGATGATGCCCGAGCTGTTTCCAACATTTTCGGTTTTTGTTTCAGATTCCCATCATCTGCAGTTTTTATTTTGACCTTCGTTTTACGGCCATTTTCCAATATCTCAGAATCTATGACTATCACAAATCTATCAATCTGGATTTAAAGTAACAGTCTACCTGGCATTAGTTGCTGATGGTGGAGGAGAGCTCTATTTACCACCCACATGTTGGAGTGTTTCCACTCCAGTGAAAAAGTATTTCACTGTATCTTGGTATACGTGATAATAAATTCCAAAGTTCACCAGGAAACCTGGTCTCTGACCAGCATAAAACATCATCTCCATTCACGCTCTCAGCTCCTCGCTTCTAGTAACTAAATCACCACAACCAGTTACATTCCCGGGGAAACAAACTTAGATTGTGAAATATTTGCTTTAATATTGGGTCTTGGGGTAGAGGTATCATCCTGTACATGAAGGCTGCGCCCTCCGCAAGGCTAGAATTTTGTTGGGTTCAGCACTGCTCTGTGTAATCCAGTTTAGTTTAGAGATACAACGCGGAAACATCCCTGTACATCAACGCTATCTACACACAATAGGAACAATTTTCACGTACAAAGTAGCCAATGAACCTGTATGACTGTAGTGTGGGAGGAAACCAAAGATCTCGGAGAAAACCCACACAGTCACGGGGAGAACGTACAAACTCCATACAGACAGCACGCGTAGTCGGGATTGAACCCGGGTCTCTGGTGCTGCAAGAGCTGTAAGGCAGCAACTCTACCGCTGCCCCACCATACTGGCCATCGTCCTGCTGCAACGCTTCTCCCTCTCGTCCAGAGCACAGACGGGGCAGCATCCTGATAGCTGTTGTGATCATTTTCACCACCAGTCAATCACATTTTAAATGAAAATCAAGATTTGTAGATGCTAGAAATTAGAAATAAAACCAGAAAATGCTATTGATCCTCTGCAGGGCAGGTTTTGATTTAGTGCGGCTTTTTACTAAGTCCAGGACTTAGCTTTAGCACTGTGACTGGTGTAAGACCACGACAGTCTACCTGCCAACCGTTTACAAAGGAAAAGCAATACTTACGTTGAATCTAACCGTGTCCCATCCATTAGTGTGGCGTTAAAATGGTACTTGATGTAATCTCCTTTCTTGCTTCGTGCGGTACAGTTGCTGGGCTTATGGTTGGTTTGGATCTCGACTTTATCGGATGGGTTGTGTGCATCGATCAAATGGATGTGAAAGACAAGGACAGCAGAGCCAGGGATACTTCCAACTACATACGGGAAACAGGGGATCAGAGCGACACCAGTCAATGGTCAAGAAAACATTTCTCATCACAAGTTTCTGTGCAAGTCTATTCAAATCATAACTAGTTCTGTTGGGTTTAAGGACCTCCATTTAATGTTTCATGTGTCATTCCTAACTGTCACTGTATGTCATGTTGTCACTTGCGGGCGGAGCACCAAGGCAAACTCCTTGTATGTGGATACTTGGCTAATAAACTCAAACACACACACATTTGTTCCCAGTTGTGAACCTAGTGAAATCTTGGAAAAATATGGTCTTCCTAGGAAGTGGGAGTTATGGAAGTAACACTACCTATGTTATTCAGACATAAATATGTAAAAAACTCCGATAACCCAGTATCTAATTTTTTGGAAATCTGATCATGGATCACTATTATCCGTTTACCGCTCCCTTTTTAAACTCACTAGAACCTAATTTCTTGCTCTCCATTTAAACACATTGGGTGCACTGGAGAATGTTTTTACTCCTGTGCAAGACCCCAAAAAGGTGACGTGTAAATGTGTTTAATAGGAGTAACATCCGAAAGGATGGAAGACCTGCCACTCCGCAACATCAGATTCAGATTAGTTTATTGTCGAACACCAGGGTGCAATGAACAATTTTGTTGGCATCATGCTCAGAGTAAAGTATATGTGGTAATGATAGATATAATATAATAATGAATGGAGAGGGGGAGGGGGAGAGAGGGGGAGATGGGGAGGGGGGAGGGGGGGGGGGGGAGAGGGGGGGGGGAGGGAGGGGGGAGAGGGAGAGAGAGAGAGGAGGGAGAGAGAGAGAGAGGGAGGGGGGGAGATAGGCAGAGAGAGAGAGAGAGGGGGAGAGAGAGACATGGAGGGAGAGAGGGGGGGAGAGGGGAGAGAGGAGGGAGGGGAGAGAGAGGGGGAGGGGGAGAGGGGGGGGGAGGGGGGGAGAGAGGGGGGGGGAGAGAGGAGGAAGGGGAGAGGAGAGAGGGGAGGCAGAGAGAGAGAGAGGGGGGAAGGGAAGGAGAGGGGGAGAGAGGGGGGAGGGGGAGAGAGGGGGAGGAGATGGGGAGGGGGGGGGGAAGGGGGAGGGAGGTGGAGAGGGGAGGGAGAGTAGGGGGAGAGAGAGGGGGGGGGATGGGGGAGGAAGGGGGACAGGAGGGGGGAGATGGCGGACTTGAACTTGGCGAGCGGACGGCGCGGGCAGGGCCGACTGCGAGTGGGCGGCGGGCCTTGGCAGCTCTTGGAACCTCTGAAGTCCTCGGAAGCCCAACCAAATTACTGCATGTTCAGCGGCTTCAATCCAGAGCCCTGGGGGGGGGGGTTGAAAACTCTGCGCAGCTGGCCGCGAGGATCAGTGCCATTGCGACGTCATCAGCTCGTTAGCTTCAAAATATATCTCAGATTTGTGAATGATTTTAATTAAAAAACTCAAGAAATTATGAATCAAATTTTCAGACGAGGCGATTTTCGAGACCATGAGGTAAATCTCAATCGGAATATGTAAAAATGTCACCGTTGCCGCGTTGTGTTTTCGAGGAGATGTGAATCACAGAAAAACACACAAATACACACACACAGATACATCCACATCCAACATCAGTTTTGTAAATTTATTGATTGATGAGGGGCATACTTAGGATATAAAGTCTGAGCCTTTTCCCCAGAATAGGGGAGCCTAGAAAGAGAGTACACAGGTTTAAAATGAGAGGAGAGAGATTTAAAGGACATCTCAAAGGTAAGTTATGCATACAGAGCATTGTGGACAAGCTGTCCGAAGAGGAACGGAGGCAAATATAATTACAGCTTTTAAAAAGTGTTTGTACAGGTAACTTGGATGGGAAAGGTGTCGAGTGTTATGGGCCTAATGCAAGCAAATGGGATCAGCACAGATAGGCATCACGGTGGGCATGAACAAGGTGGATCGAAAGGCTGTCTGAGCTCCACAATTAAATTAAATTGTCCTTCTCTGGATTAACCCAACGTTTAACATCAAAGCTGTTTGTTTGATATACTATTTTGATATAATTTCTAGGCTAATATCTCTTCCAAAGAAATAAAATGGAATCTCTGGCAGAAATGCAGGATGGTAATATAATCAGGACGGTCAATTCATGATGTCAGACTCTACTCATTCAACACACGTGTCTGTAATGTATTGTGTGTAGCCAAGTTATACTGCTCACAGCAAATCAGTCCAGGTGGCACCGCAGTCGACATGGGTGAGAAGGACCCATTGCTGTGTTGTATGATTCTATGATACTGGATCAGTAAAGTGACAGCCATTTAAGGGGTCACCATAATAGCAGGAAAATAAACAACATTAAATAAAGTCAAAACCTAGCCAAGACCAATTATTAACTTGCACGAAATGAAAAGGTTTAAGGAATTTTACATGAACCCATTTCTAAATTGTACTTACTTACACCCTCTTCACCATACCCCAGGTGAGGAGGAATTACAATGGTCCTCCACTCTCCAATACACACATCCAGCAACCCTGCTTCCATTCCAGCAATCACCTGGCCAATCCCCACGTAGGTGTTATAGGTATGATTCCGGGAATAACTGGAAAAGAACCGGATAATGTTGGCCAGCAAGGTCTTTAAGGGACAATTGGAAGGGAACAGCTATCCATATTGGATCACATTTGTACCCATCCCCCTATCTAGTCTGAATCTGTACCCACTCCCACCTTGGTACACAAAAATGCTGGAGAAAATCAGCGGGTGCAGCAGCATCTATGGAGCGAAGGAAATAGGCGACGTTTCGGGCCGAAACCCTTCTTCAGACTTCGGCCCGAAACGTTGCCTATCTCCTTCGCTCCATAGATGCTGCTGCACCCGCTGAGTTTCTCCAGCATTTTTGTGTACCTTCGATCTTCCAGCATCTGCAGTTCCTTCTTGACCCCTCCCACCTTGGTCCACATTTGTTCCCACACCTGCTCCACCACATTTGAATTGCTCCATTCTGCTCATACCACTTCTGTACCCTTTGTCTTCTACCCGCTACAGATCTGTACCAACCCCTCCCCAGTCCACATTTGTTTTCCACACTTGTAATACTCTCCCATCCCTCTCCCATCCACATTTGTACCCTTCTCCATGACCCACCTTTGCACCCATGTTACCCCAGATGGCTCACATCTTTTCACTTCAACCCCACCCCCCTTAAACCACATCCATACACATTCCCTCGGTTCCACACGTGCAATCCCACCGCACTGGACCACATATATATCCCCACAATTCCACATCTGTTACAACACCTCACCTGTATGCCACCCGTCCACATCTGTACCCCCCACAGATCCACCGCCCAATCCCCCCCAGTCAACCACATCTGACACCTGCGCAAGACCAGCTGCAAACCACCCCCACCGCACTACACTTATAAATCATTCTCACCAGTAAACATCCGTAACCCACTCCACCAGTCCATATCTGTACTCCGACCTCCCCACTAGACACATCTGAAATACGCCCCCCCCCCAATCCCCCCACCCGCAACTGGTCCACATGGGGAGTCTCTCAATTTCAGACTGCAGCTGACCTCGATTCTAATCCTCCACCCATGGCAGACTCAAGTCAAGTATTATCACCAGCATCCCGGGGCTCCAGTGGGAAGTTGAGCAAGTTGGCCCATGGGCCAGGCTAGGTTCCCAGGTTTTATTCAACACTGACCCGGGCAGAAGATGCATCTTCTCAAACTCGGCAACACATGACCTTCACCCGGCCCATTCATCTAGATACCAGAACAACAATGAGATGCTGAAACATGTTTAAACATTACCTGGAATCAAACAGAGTGCCATCCATAAGGGTGGCGTTGTAGTGATATCTCACAAAGTCTCCTGACTTAGTCTTCCTGGGGCAGGGATTGGGCACAAATTCCTGCTCAATGGCTATGCTGTCTTTTGGATTGTGGAAATCGATCAAATTCACCCGGAAGATTAGAGTAGCTTGCGGAGGAATATCCTTTCCTGTTATATTAAAAGTAGAGAAGAAATTTACACAGAGGTACAAATAAACCAGCTACAACCAAATACCAAAGCAAACACAGCTTCCTCCCCCAAATTTACACCAGTCCTGATAATGCATATCTGTTAAAAAATGCAAAGTCTATTTAAAAAACAATTCAACACTAAATTCAGTTTACATGGAAGGTGGCGGCAGTTAGCTCTCCCTAAAATTCTTCCTCACCCAGCATTAACCAATGTATCTTTGTTTTTACAAAGGTCCAAAATGCTCTAGTCCCTCCCTCTCTCCTTGACCCCCACCAGTTCCTACACCCCTCCATATTTCTGTCGCTTCCTCCAGCCGCTGCACCACTCCATATTCTGTAACACCCTCCAAACCCTACACCCCTCCCTTCGTAACCCTTCTGGCCACTACATCCCTCCCTATGCATGTAACCCTGTCTGGTCCCTACACCCTTCTATACCTCGTTAATCCCCCTCCAGTGATTACACCACTCCCTATCTCTGTAACCACTTCTAAACCCCATACCCCATTCCAATCCTGCCCTCACCCATCCTTCTCGTCACCAAATTTATTAACTCTCTCATTGGATGTTGTCCCTTTACCGCCTGGGCCTCAAGCACTGGGATCTCTCTCTAATTTTCTGTCCCTCTTGCTTTCCCTCAAGTCAAGAAAAATTGTGTCCATTTGTCCCAAAGTTTCCAAAGTGACTCGCTGTCAATTTTGGTTTGATAATGCCACATAAAGTGAATTATTTTATTTTGCTGCATTAATGTTGCTACAGAATTGTTGTTAATATATCTATTCAACACACTATGAACATTTCTGAGTACGGTCATCATCTCCACCACAACTGGGAAGTTGAATTCAGAGACTTGTCCAAGCTGATGTACATTGAGTTTCATGCAGTGGGCTAGTCATTGCCTGAGGCCATTGGTGGGCTTACCATCTCCTCCATCTCCGTAGCCCAGGAAAGGGGGGATGGTGATGGTCCTTCTCTCCCCCATGCACATGCCCAACAGCCCTTCATCCATGCCTGGAATCAGCCAGCCGATTCCAATGTAGGTGTCATAGGTCTGCTGGCGAGTGTGGCTACAGAAACAAGACCTGGATGTGAGGACAAGCAGACCAAACCCAGCTCCAACAAGTCAGCAGCTCAAAGATTAATAACAGCAGCACGAGGCCTGCTGCAGCAACGGGTGCCACATGAGTTAGTACCTGGAATCAAAGAGAGTGCCATCAAGAAGGGTTCCATTGTAGTGGTAGCGGACAAAGTCAGACACCTGCACCAGGCGACTGCAGTTCTCCGGTTTATAGTGCACATCAATCTTCACCTTATCATCAGGGTTCCAGATATCAAGCATCAACACATCAAAGAACAAGGTGGCATCGGGTGGAATTGTATCAGCTGCACATCACAAATAATACGGTTAGTCCTGGCATGCTCCTACTGAGGTTTTACAGGGAATGTGCCATAGAATTGGCAGATTGATACCAGCACTTACATAGAAAACATAGAAACATAGAAAATATGTGCAGGAGGAGGCCATTCGGCCCATCGAGCCAGCACCGCCATTCATTGTGATCCTGGCTGATTGTCCCCTATCAATAACCCGTGCCTGCCTTCTCCCCATATCCCTTGACTCCACTAGCCCCTAGAGCTCTATCTATCTAAGGTTACATTGTAAGGACAGGCCATGGAAATACTATTTGCATTACTTAGTGTAAGAGGTTAACGGGGGTGGGCAGGGGGGGTGGGGTGGGAGGAAGAATCTAGTCAAGGAATTTAAAATCATAGAAATGAGATCTGTAGATCTTCATTAATTATTCAAGTAATATGGAGGAAAGACAGGAAGCAGCGGCAGGTGCAGATAACCTGGCTGAATGGTAAGATATGTTCAAACAGCCTTCCATGTACCAAAGCAAGAGATCCAAAGTAAGGTCTTCTACAATAAATGTAAAATGGCAAAGACACTTACACAATCCTTCTTTGCCATAGGCCAGTTGAGGGGGCACCTTTATGAAGCGTCTTTCATTCACACACATCCCAATCAGAGCTTTATCCATCCCAGCAATGAGTCGGCCTTTCCCCACAAACACATCGTGAGTGGAACTTCGATCATAACTGCAAGAGAGACAGAATTAGGGAAACTTCAAACATAACATAACAAGACAGAGTTCAAAGATTCTTAGACATGCGCAGTGAAAGCAAAAACCTAACAAAGCAATAAAAGTGAAAAATCAGTAACCTCCGAGCATAAATATTTCACTCTTGACTCTGGGTGGTTATTGGGCATCCCTTATTGCCCTTGAAAATATGATGGTGCTCTTCCTTCAGGAACTGATGCAGGATTTGACATGAAGCTGCACCCATATTGATGATGAGAGAAAATTTAAGGACATGGACCAGAGATGAAGTAGGACTGGCAATATATTTCCAAGTCAGAATGGTTTGTCAGACTGAGGAACCTGGCGGTAGACATTTGCTTTCAGAGGAAGCTGGCAAGGATGGTTCAATGACTTGTAGTGTAATTAGTAGACTGTACACATCTCAGCCACACTGAAAGTTTGCTTTGAGTGTTTGACAGTGTTTCAGGCAATTGTCCTTGATGCCATCAGGGTTCTGGAGAGTTGATCTTTATTCACGCAAGTAGAGGAAATTCCATTAACCTCCTAATAGTGCCAATAGACAATGAACAAAATGTGCAGGAGTAGGCCATTCGGCCCTTCGAGCCAGCACCGCCATTCACTGTGATCATGTCATCCCTGCTAGGGTCTCTTTCCAGTCAACTTTGGCCAGCTCCTCCCTCATGCTCCTTAGCCCCCTTTGCTCAACTGTAATACTGACACCTCCGATTTTCCCTTCTCCCTCTCAAATTGTAGATTAAAACATCATATTATGGTCAGTCCCTCCTAATGGCTCCTTTACCATGAGTCCCCTTATCAAATCTGGTTCATTACGCAACACTAAATACAGAATTGCCTTCTCCCTGTTAGGCTCCAGTACAAGCTGCTCTAAGAATCCATCTCGGAGGCACTCCACAAACTCCCTTTCTTGAGATCCAGTATCAACCTGATTTTCCCAGTCTACCTGCATGTTGAATCTTCCATAACCATGCCAATTTTAACTCTTGATTCAACTTGCACCCTATATCCAGGCTACTGTTTGGGGGCCTGTTGATGTCCCATTAGGGTGTTTTTACCCTTTCAATTCCTCAGTTCTATCTATACTGACTCTACATCTCCTGATTCAATGTCACCCCTCGCAAGGGACTGAATTTCATTCCTTACCAACAGAGCTACCCCACCTCTCTGCCCACCAGGCTGTCTTTTCGACAGGACGTATACCCCAGAATATTTAGTTCCCAACCCTGACCCTTGTGAAGCCATGTCTCTGTAATTTCCACAACATTATACTTGCCAATTTCTAACTGAGCCTCAAGCTCAACCATTTAATTTCTTATACTTCGCACATTCATATACAACACTTTAACTTCACTTTCACTATTGCCCCTGATCTTACTCTCTTATCCCTTCTCGAGCTTTCCTTCCCATTAATTCGGGAGTATTTGAAACTTTTCCTGTACTCACTCCCTCTTTAACTCCATGTTTATACTCCCTGTAGACAGTGCACAGGCATTGAGTTATCACTTGCTGTAGGACAACAGCTTAACTTGCTCTTGTTGGCACTGTGTATATGTAACTAATCCAATTGAGTTTCTCATCAATCATGACCTCCAGTATATTGTCGATGGGTACACAATGAAGGTAATACTATTGAATTTCAAAGCTAGGTGTTAGGATCTCTGTTGAACATGGTTATTGCCTGCCATTTCTGCCAGGCAAATGTAACTTGTTAGTAATCAGCCTATGTTGGTTTTGTTCAAGGTTATTTGGATCTTGGTGCATGCCGGCACAATCGGCTTCAATGTGCGAGTTGTGAATGAAATTGAACATTGTGCAACCTTCTAGTGCTGTCTGCGTGGAGTTTATATTCTCCCTGTGACCATGTGGGTTCCCCTCATCTGCGGGTGCCTTGATTGCCACCCACTTCCCAATGATATGCAGGCCGTTAATACACAATAGACAAAAGGTGCAGGAGTAGGCCATTCGGCCCTTCGAGCCAGCACCGTTGGCCATTCAATGTGATCGTGGCTGATCATCCCCAATCAGAATAGATTAATCAGAACAGTTTAAATTCCATTTGGAATATTTTGGAGGACCAAGAAACCAAGAACCAAGAATTGAATTGAACTGAACACTGTAAATTGCCTCTGATATAAATGCGTGTTGATACCAATGTGAACAGGCGGATAAAATAGGGTTAAAGGAAAACGAATTAGGGAATGGGATAGGTAGGATTGCTCTGAGAATTGTCATGTACTCAATGGATTGTATTGTATGGAAATATAGATAATGATAGAAGAAAGTTCATTGATGAAGCTGCTGGAGATGGTTGAACCTTGGATGTAGCCTCATTGATCTCTGGCAATGATGTATGGGATTGGAATGATCATCTTCCAACAATCATAATCATCTTCCTTTGTGTTAGATGTGACCCCGGCCATTGGGATCTTTCCCTTTGACACCCATTGACTTTGGTTTTTATCAGGGCTCCTTGAAATCTCCCTCAGTGGAATGTTGCCCTGAGGCCATGAACAATCACTCTCACCTCACCTCTGGAATTCAGATCTTTGGAACATGTTTGAACTGGCTGTGATGTCTGTAGTCGAGTGATTAAACGCAAACTATACAGGTTATGGACTAGTTATTGGCACTTCATTATACTACGACCATCTTCCATCACTTTCCAAATGAGGGTGGGTAATAAATGAACACTGCCACATGGACACTATTATATACCCGCGCTCCCTTCAATCCCAGTTCCACAACGGTGGGACGGGGCCGGGATTCGGACATGGTTTGTGCCCCAGCATCTCTTCGCCCACCCCAGCCAAGTGATCTATCTGCCCGGACCCAGAATCTCTACAGAAATGGGATCTCCGCGGTTCCAGGCGGGAGCGGGAGTGGGAGCGGTACCTGGAGTCGAAGCGCCGGCCGCCTTCCAGAGTTCCCAAGTAATGATAGCGGACGAAATCCCCCGCCTCCGCCGCCCGCACGCACTCCCGTGGCTCGAACCGCTTCTCCACCACCACATCATTCAGCGGCACCGGCGGCGCGTTCGCCGCCACCCCGACCAGCAACGCGGTCACCAGCACCAACTTCAGCCCGTCGTCCATCATTCCACCCTTGCGACCCCCTCACTGGCGACGTGGGCGCGGGGCGGGGGCGGGGGCTCCTCGGAGGCGGAATCACCGTCGTCTGTCCAATGGGATGGGTAAACTCGGCGGCTTTTCCGATTGAGTGTGTGGGATGTCGATTATCCCACTCGGCTGGCGGGATAGGGCGGAAGGCAGCGGAGAATCTACGATCGAGCTGCGCTGCGGAGATCCAGGGGCCTGGAGCAGGGAATAATATCCAGTGGCCTGCAACAGTAATCCAACGGGATCTGCCGCGCTAGGGCAGTGAGCGCCAGCGGAGATCTAGCGGCAGTGGGGATCAATAAGCGGAGGGTCAGAGATCCTATTCATAGGAGGTGGGTCGGGGATCGAGCAGAAAATCAGAGATCTCTCGGAGGTGGGACAGGGGACCGGGCAGTATGTTGTACTTGTCCCTGCTGCTGCTGCTGCTGCTGCTGTGCTGCGGCGGCGGGATCGCCCAGTACGAGAGGTACAGTTTCCGCAGCTTCCCGCAGGACGAGCTGCTGCCGCTGGATTCTGCGTACAGACATGCGCTGGACCAGTACACGGCGGAGAACTGGAAGGAGTGCGTGGACTACCTGGAGATGAGCCTGAGGTTGAACCGCCTGCTCCGGGACAGCGAGGCCTTCTGCAACCTCAATTGCAGCACGGTACGATCCCAGGACAGTGACCACTTCGGCCGTTTCGCCGAGCTGCAGCTCTTCAGTAACATCATGCTCAGAGCCCAGTGCCTGAAGAGATGCAAGCAGGGCCTGCCCGCCTTCCGCCAGACCCAGCCCAGCAGGGAGACGCTGGAGGACTTCGAGAAACGTGAAGTCTACAAGTTTCTCCAGTTTGCCTACTTTAAGGTGAGAGCGTTAGTTTTAAAAATCAAAACTCGAGTGTTCGTAGAAGCGTAAAGTTAAACGTAATTTCATGTAAACGTAAAATTAAATGCGTCCAAATGTTCCTTATCCTGAAGATTATCTTTGCGCGTGTCTGTATCAAACTGTACATAAACCCTAGGGGCACAAACACAAAGTGTCACTAAATGCAGACGTTCTGAGCTCCCTCAGTGTTTTCAATGTGCCACCTGACTCCCAGAGGAGATTAGGTACACCCCTCACCACAAGTCAACCCGGCTGCATAGAAACCCTCTGGGAAAGGTGATGATAACCTTTGTCGCTGGTTCCCTAAACAGAGTGTTGGACAGAATATCTGGAGCATAGGACAGAATATCTGGAGCCTTAAACTTTAACACCAGCAGGATGGACAATTCACAAACAGCCTGAATCTCAACAACACCACTGTTGTCCTTGGTCACCGTGTTGGGAACAAAACTGTTGTCCTACACTTTCTGGAATGTTTATGGCAAAAAGGTCTGGAGCGATATACAGCAATGTTTCTCTAGGTATTGTCCCCAGTTGCTGCACAACACAGGACTCTGTGCCCTGCCTGCCTGATCCCATGACACATTGAGACAATGACGATAACCAAAAAGACAATACGGGGAGAAAAGATGAGGTACGAAGGTAAGCTAGCCAAGAATATAAAGCAGGATAGTAAAAACTTATTTAGGTATGTGAAGAGGAAAAAATTAGTTAAGAACAAAGTTGGACCCTTGAAGACCGAAAAAGGTGAATTTATTATGGGGAACAAGGAAATGGCAGATGAGTTGAACAGGTACTTTGGATCTGTCTTCACTAATGAGGACATAGACAATCTTCCTGATATAGGAGTGGCCAGAGGATCTGGGGTGATGGAGGAGCTGAAGGAAATCCACATTAGGCAGGAAATGGTGTTGGATAGACTGATGGGACTGAAGGCTGATAAATTCCCAGGGGCTGATGTTCTGCATCCCAGGGTACTTAAGGACGTGGCTCGAGAAATCGTGGATGCATTGGTGATAATTGTCCAATGTTCTATTGGGTCAGGATCAGTTCCTGTGGATTGGAGGGTAGCTAATGTTATCCCACTTTTTAAGAAAGGTGGGAGAGAGAAAACAGGGAATTGTAGACCAGCCTGACATCGGTGGTGGGGAAGATGTTAGAGCCAATTATAAAAGATGAGATAGCCGAACATTTGGATATCAGTAACAAGATTGGTCCGAGACAGCATGGATTTACGAAGGGGAAATCATGCTTGACTAATCTTCTGGAATTTTTTGAAGATGTAACTAGGAAAATGGACATGGGAGAGCCAGTGGATGGGGTGTACCTGGACTTTCAGAAAGCATTTGATAAGATCCCACATAGGAGATTAGTGGGCAAAATTAGGGCACATGGCATTGGGGGTAGAGTGCTGACATGGATAGAAAATTGGTTGGCACACAGGAAGAGTAGGGATTAACGGGTCCCTTTCAGAATGTCAGGCAGTGACTAGTGGGATACCGCAAGGCTCGGTGCTGGGACCGCAGCTATTTACAATATACATCAATGATTTGGATGAAGGGATTCAAAGTAACATTAGCAAATTTGCAGATGACACAAAGCTGGGTGGCAGTGTGAACTGTGAGGAGGATGCTATGAGAGTGCAGGGTGACTTGGACAGGTTGGGGGAGTGGGCAGATGCATGGCAGATGAAGTTTAATGCGGATAAATGTGAGATCCACTTTGGTAGCAAAAACAGGAAGGCAGATTATTATCTAAATGGCATCAAGTTTGGAAAAGGGGAAGTACACTGGGCTCTGGGGGTCAGTGTACATCAGTCTATGAAAGTAAGCATGCAGGTACAGCAGGCAGTGAAGAAAGCGAATGGCATGTTGGCCTTTATAACAAGAGGAATCAAATATAGGAGCAAAGAGTTCCTTTTGCAGTTGTACAGAGCCCTAGTGAGACCACACCTGGAGTATTATGTACAGTTTTGGTCCCCTAATTTGAGGAAGGACATTCTTGCTATTGAGGGAGTGCAGCGTAGGTTTATACGGTTAATTCCCAGGATGGCGGGACTGTCATATGCTGATACAATGAAGAAGCTGGGCTTGTACACTGTGGAGTTTTGAAGGATGAGAGGGATCTCTCATTGAAACATATAAGATTGTTAAGGGTTTGGACAAGCTAGAGGCAGGAAACATGATTCCGATGTTGAGGGAGTCCAGAACCAGGGGCCACAGTTTAAGAATAAGGAGTAAGCCATTTAGAACGGAGACGAGGAAACACTTTTTCTCACAGAGAGTGGTGAGTCTATGGAATTCTCTACCTCAGAGGGCGGTGGAGGCAGGTTCTCTGGATGTTTTCAACAGAGAGCTAGATAGGGCTCTTAAAAATAGCAGAGTCAGGGGATATGGGGAGAAGGCAGGAACGGGGTACTGATTGGGGATGATCAGCCATGATCACATTGAATGGCGGTGCTGGTTCGAAGGGCCGAATGGCCTACTCCTGCACCTATTGTCGATTGTCTATTGACTACTGCTACAAGATCATTAATTCAATGCTCGATGAGCTTTTGTCTGCCTGAAATTTACTGAATTTCCGGTGTGAGGAAATATTTACGATTTAAATTAGCCCTTTTGGCTTCCATAACCATGTTGGTCCTCATATCTACTCTAACTCCAGTTTCCAGCACTTAGCCTTTGACATCAACCCCTTGTGCTTCATGTGCTCATCCAAATAGTTCTTAAGTGTTAAAGTAACCATCCCACCACTGCTCTTGGGAAGTATGTTCCATATTTCAATCATCTTCTGGGTGAAAAATAGCTTCCTCTAGTCCTCTTCCCCTTAACATAATTTCCCCACCCCATCACCAATCCTTGATTAGCTACACATTCGGAAATCTATATTGGTCACCTGTTCAACACCAGGTTTCCAAATCACACTATTCCAGGATCTGTCACGGGAAGACATTACCATGTGGATAGAAGGAAAGGGTCGCACATGTGCACGAATCTAACACAAAGAAATGTATCATCTCTGCTGTCTTAGGCAATTACTGATTCATGACCTCTGGAATTACGAATGTCGTTTTTGAGATAGTATTGAGAATCTGGAATCTATACGGCCCAGTATGGCAGGTGGAAGGGGCATACCACATCGCTATCCCCCCACCTGCCCCCGCACTTAGATACTTGTTACCCACTTGTGCTTCCCCCATTGGCCTCACTCGTCACCACGCAACCAAAATGGAAGCAAGTCATCCTCAATCCCTAGAAAGGAGGACATGTTTCCTACTTACGTCGATTGTCTAAATCTCCTTGAAGCCTCTTAGTATCCTCATCACCACTCTCATTCTCGCACTTTCCTGCCAGCAAACCTGGAAATATAACATTTGGTTTCCTCAGTCAAACCGTTGATAGAGACTGTGTGTGAATGGTTAAATGCTTGCACCGATCCCTGTGCTACCCTACAGGTCATAGCCTGTTGAACCAAGAAGGAGCTGTTTATTCCCACCCGTTCTATCTGATAGCCAACGCCCACTGCATACTTGTACATTTCCCACAATTCGATGTGCTCTTGCCTTGTTTACCAGTCTCCTGTGTGGGGGCTTGTATATGGCTTTCTGAAAATCCAAGCCCTGATTCCATCTCATCTACTGGGTTCATCTTCAATGTATTTCTTATCTCTCCTAATCATCCCAGAGGAAGGATCCAGGGAGGTTTTGAAGACTTAACCAAACAGTTAAGCGGGAGAATTTATCCTTCCTGCAGAATTCACAAACATTCCAGCAGCTTCATCTTGCATTCCTCCTGAATGTAAGGAATTTGTTTTCACGCCTGGTGCTCATGGGATCAAAACTAACTGGTCCTGTGTCCTTTATATAAGCCGTAAGCTATCATGTCCCTCTCCCCTGCACTGTCAGTTTGATCCCAAAAATTTGCTTGGATGGCCAAGTCATTCAGCCAGACTGCTTCTGTGAGTGTTTCTGCATCAGTTGCCCATTATGAATGCATCACAAATGATGTTGTATTGTAGGGGTGGTGCTTTAAAAACAGTCAAATGACACTGGAAACTACCCCGACATTCTGTTTGTATATTCTAGTACTATAATGCCAATTTTAGCTGTTTCAGAAACTGCAATTAGTTGTGTATCTTGAGTCTTTCATTTCCTTTGGTTGAATCTTAAATTACTCTCTATAGTTTTTCACTAATGGATCTTGAAGCAAAGTGGTATGCATTTAGTAATGTAAAAGAGAGGCTGTGCCGAGTGACTGAAGGTTGTAAATGGCATTTTCTGCTGCAGTATGTCATTAATTCTATGAATTCACATTACCCGTAGAAATGTCTGCAAGGGTCACTCAAACTCTCAGCTCCCACACACAGACTGGGTGCAATGCAGGAGGCAAGCAGTGGTACCACAGGAGAAACAGTTGGTTAAGGAGAGGAAGGCAGAGAAGAGCAACAACCATAGCCAGCACTGTGATTTCTTCAAGCCAATTTCAGTATCAGACCCTCTGACTTTCCACTATTGATGTTTGGAGGAAAGTTTGGAATATTTCCTATTACCTCCCCATCAATATGGTAATATTGAGAGAATCCTGAGATGTTGATGAAGGTGACCATTCAACCCATTTACACTGTGCTATAGCAACATTTTACATATCTATTATCACATTATTAACCTAGCCGAGCAGAAAAAATAAAACCTATTTACTTTTGAATACATATTAAGTAATAAGTGATCATTTTCCAGTATCCATCACTTTCTCATCACTTTCTCATCCCTGACACTTCCTTTGATAACGCTGCTATACCTCAATCTTATCAGAAATGCTGAGATCTTCTGCCAGTTTCTCATACACCCAGTGCCATCACTGAGGTCAAATTCATAGCCCATTTGGGCCCTTGTTATTTTTATAATTACAAATGTTCAGGGAAGTGTTGTGTGATTTGTTGGCACTGTACCATTTATAGAAACATATATAATGGCACATTGTACTGCACCGCCAAATTACATTTACGAGTATGGTGAGCCTGCTTCTAGAGCCCCCTCCTTAGCCTAACCTCATCTAATCCCTCTTCACAAAAAGTTCAACTATCCAGTGGCAAAAGTTAAGCGCACCACTCTCTGTGTGGTTCTTCTCATCTCGGTTTTTAAAGGATTTCTGTCTGACCCCTTGTCAGGTCGGGACAACATGATCTAGCCTTACTTTATGTGTGAGCTAACCTCAGTGACATCAGTCACACGCAGGTGGAGAAACTGGATATTACTATGTGTGAGCTGTGACATCTTCCCCTGTAGCTGTAGCATAATCTATCTACACACACAATATACCCTCTCCACTGAACCATTAATGTGAATGCAAGGGGGATGTGAATTCTGACTGGGGTTCTGCCTAGATCCTAAGAACAAACAGCATTAACAGCATTGAATCTTCTTTCCATTTTCTTTGTTTACTAGTTTGTAATAATTTAGCAGCTTAATGAATGACTTTGTCCATCTGTACCAGATCAATAACATTCCCAAGGCCATTTCAGCAGCTCACACCTTCCTCCAGAGGCACCCTGATGATAAGATGATGCAACGGAATATGGCCTACTACAACAGTTTACCAGGCTCTGACGAGTTTATTAATGATCTGGAGGTGAAAAGTTATGAGGTGAGTGGGAGGCATTAAAGTGTTTCTGGCTGGGATCCAAAAATCCCCACAAAGTATTGGAGTAATTCAGTGGGTCGGGCAGCATCTCTCCCAGGTGGGATACGTCTGGTCCAGTTACTGTCATTCTTCTGTGTTTCTGAATTTAGTGGAGGAACAGAGCAAGTGTGATCTCCGAAGGGGCACATGTGGTGGAGATGCTAGTGGCTTGGATCCATTAATCCATTGGACCCCAGTGTGAGTGGAGAAGCCAGTGAGCAGGGTGCAGAGATCCAGTAGACCCCAGTGTGAGTGGAGCAGCCAGTGAGCAGGGTGCAGAGATCCAGTAGACCCCAGTGTCAGTAGGGTGCAAAGTGACTTGGGGAGTGCTGGTGCTGGATTCCCAAAAGGTTAATTTGCAATTTGAATCGATAGTCAGGAAGGCAAATGCAATTTTAGCATTTGTTTTGAGAAGACTAGAATATAAAAACAGGGATGTAACCGAGATGCTGAAACTTTATAAGGCACTGGTCAGACCGCATTTGGAATATTGTGAGCAGTTTTGGGCTCCATATCTGAGGAAGGATGTGTTGACATTGGAGACGGTCTAGAACAGGTTTACAAAATTGATTGCGGGGATAATTGGGTTAAAGTCTGATGAGCATTTGATGGAACTGTGTCTGTACTTGCTAGTTGAGAAGAATGACGGGAACCTCATTGAAACTTACCAAACAGTGAAAGGCCTGGTAAGTGTGGATTTGGAGAGGGTGTTTCCACTTGTGGAAGAGTCTATGACCAGAGGGCACAGAATAAGAGGAGATGAGACTTTTTGAAAGGAGATTATAGGAGGAATTATTTTACCCGGAGGTTGGTGAATCTGTGGAATTCTTTGCCATAGACGGCTGTGGATGCCGTCAATGGATATTTTTAAGGTGGTGATTGACAGATTCTTGATTAATCAGGGTATCAAGGGTTATGAGAAGAAGACAGGTGAATGGGGTTGAGAGGGAAAGATAGATCGACCATAATTAGTTCGCGGAGTAGTCTCGATGGGCCGAGTGGCCTAATTCTGCATGTGCGATTTATGAAGTTAGTAGAGAAAGCAGCGACTGATGGTGCAGAGGGCGAGTGCCTCCACTGGATCACATGGACCTGGTGGGCCGTAGAACCTACTTCCACGCTGTATCTCTAAACTAAACTGTTTTGGTTAGAAATGGCTTGTTCTAATCAAGCACATCCCCCTTTTATATTCGCTCTATTTCTCTCTCCCCAGTCGCTTCCTGATGTGATGATTATTTCTAGCATTCTCTTTTATTTTTAATTTCCTATAATTGCTGTTCTTCTTCTCTTAGCCCGAGTATGTACTTCTCTTTATTATTAATTCCCTAAATGTTCACCCTTATCTGTGAACAAGACGGGTCAAAAGGCAAAGTGTAATTAGAAACATAGAAATTAGGTGCAGGAGTAGGCCATTCGGCCCTTCGAGCCTGCACCGCCATTCAATATGATCATGGCTGATCAATTCATGATTACCACTCGTTCACAGATATTCCTTCTGTCCTCTCCACCCCATTTTCTCTCTTTGACTTTAAACACATTTCTTTTCGCACAAGCTGTGCTGACCGAAGCTGTTGTGGAATTTCAGACTCTCTTCCTGCGAGCAGTGAAAGCATACAATGCAGAGAACTACCCGCTGTCCATTGCTGACATGGAGTTGGCCATTCCTGACTACCTCAAGGCTTTTGACGAGTGCATTGCTACCTGTGAGGGCTCTCGGGAAGTGACAGATTTTAAAGATTTCTATGTTTCTATAGCAGGTTGGTACAGATTTTTTGGATTTGTTGATCACGTTGGATGATGTAATTTAAGGGTGGAATCATGTCTCTCTCACCCCACCCCCACTCTTCACCTACACACTGTCCCCCCCCCCCCCCCCCCCCCCCCCCCACTCCTTCCTTCCTCCAGCTCTCTCCATCTCTTTTGCTCCCAACCTCAATTTAGTATTTGCTATGGTGAAGTATAGTTCCCATTGCTTTTTATCGGGCAGAGCAGTTGGTGACCTGACATTTGGTATTAATTTGGGAATGGGCTTTTAATTCTGAACAGTTTCTGATTTAAAATCAGAATAATCCTCTACATTGCCACCAATTGAACAAAGTTCCTTTTCTTCCAAAGAAGACAAAGTGCTAGAGTAATCCAGTGAGTCAGGCAGCATCTCTGGAGAACATGAATAGGCAACGTTTCCGGACAGGGCCCAAACACTGCCTGTCCATGTTTTCCAGCGACGCTGCCTGATCCATTATGTTATTCCATCACTTTGTATCTTTTTTGGTAAACCAGTTTCTGCAGTTCCTTGTGTCCACATTTTACTGTTCATTTTCTTCCAGGTCATTACGCTGAGGTACTGCATTGCAAGGTGAAGTGTGAACATGATTTAACCCCTGTGATCGGAGGCTTCATAGTGGAGAAGTTTCTGGCTACAATGTACCACTACTTGCAATTTACTTATTATAAACGTGAGTAAACAGTTGTAAACTAGATTTGAGGAGCAGTATTTGCTGAAAATAATAGTTAGCCACGAACTTCGAGCTGTACACTGCAGGGAAGATATCTGGTAAGGATGGTAATGTGTGCTGAACCTGTGTAAAGGAAGACAAACCTATATCTGCCCCTGGGGAGGTGCTGCATTGAGAGAGACCAGTCAAAACATGATGGACACAGACTTAGAGGTGCTGCCTCTCTGAACTCTCCCAATTAAACTATGCCTCACACCTGATTAGAAACATAAAAAAATAGGTGCAGGAGTTGGCCATTCAGCCCTTTGAGCCAGCACGATCCTGCTTTTTCTCCATATCCCTTGATTCCTTTAGCCCTCAGAGCTAAATATAACTCTCTCTTGAAAACATCCAGTGAATTGGCCTCTACTGCCTTCTATGGCAGAGATTGCCATTTCATTGGTGCTAATGGGCCACAGTTAGGCTGTGGGCCGAGCATCGAAAATGTGTATAGAATTTAACTTTCGTGACCCATGTCTGGTATCTACATGAAATTTGGCACAGATTTAGATAAAATATAATTGCGAAGGAATTCATAACTCTCAGTGTCAAAAGTTGCACACTAATTAATTAAGCTAATTAGAAAATTAGAAAGCGCCATCTAGTGCTCAATACTCGTATTACTCCATGGTGAGCCTAATTCCGTGCTGCGGTCTATTTAAACTATATAACTCCAGTGATATTCACGTTATATATATATATATAACGTGAATATTACTGGAGTTATATATAATTACTAGACCAAGTGGGGACCCGTTGGGTCCCAGCATCATACGGGAGGGCTGGTCCCCCAACGCAATATTCCACCTCTCCACCAATTCCAATATTGGTGGCCAATAGGGGGGGGGGGGGCTTTCTGGAGCACTAGTATTGGTGTTGTGGGCTGAAGGGACTGGTTTCCAGAGGGCTAGTATGAACATTGTGGGCCGAATGGTTTCTTGGGTTGGCGACTCAGTTACCCAAGCTCACTAACTCACGGCTGGTGGGCTGGCAGTTGACTTACGGCTATTCCTTGAAATTCCATTTCTAGCAGGGTGCAAGGCCACCAAATTCAAGTGCAGTTTCATACCATTTCAAGCAGGGTGCAAGGCCACTAAAGACAGCGAGTCGTGACCTCTCCCTCCTCCATCTTGCAGAGACTGAGCCACGCCCACACTTCTGGGTTTTGTAGTCCCTCCCACCAGAAGGGGCATGGCCTTCATGGCGTGATTGACAGGAGAGAGAATCTGAACATTTTTTAAACACTAATAATTCTTATTTTTCATCGATGGAAAAAAATCCTCGGCATCTGATGAGCGGAGGGGCTCAGAGTAAGATGGCCAAAAATCACAGCCATACGTGGTAGTGTTTTTTCTAAAATCAATATAAAGTGCAAACAGGAAGTGGTCAAGATTAGACTTTTAATTATATAGAAGTCAAGGCAACTTTAATTTGGCAAGGCAAGGCAACTTTAATTAGGTAACACAGCTTTAGCATTTCCAAACCAAAGACAACACAGCTTTAGCATTTCCAAATCAAAGGCAACACAGCTTTAACATTTCCAAACCAAAGGCAACATCTTTAGCATTTCCAAATTATATTTTCAAACCACATTAAGGGCACTGACAGGTCAGTAAAACCACTCACATTTTAGTAGACATGTGTTCAGTGTTATTCATAGCTCAGACTGAGAGACTTGACCCTCTCGCTCCCCCATCTTGCAGAGACTGACTGAGGCACTCAACACTTCTGGGTTTTATAGTCCCTTTATAGCAGCGTTTTTTCGAAAACCAATATACAGAACAACAGGAAGTGGTCAAGATCAGACTTTTAGTAATATAGATATTATATATAAATAATATAATGAATATAATTGTGAGTGTGTATGTTGAGTGAGACTGTCGCAGAGGTCCCGGGTTTCACTGGCTCCTGAACCAGCCTAATTAATAGATGAGGGCAGATCCTGTCTGTTTCCCCGTTTACTGAACCCCACTGACTGCTAGTGTGCAGAGTGGGGGTCACGGCCATAGTGGGACTGGGGCAGTGCCAGGCTGGGGGAAGGCTAAGGCATCTTCCACTGAGAGGAAAATGCCTAACCCTAACTCACCCGCCTTCCAGAGCTGGCCACGGCTGGAGCTGGAGCTGCTTTGGGTCATAGTGGGACTCAGAGCGTCCACCTCGGCCAGCATGCCCTTCTGGATCATCATGGTAATGATGGTGGGGAGCAGGACTGCCCTGCACGCCGCCCGGGCCACCTTCAGCAGCCCCATAACGCCGGCTCTGTCAGTCCGCCCGCTCACTCACTGCAACACCAGCCTACCGACAGCCCGACCGATCCCTTGCAACATTCACTGGCGGGCCGACAGCCCGACTGACCCTACGCAGCGTCCAGCGCCTACGGACAGCCCGACCGACCCCTCACTGCATCCACCAGCGGGCAGACAGCCCGATCGACCCTTCACTGCATCCACCGCCTACCGACAGCCCGACCGACCCCTCGCAGCACTGACTGACTGACTGATCCTAATCCTAACCCTAGCTCTACATTTTTATTTATCATTTTTATTTAACAGTTCACATCATAACTTTACAAAGATAAATCAATTGTAAAACAAAATAATCAGCAAGGTTAGCATGACCTTTATTCCTTCCAAACCATGCAATTGTTTTGATGTAATTTGGAGACAGCCATGTTCCCAGAATGCTCGCTGCCTAGCTACCATGAAACAAAGCGTGTGATTGGTCAATTGCCGTCCAACGCAATGTCAAACATGCATTGATTGGACAATTACTACTCGGAAAATTTTAGGTTTTTCTCATATTTTTAATATATGGTCTTGACGAGTTTCAGGTATGATTTCTATAATATTTTTACACAATATGTTATAAATGCAGGTAGATACGTGATTCTGGTCATGAAATGAAACGAAAAAGCACCTCAGCCCACAGTTTGTGTCAGAAAAGCTTCACTAAAAGGTCACTGCCCTGTCCGAATGGACACCTTTCACTGAGATATTAAGATTAGTTTTTATCCAATCCAAAGTGGATAAAAGGAGCTTTCTGGCAATATTTGAAGATAGGTTATATTTTGCCATCACCTCTGTCTTCACTGGTGGCCTGGTCAACATATATCCTCCTATTGCATTGATGAAATGAATGATCTGTTTATTGGTTTCTTGTAGTTTTGGGCTCTTGTTGTGCACATTGATCACTAGAGTATGAGGGTTTTGCAGAGGCACTCCTTGCTGCGATCACTGGAGAATATCCAGAAAGGGATTTGGAAGGAGCACTCACTCATCACTTTTCATTAAAGCCACATACTCTTTATGGTGGCCTCTAAATTAGTATTGTACAAGGAACGGTGATCACATTTGAACTCAGACTAAGCTGGAAATTCATGGCAGCAGGGGATTCTCTGAGGTTTCATGAGGGTTTGCGCAGTTGTGGATGGATGTGTAAGTATTGCTTGATATTCAGAGACCAGGCACACAGACACTGCACCCAGCAGGTTTTTAAAATACAATAAGATACTGTAAGACAAAAGTGATTGTTATGCAAAATATGATTTCTGGTTAAGTAGATACAGATCTGATTATGCATCCCAAATGAAACTGGATAAATAGTGGAAGGGGAGGAGCTTCCAGGGAAGGAAAGGGTTGTAAACATAGGAGAAAGTAGAGGGACACATGTGGAGGAGGAGATTGCGCAATTGGGGAGAGTGGAACGGGGTGTGTGATTAGCTGCCCCTTGTGAGAAGCCCATTTATAAAACAGATGTTGAGTTGATTGCAGAGGCACTATCCCAGATGTTTCATTTTCCAGACACCCCACTCTCATCCAATGACTGTAAGTTGGCACATAAATTACTTGGTGATACTAAAGGGTCAAAATATCCATTTAATTTGTTGGAGTCAGTATGTTGGCCAAGCACTTTTGTTGTGTTTTTCTTGGAAAGTGGCAGTGATTTATAACTGTGTGGCACATGGGCAATGTGAGAGCTCTGCAGCTCTCTCGTGGAAATGGTACGTTCTCATCTTGACTTTGACCTGTGGATGTCTTGCAGTCAACAATATGAAGAATGCAACTCCGTGTGTAGCAACCTACCTGTTGTTTGATCCAGAAGATGCGGTGATGAAGCAAAATTTGGTGTACTATCAATATCACAAGGAGAAGTGGGAATTGACCGAGGAAGATTTCGCACCCAGGCCTGTACGTAAGCAGAGGGAGATGGTGGTGGGAATAGATTTGGTGGGATGGGGAACAGGTAACGAGACATTGGAGGAGGATGCAGGGCAGTCATTGAATCAAAAGTGATGTCATTTCTTTATCACGCTATGTATCCAGAAATGTTGGGTCAAAACCCCAATCGGTTTATCCAATTCAGTTAACCGGTTCAGCTGAGGAAGCTGATAAAAGAGACAGGGAATTGAAGGGAATTTATTTCTTCAACTCTTTTGGATTAAATAATTCCGTCAAGAGATCCCCTTTGCCATGGTGAATGTTGTACACCACTTAACTCCTGTCTATGATCTCTATCCCATGTAGGTATAGGTCAAATGGTTTATTGTCACGTGGACCAATTAAGGTATAGTGATATTCGAATTACCACACAGCCATACTACAAAAAAGCAACAAGACACACAATCACTTAGAAGTTAACATAACCATCCACCACAGTGGATTCCCCACATTCCTCACTGTGATGGAAGGCAATAAAGTCCAATCTTCTTCCCTCTTTATTTCCCCCACGGTTGGGGCAGTCAAACCATCCGTCAAGGTAAATGAGCAAGTCATCATTCACCTTTCCAGTCCCCACTGCTCTCTCTAATATTCCTTACCGTATGATTTATCTCTCCCAAATAACATTGAAACAAGTTATCCTTATTCAGTAAACAAGATATAAATTTGTTTCCTTATTCAGTAAAGTTTCCTTATTTAGTAAACAAGATATAAATTTGTTTCCCTGATGTGTCATATACCCTGTACTAGTTTGAGTCAATTGAGTCACAGGTGAGTCAATTTTCTCACCATACTTCACCAAGTATTTTAAGCCTCAGTATTGTCCAATGTGCAGAGTTCATGACTGGATACACTGTACCAACCAAGGGCTTGCCCAAGCAGGATAATAATACAAGGTACACAAAAAAGCTGTAGAAACTCAGCGGGTGCAGCAGCATCTATGGAGCGAAGGAAATGGGCAATGTTTCGGGCCATCCTGGGAGGAGAAGGGTTTCGGCCCGAAACGTTGCTTATTTCCTTCGCTCCATAGATGCTGCTGCACCCGCTGAGTTTCTCCAGCTTTTTTGTGTACCTTCGATTTTCCAGCATCTGCAGTTCCTTCTTAAACAGGATAATAATACAAATGCAGTCTGGCATCTGGTTAGTGTATCAGTCAGTGTCTCCCCAACCCGATGAAACTTAGTTGCAAAAGTATCTTTTGTTTAGGAAAGTAACCATTTATTTTTAAAATGGTCTATCCGATGCAGAACATACAAGTGACTGTACAAGCCATTTATGTTAAGAAAGAAGTAACAGAATAGTGAGTCGCTGCGATGTGGGTGATGGTGGGATTTCACAGAGAGGAGAGCATGGTTGCCAAGCTGGAGAGGAGGCTGAGTCTAGGAGATCGTGTTACAGATGTGGGTGAAGAAGGATGTTGGCAATTGATAAGAGGGAACAGGTGGGGAGAAGCAGTTTCAGAAATCTACGTGATTGGGAAAGATCAGGGGTTTGCAATAATTACCCCCAAAATTAATTACTTTAGGATTGTGCTGACTGCTGTTAGTTGGGCATATTTTCAATGCATGGTTACTTACTCATTGAACAGGGGAACTAACTTGATATAAAATATATTTGACAATGGTTAATTTCCAGGAAGCTTTGCGATATTACAACCAGACCAAACTTCAGCTTCAGATGTATGAGTTTGCCCAGGAACATCTACAGGATGATGATGAGGTGAGTCACAGCTGCCCTGTGCTGAACCATTGGGATGGCTCTTGGCCATCAGTGGAGATATTGGTAAGGCAGAAAACTGGTAACTGAGTTGTGCAAAATCCCTTGGGCAACAGGGACCATAATATGGTGGAATTCTGCATTAGGATGGAAAGTGACACGGTTAATTCAGAGACTAGGGTCCTGAAATTAAAGAAAGGAGATTTTGAAGGTATGAGACGGGAATTGGCTTGGATAGACAGGCAAATTATAAATCATACTTAAAGGGATGACAGTGGAGATGCAATGGGAAAGATTTAAAAACCACATGGATGAACTCCAAAAATTGTTCATCCCTGTCTGGCGAAAAAATAAAATGGGGAAGGCGGTCAACTGTGGCTAATGAGGAAAATCAAGGATAGTGTTAAATCCACGGAAAAGGCATATACATTGGCCAGAGGAAGCAGCAAACCAGAGGACTGGGAGAAATCTAGAACTCAACAGAGTTAACTCAACAGAATGGCCTACTCCTGCACCTATTTTTCTATGTTTCTATGAATCTGCAGCTAGCAGATAGGAGTTGGAGTGCAAGAGTAAAGATGTCCTCCTATAACATGGGGCATTGGCTGCCCCCATCTGGAGTATGGGTATGATTTTGAGATACTGGAGGGGTTCAGTGTGGTTCACAGTAAAATTTCAGGGGCAAGGGGAGGCATCCTTGGGGAGAAATACAGGAATTGTGTTTAGACCTTTGATATACAGCACAAAAACAGGCCCATCGGCCTTCTCAGTCGACGCTGACCAGCAATCACCCTGTACACTGGAACTATACTACACTACACATTAGGGACAATTGTCCATAGTCCATAGTCCAGTGCTGTAAGGCAGCAATTCTACCGCTGTGCCACTGTTCTGTCCGCATTGTGTCATAGGATGAGAGAGCGAGTTAACTAAATCTAAATTCTCTGGCATTCGGATGAATAAGAAGTGACCTCATTGTACCATAAGATTCTTCATGCTAATTATTAGAATAATGTGAAGCAGACTTTCCTGTGGTTAACCAGAAAACCAGAGAGGTCAGTCAAGGCTTGAGGATTCTCCTCTACAGAAAACTTTCTATGTTCCATTCTTGATTATTCAGAATCAATACTTTCTAAGAACCTAACCTAATTGGAAGATCAGATCAGATAGGAAAGATGCATGATTTTTCCAGTTTTAAAACATCTTACTAATCAAGTTCACATCAAATAAATTTGTGTAGATTTTCACCTAATTTAGATCATAGAAAGAGGTGCAAGTGGGCAGTTCATCTCGCATACCTTCTCTGCCATTCGATGACCATGCTTGATCATCCACCTCGGAGCCGCTTTCCTGTACTACACCTCGTGATTCTCTTATGATCTAAAAATCCATTGATCTATTATTTAGCTAATTGAAGAATTTTGAACAAAGGAACATCATTTCAAGATTGGGGCTTTCATTTAATGTCAAGTACGTCATAATTTCTTCTCACAGAGGATGGTGAAAGAAGTCTGGGGTAGAGTAGCCATGATAATATTCCCTGGTAGGGGCAGGCTTTTGGCCTACTCTTCATCCTGTTTAATGGGTGTGGGGAACATTGTTGTGTATCAGTGTGGTTATGGTCTGAGCCCCTGAGGTTTAGCTGTGCTTTCTCAGGTACAACCTGTTAGAGTTAGGGGCCGAGATGTGAGAATGACCTTGTACATTGGTGGTGATGCACTGGTTAAGTTACAAGACTGGTTATCGAGATGCCTGGACCAGTGATCCAGGCACACCAGTTCAAGTCAGTTAAATAAATCATTTAGAATTGCTCTTTTTCCCCAAAATGGTCTTGGCAATCGATACTATGAAAGTACTGAACTGCTATAAACACTCCTGGTTCATTGGCCCTTTGTGGCTGACCCCCAAGTCAGAGGGAGATGGTCAGTGGATAGTCAGATGCCCTCTTGATTGGCCCAGTGAGCCAGCAGTTGTATCAGAGACAACACTCACATATTCTGACCAGCAATTAGCTAATGTGGAAAATGAATAAATGTTAAAGGCTGAATGATAAAGTGGAGGCAGAATGATGTCTCTATTCTAGTTCCAACATTCATCCCCCAATAAACTGATCTAAATATAATTTAGCATTCTATTGTTCATTGTTTTATGATGAATGTTGTGGAATTCACTTGCCTTGAAAATGGTGGTGAGCTCTAGCAGTCATTGCCAGAACTCTCCAGCAGAGGGTGGCAGACACCACCACACTGCAAGCCTGACAGACAAAATCTATGATGCTTTCAAGCATTCCAGGATCACACGTTCGAACCTTTTGGGTTTGTGCTGCCTACGAGTTCATCGTACTGTTCAGAAAATGACTGTGCATGAAGGACAGCAGATGTATGAACGTGAAGCTTTGCTTAAAACCAGATTCTATATTGACCAAGACATTGTAGGGTTAAGTGGAAGAGGCAGGTGAGTATGTTCAATAGCTTCAATTTCCCACCGGGCTTCAGTTTCCCAAGATCATATTTACCTCTTTCTGCATCTTGAGTATGTGAGCTATAGAGTTAAAAAGCATGAAAGCAGGCCCTTTGGCCAAGCTTGTCCATGCCGACCAAGATGCCCATCTGAGCTAGTCCCATTTGCTTGTGTTCAGCCTATATCCTTGTTAATCTTTACTATCCATGTACCTGTCCAAATGTCTGATTGAAACATAACCCTGCCTGTGCATACTATTGTATTTACAATTAGATGTAATCTAGGAACTATATAAATCTCACATTATATAGCAGAGTGCAGAATCCTCATTGTACACTTCAGTGTTTGGAATTAAACCCTGCATTTCTTAAAACTGTGCAAATGCGTCTACAATGAGTCTATTTTAATTGTAATTCAATTCTCTCAATGTAATTAAATGCTTCCAACACAGCCACTAAATGTGAAATGTAGGAAAGCCTCAGCTTCAATATCTGGGAAGGGGAAGATTTGCCAGGGAACCTTCCATACCCCATCATTGTGACTATATACAAGAAAGCAGACAAGTCCAACTGTCCCACAGCACATTTCTGCACATTTTCCATAGTCATCAAGTCATACAGCACAGAAACAGGCCCTTCTACTGAAACCATCCATTCCGACCTATCTAAGCTCATTTCATTTGCCCCCATTTTTCCCAAATGTCTCTAAACCTTTACTATCCATACCCTTGTCCATGTGTCTTTTAAATTTTGTTATTTTACCTGTCTCATCTATCACCTGTAGCAGCTGGTTCCATATACCCATCACCCTCTGAATGAAAATGTTGTCCCTCAGGTTCCTATTAAATCTTTCCCCTTTTAAAATTAAACCTATGTCCCTTGATTCTTGATTCCCCAACTCTGGGTAAAATACTCTGTGGATTCACTTTATCAATTCCCCTCATGATTTTATACACTTCTATAAAATTATCCCCTAGCCTGCGCTCCCAAGAATAAAGTCAGAGCTTCCCAATCTCCCTGTAGCTCAGGCACTCGTACTCAGCCAATATCTTCATAAATCTTCTCTGCGCTCTTTCAAGTTTAATAACATGCTTCCTTTAGCAGCATGACCAAAACTGAACACAATACACCAGATGCAGCTTCGCCAATGTCTTGTACAACTGTAACATAACATCCTAACTCCTATACTCAATAGGTAGATACAAAATGCTGGAGTAGGCAGGACAGGCAGCATGCTCAGCGGGACAAGCAGCATCTCTGGAGAGAAAGAATGGGTAACTTTTCGGGTTGAGACCCTTCTTCAGACTGAACCGCTGAGTTACTCCAGCATTATGTGTCTATCTTCGATTTAAACCAGCATCTGCAGTTCTTTACTACACATCCTATACTCAATAGCCTAACTGACTGAGGCCAAAAGTGGTACCTTCTTTATCACTGTTATCCATCTGTGACTCCACATTCAATGAATTATGTACTTGTACTACGAGACCTATGCTCTACAACACTCACCAAGGCCCTGCCATTCACTGTGAAGGTCCTGTCTGGGTTTCACTTCCAAAAATTCAACGCCTTACATTTATTTGTGTTAAACTCCATTTACTATTCCTCAACTCATTTGCCAGTTGATCTAAATTCTGCTGTAATTTTTGTTAACAATCTTTGTTAAATATATATATACCACCTACTTTAGTGTCATCTGCAAACTTACTAACCGTATCTTGCACATTCTCATCTAAATCATTGATATAAACTACAAACAGTAATGGACCCAGCACTGATTCCTGAGGCATAACACTTGTCACAGGCTTCCTTTCTGAAAACAACCTTCCAACACCCTCTGCTTCCTTCCTTGAAGCCAATTCTGTATCGAAGCAACAAGCTCTCTATGGATCCCATGCAACCTAACATTCCAGGGCAGCCTACCATGTGGAACCTTATCGAAGGCATGCTGGTCCATATAGACATCATCTCTGGACTTGCCTTTGTCATTCTTCTTGGTTACTTCTTCAAAACACTCAATAAAATTCATGAGATGATTTCCCACCTACAAAATATATATCTTATGCTAGAATACTCTCTAGTAACATACCTATCACAGATGTTAGGCTCACTGGTCTATAGCTCCCAGACTTTTCCTCGCAGCCCTTCTTAAAGAGAGGCAAAATAATAGGTATCCTCCAGCATCTCACCCATGTCTAACGATGAATCATATATCTCAGCCAGGGCTATGGCAAGTTCTTCGCTAATTTGCCACAGTGTCCTTGGATATATGAGATCAAGCCCGGGAGATTTTCTTAAGACATCCAGCACCTCCTTAACCGTAATATGGATTGTCCTCATGGCATCTCCATTATCTGTCACTTTCCGTAGTGTTCATGTCTTTCTCCACAGTAACATCAGAGGAGAGAATACTAATTGAGGACCTTGCTCATCTTGTGCGGCTCTACACATAAATGACTGCTTTGGTTTCCGTGGGGACCCTATTTATCTCTAGTGACTCTCTTTTAATGAACAAAAAATATATTTGGAGTCACCTTCATCTTATCTACCAATCAACTTGAACGAGTTCCTGTCTAATATCATCAAAGTTGGTTTTGCCCAATTCAGAACTAGGGCACAGCCAGTCTAGTTTAGTTCAGAGATACAGCGCGAAACAGGCCTTCGGCCCACCAAGAGCGTGCCAACCAGCGATCCCCGCACATTAACACTATCCTACACACACTAGGGACAATTTACACATACACCAAGCCAATTAACCTACAAACCTGTATGTCTTTGGAGTGTGGGAGGAAATCGAGGATCTCGGAGAAAACCCACGTGGTCATGGGGAGAACGTACAAATCCCGTACAGACAGCGCCCGTAGTCGAGATTGAACCCAGGTCTCTGGTGCTGTAAGCAGCAACTCTCCCGCTGCACCACCGTGTGCCCTTATCCCAAACTATTTTAAAGCTAATAAAACTATGGTTGCTGGACCCAAAAGTCTCACCCACCAACATTTCAGTCTCTTGCCCATCCCAATTTCCTAAGGGTAGACCAAGCTTACCCCGCTCCCTTGTAGGAACAAGAGGTTGGTGGATGGGGGCCAAATAGGTACACAGATGCCCAGAGAACATGTGCTCTATTAACCTTTCTGGGGGTCTAAATAACCTGGTAAAAGTCCAGCAAAACCAATGACTTCAATAGGAAGGGACATCTGTGGTCAGAAATTAATGTGTGTGGCAGTTTTATTTCTTTATTTAAATTAATTGATTGAAGGATATTTAATCGTTAGTGTTTCTGAATGTGTACACATTTGGTGGTTAAATGTGAGTGCTATTTTACAATTTATTAACCGTATGAGAATGTGGGAGGGACATCCATTGGCAGAAGTAACCCTGGGATGTGAATGGGGTGAGGGCTGCCGGTTTCCTAGGGGATCACTGTACTCTGAGACAGACCAGGGCAGGTAATTAGCTCACCAACCCAAGCCAGCATGGTATGGCCAAGTCATCTGATGAACGAAAAGAACTGTATGGCAAGCGCATTTTTTTCCCCTTCTTCATCAGTATAGCCAGCAAACAATATAGAGGGCTCTGAAATTACTCTTCCCGCAAACTCTGACTAACCTGCTGCTTGATGGAATTAGAGGAAATATTCTTAAAGTTAGAATAGTTGCGTTCCTAAATTAAACAAGTGTGTGTCTGTGCTGCAGGGGGAAGTACTGGAATATATTGATGACCTTCTGGAAGCTCCAGGCAGCTGACGTGAGCAACAAAACAAGAACTGCAGGATAGGTGCGCTGGGAAAACTGGAAAAACGAAAGTTCCTTGTCCAGCTCCTATGACATTTACAAAACTCTACTTGATGTCTAGAACTTTTTTTTTTTTAACTGCCTTAATATTTCTTTGGTGTTGACTGACATCCCCCAAACTTTCTTTCAAAGATGTGCCTTTCTTCTTTAACACAAATCCCACCCTGCCAACACGCCCTATCCCCTTCCACAATACAATATCCCCTCCCTTCACACCATATCGTTTACCAACTTCCTCCACCCCACTCTCCTTCTCACCCTCACGCCTCCACCACACTCCATCTCCTTCCATTGCCAACAACACTCATGTTCACAAAACATAGGAGCAAATTTAGGCTATTTGGCCCATCGAGTCTATTCTGCCATTCAATCATGTCTCATCTATCTTCCCCTCTCAACCCCATTCTCCTGCATTCTCCCTGTAACCCTTGACATCCTTACTAATCGAGAACTCCTCTCCATCTACATGCCTCTTCCTCCACACTTTGCATCCCACCACGTGCTACTTTCTCCTTCAGTGCATAAGCTCAAACACAGCCAGTGATGCTTTAGAAGTGGTGAAATCAGCAGGACAGTGTTCCCATAGCCTTCCTCGCCCTTCCCCACCCTCCTTCCCTGGCCTTCAGACACTGTGCAAACCTCGTGGCCTGCTGAAGGCAGGAGAGTCCTTTCCTCCCTGGGACCTCTTATCTCATTCCTACTTTGTCCCGATGATGTCTGATGCTGCTTCTTACAGGGATTGCTTGCAACAGCTTTAACTTACACGCTGTTGTATTTCCGCACACATCAACTGGTTTCACATATCGAGCACTGTCCTGAGTCCCATTGTATGTGGTGCTCTAACATGAGGCAAACCTGCTGTTCCTTTATGCTACACATTGATGTTGGTCATCGATTGCTTATATCTGTCATCCAGCAAGACCAGAGAAATAGCACCATGAAAAACCATTTACAGTAATGCCAATACTCCAATGTTAAAATAGAAGGCAGTGAGCAATTGTGTCGATTGTCAGAATGTTAGCAAACACCAAACAGCAGGAGAAGGTGACTGCAAGTAGTTGGACAAAGTTTGAAATATATATATTTTAGATATAACAGAATGATATAGCTGGAAAATCAGTTGCTGTACAGTGATAGTTCCATTGCAAGAGTTTAAACCTGACTGGTTTCATTCTCTGCTGCAGTTTCCTAATAACTACAGTGCCTCAATACCAGAGAAAACATTGACTCATTTTTAAATGTTTGAACATAGACCCTTGATGCCGTTTTAGCAAGTCAGTGTGAAAAACCCACAACCAATCTTTCACTGCAGCTGCTCGGGCTGGACGTTTGGTTGTGAGCCATACCTCAAACAGCAATTCCTTTTACACATTGGCCTGTGGTTTGAATAACCCAGTGAAGCACTCCCTTCAACTCTTTACACTTAATAAATGATCAGAGGTTCTCACAAAACAACTGTTGCTTTGATAGCCTGCATAATCTGCAATATTTATGGCTCTAAAATAGTTTTTATTAGGAAAATATAAATGAAATGCCATTGCAAATGATGAGAAGGTGTGTGTTACTTGAATCACAATGCAAACTTTGTTGGTCATTTTCAACCAAAAATATCCCACAAAGGTTCCTCTTAAATTCTTTCCACGTAGACGCCGGGTAACAAGCTGCCTTTTTGCATACAAACTAAACTGGTTGAACAAACAAAGAAAGACAGGATATATTTAACTTCTCAGATTTATTTTTGAAATTTCAAAGCAGTTTGTCAGGTAAGGTTTAACAAAGGTTACTCATTTGTAATTTGAATAAATTCACTCTCTGCCCCATTGCAGTCCTGAATCTCTGCTTGTCAGCCCAGCCACTACAGAGTGCACCACAGTGTTTTACAGCAAACCTTGCTTTTCATGATTACACAAACGTAACAGTATTAATCTTTATACACTACAGCCCTTGAGTGTTCAAATTTTTTAAAGATGTTTCAAAACCTGTACAACCAAGCTGGTGCCTTAAACCTAATAAAGAAATGTTATCTTACTGTAAAGATTGTCGTTATTTACCTCTATATGCTGCCTCACGTAAGCTGACAACATTTCATAGCACAAAAAGTCAGTCCCTCAAGGTATTCTTCAGAGCAGTGCAATATCCTTGAATAAAAGTTGGGTGTATATGAAAATGCAGTAAATTCTGGAAACTCCAGGAAAGTCTATGCTTTGTGTGGCAGGATTATAGTGGCATGAAACCTTTGCTAGCACTGCTGCAAGGAAACATTCACTTAATGTTGCTCTTATGTTTGTCAGAGACAGTGAGGGGTCATGTTGCTTTGCTCTCAGAAGAAAAGCTTGATAGTTATTGGGGTATTGCAAGTTGGCAGAACATCAATAGAAATATTTACATTTTGTTCCATGTTCCTGGCAGTGGCCACTTTAGGTTTATCCCTCCTGCACCCTCCCTTTTACCAGATTCCTACATGGGTGTCTGAGCTGATACCTAGCACCCCCAACACTGAACCCAGTGAGGGTACCTCTACAGAGAGAGAGAGAGAGAGGGTCCACCACTTGACCTCTCCAGTTGCAGTGTATGTTTGACTGATCAGCGTTCACATATTTCAATTATACTTCCATGTAACATTGATTATTTAAAGCACCTTTAGAAATAAGTCAATTTGTGCAATGTTGCAATGCGAGATGCCGGCTGTGAATGTGTCTGCGGCTGTCGATCCTCCCTCCACGAGCAGACCTCCACTTACACTCTCTGCTGCATTTCAATGCGCTCACCGCATCTCATGTGTCCCTTTCCATTCAGCTCATACACAGATGTCTTCTGGTGCCTGTGTTTATAACACCAGGCGGCCAGGATTACAGCCAGGCTCAGCAGACTGACCACTGTAACAATGGTGGCTATCATGGGGCCATGGTTGGAGCTGGAACACTCCTGGCCTCGGCAACTCCTGACTGTCGGCAGCAGCTTGGCCTCAAACCCATCACTGAAGGTCCCCCTTTTGGTGAAGTCATCAAACATGTCGAGGTCTGACAAATCTATCAAAGTCTGAGCACTTGCTTCAGCCGTGACTGCAGTGTAGTGAGTTGTAAGCCCAGCCACTGCTGTGGACACTGGGGCTTGCTCTGCAGGGTAGAGCCCTTCACTGACTGTTTCTCCAGTGTCTGTGGGAGGCAGCGAGGGTTCGGTAAGTACATCAGAGGATTTCCATGGCATTTTGGACAATGTGCCCAGTGAAGTTGTTGTGTCGAGCTCAGCACCTCTACTGACACTGGCATCTTCAGGGGCCAACGTCTGCACAATATCCACTTGTTTACTGTCTATAACTGGCAGCCCAGTTGGTGCGGTCATGGGCTGAGTGTGATGATTGGCCAAAGTGCTGCTTGGTGTGCCTGTCCTGCTGATCTCCACCTGGTTTACATGGTCTGTGGTGTCGGGAGCTTCCACTTGTGCTTCCATGGACCCATCAATCTTCTCTTCCACCGTGTCTGATACACCAGGGTAACCATCCACCCAAGACTTGTTTGTCCCAGCAATGGTTTCCTTGGTAACTTTAGTCTCATTCTGCACAATGGAAGGTCCAATGGGCACCTCTTCACCTTGCCCTGTTCGCTCTCCTTCGTCTTCAGTCTTCACTGCAATTTGATTATTGCTTGCAGGGGTTAACATTTTTGACTCCACATCTGCTTTCCTGAGGTTGAGCTGCTCAACACCAGGGAATGCTTCTGAGGGGAACCAAAACAGTTGCTTCTGACTGAGTAAAGAGACCGGGGACTCATTTGGGCGCATGGTTTCTCTGCTGCCTTCTCCTATAGAGCCATCAGCCGTCTCATCTAATCCATCATCTGGAGCTTTCACTTCTTCTTTTCCTTGCTCCTCAGCAGGGTCTGAAAATGATAGGGAGTCTTCATTGGAGAACTTGTCTTCATAGTCAATATGGCCCTCAGCTTCGTCTGGAAAACAAGCAACTTCCTCGATTGAACATTGCATTGAACATTTCGTGATTGAAAACAGTTTTTTATGGAATGTGGAAGGTTAACAAATTACAGGTAGTTAGTTTAGCGATTAAGTGTGGAAATAGGCCCTTCATCTTACTAAGTCGACGCAGACAAGTGGTCACCCAAATACAACTTCTATCCTACTCGGGACAATTTACAGAAGCCAATTAACCTACAAATGGAATGTGGTAACAAGCCAGAGCTCCCGGAGAAAACTCACACAGGCTCAGGGAGAACCGACAAACTCAGTGCAGACTGCACCCAAAGTCACCCAATTGCTTCCCACAGCTGCAACTAGCAATCCTCAACCCAGTGGTCACTGAAATTTGAATGGGGCTTGGATTACTGAGGAGAGAGAGAATTTGCAGTGTTTGAGTTTTTCCTCCACTGGTAATCAGAACAGGCCCATGCCCCTTGTCAAAGACCCTAACCTCTCCATACCTGCACCTCCATCCCACATCTCCCATCCAATTACTCCACTCCACCCATCACCACTTGACTCCAAATATTACTGAACCAATGTCAGGCTCCACCCATGCTCCCTCAGATACTAACTACATCCATTGTTCTCCACATCATTTTTCTTGTTTAGAGATACAGCACAGAAATAGGCCCTTCGGCCCACCGAGTCCGTGCCGATCAATGATACTCGTAAACTAGCACTATCCTACACACTAGGAACAATTTACAATCTTTAACAAAGCCAATTAACCTACAAACCTGTACGTCTTTGCAGTGTGGGAAGAAACCGGAGCACCCGGGGTAACATACAAACTTCGTACAGACAGCACCTGTAGTCAGGATCAAGTTTAGGACTCTGGCAATGTAAGGCAGCAACTCTACCACTGCGCCACCACTGTACAGGCAACACTAACTTACTGGAACTGGTGAGTTCAGAGGGTCAGTAAAGGTACCGGGCTGCTGCTGGTCTTCCCTGCTCTGGACTCATACCCTGGCCATCAGAGTTACAGAGTGTGCTCCAACAAAAAATAACTTACTCTGGCAAGGGGTGTCACAGTCTCACTGGTACTGACCTGGTCCTCACTTTCTGGTCAGCCTCTGCAGATCCACCTGATCTTGGTAGGGCCAAGGATCATGGATCACCAGAAATTGAAGTCAGGCACCAATATCAAAAAAAAAGGAATAACAAAACTAATCAGCAAATCAGGCAGCATCTGTGAAGCAGGGTTAATAGTTCTGATCCACGATCTTTCAGCAAAAACCGATGAATTGAAACTTGGTTCACTCCTGTACATGATAATATCTGGTAGATATACCATGACATGGTGATATCTGCTGATACACGTGGCATGGTGATATCTGCTGATACACTGGGACATGTAATATATGGTAATATACAATGATGGAATATCTGATAAGACAGCGTGACATGTGATAGTTGGTAATAATACACAGTGACATGGTGATATTTTGTAATCCACTGGAACAAGTTGATATCTGACAATATATGGTGACAGGGTGATATCTGGGTGAATAAACCGGGATACTCACTGGCATGGTGTGAACCATGATGATACACCGTGAGAAACTGTTACACCATACTATTGTGATGTGTTGTGATGCTGCAGCCTGGAGGAGAGCCAACACACTACACCTCTTGGAGTGGAGAGCACAACAAAGCAACACTGGCCACCCTGGATTAATTTTTGAGTGTTAGGCCATCTCTCACCTTTTACACAGGCTTGGACAAAGCCGTACCACTCTCCACAGCTATCACACAGCAAGCTGAAGGCATTCTCTCCATTGGCCATGATGTAGCCCTGGGCGCAGATGTACAGCAGCTCATCACCCATTTCAGTCCCAGAGTAACCCTGGAGTACAGTATTGGGAAAGGAGGGAGGGTCTCCACAGGGACTACCTGCAGATAAAGCGAGAACATTATTATACAATAATAAAACACACACAGGTCACTTTTGTCCCATCCTCAGATTTTACCCACCCGTCTTTGGGAATGTTATCTATTATGGTGCTTCAACACCTCAAATTAGTGACTGGTCCATACCCTATAGTTTTATCAGTGGTTAAGAACGTCAGTCATGCTGTTCCCTACTAAATGGTAAATGCATGTCAGAGTCTCAGATATCTCAATTAAACAGTGAAGTAAGTAACAGTGAATTAAACACTGCACAGGGAAGTCATACAAAGGATTATAAATAATTTGACCTTGAATGAAATAACCATATAACAATTACAGCACGGAAACAGGCCATCTCGACCCTTCTAGTCCGTGCCGAACACATAATCTCCCCTAGTCCCATATACCTGCGCTCAGACCATAACCCTCCATTCTCTTCCCATCCATATAACTATCCACTTTATTTTTAAATGATAAAAGCGAACCTGCCTCCACCACCTTCACTGGAAGCTCATTCCACACAGCTACCACTCTCTGAGTAAAGAAGTTCCCCCTCATGTTACCCCTAAACTTCAGTCCCTTAATTCTCAAGTCATGTCCCCTTGTTTGAATCTTCCCTACTCTCAGTGGGAAAAGCTTTTCCACGTCAACTCTGTCTATCCCTCTCATCATTTTAAAAACCTCTATCAAGTCCCCCCTTAACCTTCTGCGCTCCAAAGAATAAAGCCCTAACTTGTTCAACCTTTCTCTGTAACTTAGTTGCTGAAACCCAGGCAACATTCTAGTAAATCTCCTCTGTACTCTCTCTATTTTGTTGACATCCTTCCTATAATTAGGCGACCAAAATTGTACACCATACTCCAGAATTGGCCTCACCAATGCCTTGTACAATTTTAACATTACATCCCAACTTCTATACTCAATGCTCTGATTTATAAAGGCCAGCACACCAAAAGCTTTCTTTACCACCCTATCTACATGAGATTCCACTTTCAGGGAACTGTGCACAGTTATTCCCAGATCCCTCTGTTCACCTACATTCTTCAATTCCCTACCATTTACCATGTACGTCCTATTTTGATTTGTCCTGCCAAGATGAAGCACCTCACACTTATCAGCATTAAACTCCATCTGCCATCTTTCTTTGCAAACCTTTACAAAGACATGATGTTTTAGGTTTGCAGTGCAGTTAGTGCCTCCTTTCTGTGCTGTGGCAATCAGAACTGTACACAATATTCTAAGGGCTTCTGCTTCTATCCACGTCCAAGTGTCAGGAAATTTATCTTCTCATGTTTTTTAGCAAAAGTGTTATTCTGCTGATTACATATTTTCTAGTGGCAAAATGATTTCAGTGTCAGACATCATGTCTAGTGGTAAAATGACATCAGCACCAAAGCTTCATGTTGCAGCTTCAACTTCATTGCTGGCAGTTAACAGAACAATTAGCTTTTATTAACCCTGCTTCCCCTGAAACTGATGCTTAATTGTCCAGCTCTCAAACTATATTGTGAGATGTATGAACTGGCATTATCTCAAATACAAAGTCACACATGTGTGCTTTGCCAGTTTTCCCCCAAGAAGATAAGGGTTACAGCTATCCTCTGCTTCCTAGTCTCATGATCACTCCAAGTCACAGCTGATCTTTACCCAATTTCATTTGACGCTCATTGCTGCATTAGAGGAGGTCAGCCTAACTCCATACTGAGTGAGGGGCAGATTCCTCTACTTTTCCTTCACTTCACAGCAGATGGTGGAGTGGACATGGACTTCTCCTCCATTGAGATGGGTCCCAGTGGCTCCTTCTTCTAGCTCCCAGTCAACTACCTGCCCAAAGGCCTTGCTGTGGCCAATTGCATTCATATTTCACTCCCAAGCAGCCTGGCTCTAAGCTTATGATATACCCACCACTCCCCCAACCCCTCACACCAGCAGCCCATTCTCAATCCCTCCCAGCACATTACACTGAGATGGATGTGATAAACAAGAATGTTAGAAACTGAGTTGAATAACCCCTCAAACTGCTCCTCTACTCAGTAAGATCATAGCTGATCTGATCCTGGCCTCAGCTCCATTTTTCTGTCTAGTTCTCATGATCCTTGAATCAGCTGCAATCCAAAACCTTGTATATTCCCTTCTCTATTGTTCCGACTGCACCTGCCATTTCAAATCTTTGCGCATTGAAAAACCGTGATTGAACCCAGTCTCCTAAATGCAAGTGAAAACAGCCTGTTTGCACACCTGAAGCCTCGTTGTAGCTAATTGCCCCTCCAGAGGCCTAGTCCCGCATCCACAGAGAGGCTCAGTACATTCCATAGCAAAAGCCCAATTCTCAGGTTAGCTATCAATGAGATGTTCAGAGTAAAAGCAGGACCTACTTTATTTCATAGCAAACTTTTTGCTTGATGTAATTTTATTTTTAGACCTTTCTCACCATTTCCAATAAATAACGAAGCATCAGTATAGTATCCCAACTGCACATTTTCTCTCAATTTTTTACTCATTTCTAAACAGTTCTAGACTCATCAGCCTTGCAAACACTGAGGCTCTATCTAAATCCTATCCAACACAGGTTCTGTGCTCCCAGCATTGCTCAGAACAACCTAAACTTGCTTTTCATGTTCTCTATTACCTCTGTCCATTTCAATATAAACACACTCATCAAAGATATTCATTTGTAAATCCTTTTCATTAAAATATATGGTTTGAAACAACTCCAGAAGCACTAGAGGTTGTTCCCACGTTAAATACAACGCTAACCTTGGTCTTTAATGCAGAAGGAATCGTATCGACCACCTGAGGAAGCTGATTCAGTTTTCACATGGATATTTTGTCTATCTTGTTGGCCAAAGCCCATGTCACTGCATACAGTCGATCTGAATGAAACAGAATTAATGTATTTCCTCAGTGATTTGTTACACTTTGAACCAGTTACACATTGTTACAATTTGCATTCAACTATGTTTTTTAAAAAAAAATTAAGCTATCTTTAACAGTCGCAACCAGGCTTGAACTAATTGAGTCCTTCCTACATCCCCAAGTCGTGCTGCAAAGTTAATTGGCTGCTGTAAAATGGGAATCAGACAATTGGTATGAAGCCAATGGGCCAAATGACCTTTTTCCATTTCTTAGTAAATATGTGCATGGACTTGACACCATTCCGGACAAAAACTCTTGGATCCAAACCATTAACTCCTCTTGTAAAAAGATGCTTGCTACACAAGTGTGTCTAGAATGTGAAAATCATGAAAACTGCAGATGCTGGAAATATAACATAGAAAATAGAAAATGCTGAAAGTACTTAGTGTCTCAGGCCACTTCTGTGGGAAGAGAAACAGAGCTAGTGTTTCTAGATGAAGAGTCTTCAGCAAACAACCTGATACAACCTGACAGTGAATATTTCCAGCATTTTCTGTCTTTCTTTGCAGAATATTCTATTTTCACCCCAGTTCATGCAATGGATGAGAGGGGATCTTATTGAAACATATAAGATTATAAAGAGTTTGGACATACCAGAGGCAGGAAACATGTTCCCGATGTTGGGGAGTCCAGAGCCAGGGGCCACAAAAATAAGGGTTTAAGAGGAAGGGTTAAGCCATTTGGAACGGAGATGAGGAGACGTTTTTTCACACAGAGAGTTGTGAGTCTGTGGAATTCTCTGCCTCGGAGGGTGGTGAAGGCTGCATCTCTGGATGCTTTCAAGAGAGAGCTAGATAGGGCTCTTAAAGATAGTGGAGTCAGGAGATATTGGGAGAAGGCAAGAACGGGGTACTGATTGGGGATGATCAGCCATGATCACATTGAATGGCGCTGCTGGCTCGAAGGGCTGAATGGCCCACTCCTGCACCTATTGTCTATTGTCTATAATGTTTTCTTCACTTGACCTGACGACTTTCCATAATGAGGCTCCACTGAAATCCTAAAAGCATAAGAATGTAAGGAAATAGAACAGGGAAGACCAATCAGCCACTCAAGCCTGCCCCACCACTCATTTTATCTGCCCCAAGACTCTGCTTCAGTGTCAATTGCCTATGACTGTAAATTCCCTAATCTTTCAAAACTTCCGCATTAAATACTTCTAATGACGTATGTTCCATGATCTTCTGCAGCATAAAATCCCAGAGGTTCATCAATCTGTGAGAAGTTCCTACATACTCTTAGATGTCCACCCCCAATCCTTTAACCATGTCCCCTTGTCTAAGACTCATTCCTAATAGAAATATATTGGCATCCATCATGTGAAGTTCATGTGGCATCTTATATGACTAAATAATTTACAGATAGGGGAATAAAATCTAATTCCCCTAAATTCCAAAGATATAGATCTAATTTCTTTAACCACTTGTGATCCAACAACCCTCTCAGGAATCAGCCTAGTAAATCTCTTCTGGATTGCTTCCAGTGCCTGTATATTCTTCCATAAATAAAGTATCCTATAAAGAAGTTGGTGCCTTGCCACTCTTCCCTATGTAGCCACCCCACTGAGAGTTAAGTAAAGATTCCTCTGGGATTTGTCTAGTGACGATTTAATAGAAACTTGGAGAAGTGGAACAAAATATTCATTATGCTTGGATTCTTCCTTACCTAGCTGTAGAGACATTGACATGACTACATAAAGAAAAATATAGATCCCAGAAACTTGCCTTAGGTGAGAAACAAAATTCCAGTTTGGGCACAAAATTGTCTTGAATATTTTCCAAGAAGGCTGGTGACATGACTTTGCATCCCCAACTGTCTCACCTTCTAACTTTCATTATTGCTTCCTCTTAATTAAATTATTACACTATAAAAATGGGGCCATTTGGCCCATGAGCCTCATGCTGGCTCCGAGCAGAAAAATCTCATTTCCTTTTTCTTATTTCTTAGTACGCACATAACTTTATGCTCTGTCACCTGTGGCGCTCCCTATTCCCTCCCCCCCCCCCCCCCCCCCCCCCCCCCCTTCCTTCTGTGGGGATAATTTACAGGGACATTTAACCTCCTAGCAAATCTGTGCAACAAGTGAGGTAAATTGAACACCAGGAGGAAACACACGCCATCACTGGGGGAACGTACTAGCTTCACCCGGACACCAACAGGAAGTCAGGATCAAAGCCAAGTCAATGGAGCCATAAGTGAGTAGCCCTGCTTGCTGCATGACTGCGCCACTCAACCATGCATCCGCCTGGTCCCCATATTTAGAAAGCATTCATTATCCTGCTGGATGATGTATCCACATCAGTCGAACACTATTATTATATGAGACCAATAGAAGTGCTAAACAACAAAAATATTTACACCTAGAATTGCACGCAGCAAGTCCAAGGGGCTAATCCTTAATTCGGGAACATTTTAAGACTATTCCAAGTGATGGGAAATAGTTTCCTTGTTGTATCTCATGGCTTCCCACCAGAACTTGGCAGGAAATCTGGCAGATACGTTGAAGTGTGTCGAGGGGAGGGAAGTGGGAGATTGCTCAAGTAGTGATGTCGCTGAGTGTTTTGTGGAGGGAGCATTGGTGTGAGTCACTGGTTCCAAATCAGGTGGGAGATGATTCAAGGTACTTTCCCTAATTGGGGTGGGGGGGGGGGGGGTTATGGGTGAAGGTCATGAACTTCCAGAGATTAAATCTGCAATCTCCTTATCCCACAGAGGCTGCAGAGGCAGGTCAGGACAGAAATAGAGCTTACTTTTCTGCCTTGTATCTGCTTCTGCACAGCCACTCAACTACAGCTGCTCCTTCCAGGTTCACCGCTAGCCAAGTCTTAATTTTCACCCTCCAAACATGTTCTCTGCTGCAGGCTCAGTGAACATGTTTACCATCCACAGATTGAGTCAGATTGAGCTATTTGTACATTTCTTTAGACGAAACTATTCAACTATTCAGATCTGACACAACTAACAGAGGTGAAATGTCCATCAGACTAATTCCTGGGATGGCGGGACTGTCATAGGAGGAAAGATTGAAAAGACTAGGCTTGTATTCACTGGAGTTTAGAAGGATGAGGGGATATCTTATAGAAACATATAAAATTATAAAAGGACTGTACAAGCTAGATGCAGGAAAAATGTTCCCAATGATGGGCGAGTCCAGAACCAGGGGCCACAGTCTTAGAATAAAGGGGAGATCATTTAAGACTGAGGTGAGAAAAAACTTTTTTCACCCAGAGAGTTGTGAATTTATGGAATTCCCTGCCTCAGAGGGCAGTGGAGGCCAAGTCACTGGATGGATTTAAGAGAGAGTTAGAGAGCTCTAGAGGCTAATGGAGTCCAGGGATATGGGGAGAAGGCAGGCACGGGTTATTGATAGGGGATGATCAGCCATGATCACAATGAATGGCAGTGCTGGCTCGAAGGGCCGAATGGCCTCCTCCTGCACCTATTTTCTATGTTTCTATGTAATTCACTGACACACTCGAACCTTCACTATAAGAAATTCTGTCGGATCTAACTTTACAATTTAATTCAAAATCCAGAATAGTTTTGATTGAATTATTAAGGAGCAGTATTTCTATTGAAAGAAATGTCATTCACCAGAGAAGGCAGAATTAATGTTATGAACAAAACAAGCAGATAAAGATTAAGGAGAAGTATATTGTGACCCGCTATGAGAATAAACCTGACCTCTGACACCAAAGAAACTTCACCCTTTGTTAACATTTTCCGAGAAATGAGACTGAATGATCAGAGATTGGTCCGACCCACAAAACATGTACACATCTTAGAGCTGTTCACAATCTGACAACTAGATATTGTCAGATGGCCAGGGAATCATTGAAATATTCTCAAGAAATTGGGGGGTTATTCAGCTTCTAAATCTGTTCCCATGAGAGTTTTCAATGCTTAATAGAAAACTTTGACACAGTTTTAGATCTTTGATCAGATCTCTCCAGCCTTGGCAGAATATAACAGGTCACTTTTGTTTTTCAAGTAAAGAGTGAGCCTGCCACCAAAATTTAATTTAAAATGTTATTGGCAAGGTAAGATTATTCCCTACATAAACACAGCATGTAAATAATGCAAACTGGATATGCACGCTGCGTTGGATCTGATTCCACTTTTTTCTGATATTCGAATGACAAAATTGTTGATATGTGATACCATTCTCCGTCATTGCCCATCCTATTAAATCTAAAAATGAGTTCATTTCTCACTACATAAATAACATTCCAAGATTGAGGACTCAATGATAGGCACGATGTTGGAAGAACTGAGATGGCATTGACATGTTGGTGAGTCACTTTAACGGCTTATGGAGCAATAAAAATTGCAGTGGTATTTTGTGCTGTCATCACAGTACATCTTCAGATAGGATCTAAATACTGATGAGGACATTATCACTTTGCTGATTTTCATCCAACAGTGTTAAGAGTTGACACTGAAAAACATTGTGCTGAGACTGAAGAAACATGAGGCTATTCAGTCACTGTCCATACATTTGGCACTTACTAGTCCAGAGCTAGTGATCAACTTTATTCATGTGAACAATGACATAATGTATCTTCTATTAAACAAATGTGCACAACTCTGCTTCGTTATTTCAGACACCAGTCTGAAGAAGTGTCTCAACCCCAAAATATCACCTATTCCTTCTCTCCAGAGATGCTGCCTGTCCCGCTGAGTCACTCCAGCTTTTTGTGTCTATCTTCGGGAGATTACATCCTATGCATTGTTCGTACATGGGAGTATGAGCACCCCACATCACTGGTGATGCATTAATGCAGCAATCCCATGCATCAGTGATGCATTAATGCATGGCCATTCCATATCACGGGCAGCTTCATTTGCTGAGGAGCTGTGAGTGGGATTGAACATTGTTCAATCATCAAGGAACATCCACACCTTTGATCCTGTGACTGCAGAAATGTCAATCATGTTGTTGAAGATGACTGGGCCTGCTTGGGCACAGAACACTGCCCTGAACAACACTGCAGTGATGTTCTCAAGGTGCAATAACTGACTCTGAAACCCACAACTTCTGTGTCAATTATAACTTCAACCTTTGATGACCATGATTTTACCAAGGGACCTTGATACTATACTTCTTCAAATGCTGCCTTGGTGTCAGGGGCAGTCGCTCTCTCCTTAACTTAGATCTCGGATCATCATTTTGACCAAGACTGTGATGAGTTCTGGAGCTGAGAGGTCCTGGTGAAACACAAACTGGGCATCTGTGAGCAGGTTATTAGTGAGAAGGCACTGGTTGATAGCACTGTTTATTACTTTGCTGATACTGAATGTGGACTGATTGAGCTGATTTGTTGTTAACAAGACATTTCTCTACAACGTTTTACATTGTTGGATAGAACCAATTTTAACTGTACAGGAAGAACGTGGATGAGTTGCAAGTAATTCTGGAGCACCAGTCTCCTGGACTACAGTAGTGATGTTATCTGGTCCCAGAGCCTTTAGTGCATCACTTGATATCAAATGAGGTGAATGAAATTGGCTGGAGACCAGTTTCTGTGTTGATCGATCTCAGAAGGAACTCGAGACACTTGGCAATCTCTGGCTCAAGATGGTTGCAATTCTCATGACACTTAACCATTCATGCATTGCACTGTGGTAGATAGAATGGAGCTCTTCACACTCACTAGAACTCCAAGCCCTTGGATCTCCAGAGATCCTTGTCACATTGCTTGGACTTGGTGTTTCTCCAACACCAGTTATTCGCCAACCAACTTTTCCTTACCCGATTTGATTGTCTGCAATCCAGCCTGAGGTACATTCTGTGAATGCACATTCATCCACTGCTCTCTGCAGCTCTTCAGCTGTGGCCAAGCGTGCCCCCTGCTCCACGCACAGTCCCTGGGCTGCAGAGATGTCCCATTGCATGGTCCCATTCTTCGGTTGTAGTACAAACATTCTGCCTGTGATGAGAAAAGCAACAAGTAGTGTCCCATTTCACATCCATGGGCTGGCTGAGAATCATCCCCAAACCCCAACCCCTCTGCCCACCTCCAGTCTTTCTGCCCAACCTATATGCCCATCTACAATCCATCTGCCCAATGCCAATCCCTCTTCTCATCTACAATCCATCTCCAGCCACTCTGCCCATCTCCAAACTCTGCCCAACGTTGCAGCATTATCCTAGTCCCTCATGTCCATCCTCACTATGTTCTTGTGTCACGTTTGTGATTCAGAGGTGGTGGATTCAAGTCCTACTCACAATGCGCGCAGCCCAGAGGGGGGAGGCACTGTGTTCTCTCGGGCGCGCGGAAAGTGACAGCGCAGCGGTTTTCTTAAGCACAACATGAGACCTTAGGAGGCGATTAGTACATCGTAGCGATGCTGACACACATCAAGCGCACTCCCCCCATTGTTAAACTTTGGGGTATCCCATGGCGATGAACGATGCTGTGAAAATGGTTCTTTCTATTTCACAGACGAAGCTCATCACTCGTATTTTGTTCTCTCTCAGTTAAAGTGGGCTTTCTGTCATTTAAGATTCAAAATGAAATTGCGGCCTAAAAAGTAGCAAGTACACAATCTGTATAAGTTTTTCAATTGGCAGGCACATGTAATGGTCGAATGCAAACTGCGGCCGTCTATTCCCTCCACAGATGCTGCCTGACCCTCTGTTCCTTCTGCACTTGTTCTTTTATTGTGCTCGGTTATTTTAGCGCGTGGAAAAACAGGTTAGCAATCGCCCAAGTTCTTCGTAAACCGATTTAATCTCATTATCCCTTTCAAATATTAAGAAACGCTTGGAAGTGTTCAACACAAGTAGATTCAAAAATAAATATTCCCAAATCAATCGCTACTTCAGAGGTTTACACTAACATACAAACTTTTCTGAAAATAGACAGAAAGACACAAAAAGCTGGAGTAACAGCGGATCAGGCAGCATCTCTGGCGTTTCAGATTGAGACCCTTTTTCAGACTAAGACTGAGTCGGGGGAAAGGCGTTTTCTGAAAGGCGCGTCTGCACAATTCGGGAATGAAGGATTGTTATGGGCAACATAGCTGGCCACCAGGTTGTAGCCCTGCATTAAAGAAGGCTTTGAACGAACTGTGTGGATTTAACGAGTTGACATGGTGGAGATGAGGATTTGCAGAGACCAGCGAGAATATATCATCGGAGCTAGATTTATGGGTCCACGGGTAACGATGGGTAGGTAGCTCGCCTTAATTCGAGAGCAGAGTGCTGTGACACTCGGGCGGGTGGGTGGAAAGGATTCAACTGATTCATTTCTGTTCGGCGTGGATTGGGTTTGGAGTTTGGAGACACGCCCGTCCTGAGGTCGCGGGAGGACAGAACCGATTTAAGCAGTAGAATTGGCCGCGATGTTCCTGGACTCTGGGCTATGTTAGTACGTTTTGTGATTGTATTAAACAGCAACAAGTCTGGATTGGGTGCCGGGGTGAGTGAGAGAGGGCAGGACTGTGGGGAGAGAAGCGGAGTCAACGTTTCTGGCACAACACCCTTGGTCACCACAGTACCTAAACTATTTACTCTATTAACTATTAAATATCTCTACCTAAACTATTAACTATGTTTCTCTCTCCACAGATGCTGGCCAGCCTGTTGAATGTTTCCAGCATCTTCTGATTTTTTTAAAATTTCAGATACCCAGCATCTGTTGCCAGTTTTGCTTTTTTTTTGCGGATGGATAGATCCCAGGGATGGAATCGGTTCCGCGATGTGCAGAGATTGGAGTCGCTGCCGTTATTCTCGAGAGTGAAATCATTTAAAACGCCACCTTAGTTGGGTGTATCGTTAACGCTCCCGATGGGCCAAATGGCCGACACGACACGACACGACGCGGCGCGCCCCACGGGGAATTCACCTCTAGACAAGGGACAAAAGGGGTGGTCAACACGACCGGGAACGGCGAAAGACACAGAGTGAAGCGACCGGACACGGAGCCGGCAAAGAGGCGCAATTTCCCGCGGTGAGTCGCTGGGATCCGGGAGCTTTGACACCATGAATGTAATAACATTCTCACCCAGCCGAGCCTCGAGTACCCAACACCTCCCAAATACCGTGTAACTTGTCACATTATGGTGCAGGAGCTTGCCGCTCACAAACCCAGCGGTGTAGGTGCGGACTGACCGTGCGCTCGGACCCCGGCGCCGTTCACCAGGAGAAGCCAAGCCACTCTGAGGAGGAGCGAATGCGAGCATGGAGCCATCGACAGGAGGCCAGCCGGCGGCACAGAGCGAGTCCCGGGCGGGCACACACAGCAAGCAGACGGGCGGCAAGAGAGGGAGGGAGGGAGGGAGGGAAGCAGCTACGAGCTGGCCTGGCTGGAGAGGGAGTGCGGGAGGGGCGGGCTGGTGGCCGCTTTATCCACAGGAGCTGCTGTGAAAAGTCGCACCAGCGCGTCAACAAACAGGCGGCGCGGGTGGGGACGCTGACAGTTCCTCCAACAGACTGATTTTAGTATCTGATTCATGGTGTCACCTACAGGATTCAGCTGATGTATATGCCCGCTCAGTTTAACCATTGCAGTGTATGTTGGAGGCTGGTGGACACAGAATTGCACTTACAAGATAATTGGCATAAGACATCATATCGGGTACACAGTGTCCGGATATAGTGTATAAGGTAGAGAGTATAACGCTTACCACATCGTGGACAGTAACCTGGCACTGGGTATCAGCATCAAGATACGATTCACATGGATTATATTTTGGTTATCAGGGCAACAATTTCAGTGTGTCAGGCACACAAAAGATTCGTGGGACACTGGAGCTGCTTCTGGGGAAGGTGGGTCTTGTGCAAGTGAAACTGGGATGATGTTCTTGCAGGCTTGTTAGCAAGGATCCTGGGGGGGGGGGGGGGGGGGGGGGGGGGGGGGAGCAAGGACGTAATACAAGGTGGAAAGCCGGGTAAATAAAAGTGAGAGGCAATTGGAACATCTCTGAACATGCATTTGCCATTTCTCCTATTTAGCCAACAATTAGCCTTTTGATTTCTCTCACATATGTGCACAGCTTCACACTTCCAGACATTAAATTCCATTTGCCAGGTTTTCATAAATTCACTCAATCTATTTAGTTGCACAATCACAGTGTTTTTATTACAACATTCCTGACCACCTAGTTTTGTATCATTAAAAAACGGTATCATTCCTTCCTCTGGGTCACATGCAAATACTGGACAATTGCAGGCTGATTAATGATCCCTGGGGAACCACCAGTTATTTTATTCCAGTCTGAAAGTGATCCATTTCCCTGCTTTCTATGAGGCAACCGGTTTTCAATCCATGATCACACACTTCCTCCAATACTTTGGCCTTTTAATTTATGCATCAGCCTCTTATATAGCATTTTGTCAAATGCACTTTAGACATCTAAATATACATCCATATACACCTCTCTATTTACACATTCCGTTTTATGAACTCTCCCTGTAACAATGTCAATGATTGTGAGCAAATTTATCAAATATGATTTACCTTTCATAAAGTCATGATGGTGCAGTTTGATGCTATTGGTCTTTTGAAAATGATCAGTTATTTGCTTTTTGATTTTTAACTCTAACATCTTTCCAGCAAAAGGTGATAAACCAATTGCCCTATGCTTCACCATTGTCAGTCTTGAACACAGTCTCATTGGCTGTTTTCCAATTTTCTGGTTCCCTCCATGAAGCTAATGAGTTCTGAAAATGTTCAACCAATAAGTCCAGTGTCTCTAAATTGCTTTAAATTGTTAGGACTAAGCCATCAGGTCCCAGCAATTTGTTTGCCTTTTGCCTTGCGAGTTCCTTGAATTATTGCAAGTTCCTCCATGTCACTTGAACTTGGTCAATCTTTTATCTATGGGATATTTAGAGTGTCCTCTGTGATGAAGACTGATGTCAAAAAATGATATATCATATATATGCCATTATTTGTTTCCTGTTATTAATTCAACAGCATCTCTCTAGAGGTTCCACACTTATGTTAGACACTTTCTTCCTATTTATATATAGAAATGCTTAGCGTCTGTTTTGATATCACAAACATGCTTTTTCCCAAAATCTATTTACTCTTTTCTTTTGAACTTTCTAACCTTTCGCTATTGGATCCTAAAAAAAACCCTGTCCTCTGGGTTATCATCAGGGAAAGAAGGGGAATTAGTAAGCTATCAACCTATTGACATTTTTTGAGAAAGCCTGACAAAAATTGACATTTTTGAGGAAGAATGCATAGAAGGAATCAGTAGATATTTTTTAGGGTTCCCAGAAGCCATTTGACAAAATTACCTCACAAAAGGTTAAATCACAAAATAAGTGCCCATGATATTGCCATAAATAGAGGACTTACTAAAAGGCAGGAAGCATTGTGTAGCGATAAGGACCAGCAGGAACAGTAGAAGCAGATTTAGGGTTTCAGGTACCAAGTACACTGAACCAGGTGCAATGTGTTAGGTACAGATATTTGGATAAAGGGTGTACAATAATCAAGCAATGGTATCAGCTGGTTATAATATTGGTACGCATTATCAGGGACTGGGTACTGGTTGCAGGTTTTTAGGTCCAGAGTATCAGGGTCCCAGCTACAAAGTATTATGGGAAGGGTCTCAGAGACAGGGTTCAGCTGTGCTATCAAGAACAAACCATCAGCGTTAGGGTATTAGGAACTGTGTCAGTTATAGCATATCATGGATGAGTACTGGGTATTAGCGTTTATTAGGAAACAGTTCTCATTAACTATTTGGCATGCTCCAATATACAAGGAATATTAATGTTAATATGTCGTATTAATTCATCAGGGTGCTCACTTTGAGGAAGCCCGCTGAAAAGAAGTTGGGGCTGGTTCTATTCCCACAGAAAGCATTTTAACCAAGATTTTAAATGATGGAAAATAGTCATTTCCTCTGGCTGCGATGTTATTGTCAGAGTCTTGAATATAAAATTCTTACCTAAATAGTGTGGAATAGTAATGGAGATGTGATGATTATGAAATAATTTTTCACACTCGGGAATATTGATGCATGGAGTGTGTTTAGAGAGGGGTTGAGGCAGAGATTGGTGCTTTTGGGATAATCTAATTCTGGATTTGTATTAATGGTTTCCATGATAAACTGTGAAAAATGTGCCTTCCAGATGTACAACTGAGCAGTAGGTGACAAGACCAAATGGGCTGATGACTATATTGATAGAATATTTCAGCTGATGTAATCATTGCCACTAATATGATGGAAGCTTTCTCTGCACCTATCTGCCGGATTACTTGCACATGAAGTCATGCTTTGGTCTAAAAACACAACACACATTTCATTTCCTCATTGTGTTGATGTGAGGAGACTTGCTGTGCTGGGATCTTTCAGTATGAAGGAGGCTGGTAGACTCTGGATTTCATCTCCAGATGCATCACAAAATCAAAATAGTCCACACCCCTGTGGAAGTGAAGTTGGATGCAAAATATAAATGACTGATTAGAACCATGTTTTACAGTGCCCCAGGACTAAGTATGAAGTTTCCATAAATTATGATTTGAACCATGAACCCAATAAATAAATGCCAATGGTACAAAAAAAACTGGAGAAACTCAGCGGGTGCAGCAGCATCTATGGAGCGAAGGAAATAGGCAACGTTTCGGGCCGAAACCCTTCATTATTTCCTTTGCTCCATAGATGCTGCTGTACCCGCTGAGTTTCTCCAGCTTTTTTGTGTATCTTCGATTCTCCAGCATCTGCAGTTCCTTCTTAAACAAAATAAATGCCAATGATCACCTCTTCACGTTCTCCTCAGGCAGTCCCCTAGGGTTGTGGTCCACTCGGTGGCATTCTTATTTTGTGGGTTTTGAGGTGGCTAATGAGGCCGGAGGTGGCTGACAGGGCAGGTGGGGTGGGCAGTTTATGAGGTGTTGCAATTTACACAGTGTCTCTGTGTAGACCCAGTGCATGGCCTTGAGGTTTTCAATGCAACCCAAATGGTCATTCCCCATCTTGAGCAGTCATTTGCTACAGATCCATAGATGTCAGTGGGGAAGTTGCATTCCTTTATGGTGGTTTTTTACCACATCCTTGCGTCTCCTCTTCCATCCACCTGATAATCTCTTCCCGTGCAGAGTACAGAATAGAGCCTCTTCTGACAATTTGTCCTCAGATCCTTGAATGCAGTGGCTGGCCCAATAGGTCTGATCTTGGGCCTGTGATATGGGGTGTGGGCCTGGGAGAGGACACTGCCATTAGTCACTTACCATTCCGGCCAAATGGACGGACATTGCGAAGAAGCCTTCGGTTTTATTTTTTCTTGTGACACCTGCTGTAGCAGTTCAGGATTCAGAGGTATATGTGAGGCCATGCATGCTGCCTGTGGAGTCCAATCTGATCCTAAGCCATCAGTGTTGTCCGTGAGGAGTTTTAATGCTCTTTCTTTGGCAGTTTGGGTTTCCTCCAGGTGCTTCAATTTCACATCCCATGAGCTATGTTGATTCATTAACTGGCTGCTGTAAATTGCCCCCAATGTAAGTGGATGCAAAAGAGAATAGACAGACAATGTCTAGTTCAAATGGACAGTTTTGGGTTGAGATGCTTCCTCTAAACTTAAAGAGTTAAGTTTTCTAAACCAACGTAACCAACGAGAAAGCAGGCTATTCGAGACTGGGTATTGAGTAATGAGGAAGGGTTAGTTAGCAGTCTTGTTGTGCGTGGCCCCTTGGGCAAGAGCGACCATAATATGGTTGAGTTCTTCATTAGGATGGAGAGTGACATAGTTAATTCAGAAACAAGGGTTCTGAACATAAAGAAAGGTAACTTTGAGGGTATGAGACGTGAATTGGCCAAGATAGACTGGTAATTGATTCTTAATGGGTTGACGGTGGATATGCAATGGAAGGCATTTAAAGATTGCATGGATGAACTACAACAATTGTTCAGTTTGGCAAAAGAATGAATCAGGGAAGGTAGTGCATCCGTGGATAACAAAGGAAATCAGGGACAGTATCAAATCAAAAGATGAAGCATACAAATTAGCCAGAAAAAGCAGCCTACCAGAGGACTGGGAGAAATTCAGAGTCCAGCAGAGGAGGACAAAGGGCTTAATTAGGAAAGGGAAAGTAGATTATGAAAGAAAACTGGCAGGGAACATAAAAACTGAGAAACAGGTGAATTGATCATGGGGAACAAGGACATGGCAGACCAATTGAATAACTACTTTGGTTCTGTCTTCACTAAGGAAGACATAAATAATCTTCCAGAAATAGCAGGGGACCGGGGGTCATACGAGATGGAGGAACAGAGTGAAATCCAGGTTAGTCGGGAAGTGGTGTTAGGTAAATTGAATGGTTCAAAGGCCGATAAATCCCCAGGGCCAGATAGGCTGCATCCCAGAGTACTTAAGGAAGTAGCCCCAGAAATTGTGGATGCATTAGTGATAATTTTTCAAAACTCTTTAGATTCTGGAGTAGTTCCTGATGATTGGAGGGTAGTTAATGTAACCCCACTTTTTAAAAAGGGAGGGAGTGAGAAAACGGGGAATTACAGACCAGTTAGTCTAACATCGGTAGTGGGGGAAAATGATAGTCAGTTATTAAAGATGGGATAGCAGCACATTTGGAAAGTGGTGAAATCATTGGACAAAGTCAGCATGGATTTATGAAAGGTAAATTATGTCTGATGAATCTTATAGAATTTTTCGAGAATGTAACTAGTAGAGTGGATAAGGGAGAACCAGTGGATATGTTATATCTGGACTTTCAGAAGGCTTTCGACATGGCCCCACATAAGAGATTAGTATACAAACTTAAAGCACCTGGTATTGGGGGTTCAGTATTGATGTGGATAGAGAACTGGCTGGCAGACAGGAAGCAAAGAGTAGGAGTAAACGGGTCCTTTTAACAATGGCAGGCAGTGACTAGTGGGGTACTGCAAGGCTCAGTGCTGGGACCCCAGCTATTTACAATATATATTAATGATTTGGATGAGGGAATTGAATGCAACATCTCCAAGTTTGCAGATGACACGAAGCTGGGGGCAGTGTTAGCTGTGAGGAGGATGCTAGGAGGCTGCAAGGTGACTTGGATAGGTTGGGTGAGTGGGCAAATGCATGGCAGATGCAGTATAATGTGGATAAATGTGAGGTTGTCCACTTTGGAAGCAAGAACAGGAAAGTAGACTATTATCTGAATGGTGGCCAATTTGGAAAAGAGGAGATGCAACGAGACCTGGGTGTCATGGTACACCAGTCATTGAAAGTAGGCATGCAGGTGCATCAGGCAGTGAAGAAAGCGAATGGTATGTTAGCATTCATAGCAAAAGTATTTGAATATAGGAGCAGGGAGGTTCTACTGCAGTTGTACAGGGTCTTGGTGAGACCACACCTGGAGTATTGTGTACAGTTTTGGTCTCCTAATCTGAGGAAAGATATTCTTGTCACAGAGGGAGTACAGAGAAGGTTCGCCAGACTGGTTCCTGGAATGGCAGGACTTTCATATGAAGAACGATTGGATAGACTCGGCTTGTACTCGCTAGAATTTTTAGAAGATTGAGGGGGGATCTTATAGAAACTTACAAATTTCTTAAGGGGTTGGACAGGCTAGATGCAGGAAGATTGTTCCCGATGTTGGGGAAGTCCAGAACAAGGGGTCACAGTTTAAGGATAAGGGGGAAATCTTTTAGGACCGAGATGAGAAAAACATTTTTCACAGAGTGGTGAATCTGTGGAATTCTCTGCCACAGAAGGTAGTTGAGGCCAGTCTCAGTGGCTATATTTAGAAGGAGTTAGATGTGGCCCTTGTGGTAAAGGGATCAAGGGGTATGGAGAGAAGGCAGGTACAGGATACTGAGTTGGATGATCAGCCATGATCATGTTGAATGGCGGTGCAGGCTCGAAGGCCTACTCCTGCACCTGCTTTCTATATTACTATGTAGCCAGTATAAACAGGTGGGGAGAGGGCTGGGGCAAGGACTAGCAAGCGATAGATGGATACAGGTGAGGAGGTTGATTGGCAGGTAACAGGTGGAGAGAAGAGTGGATATGGCAACAGAGACTGGGAGGTGATAAGTTGAAAGCTAATTTCAGCTGATTCTGGAATTGATAGGAAGAAGGTGAAGAATGGAACTGGAGTGAGAGGTGGTGGAAGATGGAAGCAACAGGAGGGGGAGGGAGGGGTTGAAATACTGCGTTCCAGTTCTCTTGATTGAAAGCTTATTAACATAGCCCGGCCAGTGGCTCGGGTGGGAGTTTGGACGAGATGCAGCGCGGGCATGCTCGCATCTCTGCACAGCAAGGAAACAGTGCCTTCGGCCCATCTCGTCCATTCAAGCAACGTCAGTTCACTCCAGTATGTCCGCGAACCTGCACGAGAGGAAGTGTGAGATATCGGTAGCTGGGAGTGAGGTGCAGCAAATGCGCCTGCGGATAAGAATAACATCCATAAATATGCTCGGTTCTTAAACTTACTGTGCAATAAATAAATAAATAAATAATCCCCATCCGGGAACATTCATAACATATTAACTAAATTAAACCGGAGATTGTACAAATAAATTCACCACTGGCTAATGGGCAGGATTATCAAACAAATCGCCCTTGACATGCGGAGATACAAATCGAAGGACAAAATAGACTGTCAGAGTTGTTATTTGTTTTCTCTTACCCCATGTTTGTCCCGTCTCAAAAGCCTCACTTCACACTGAACGCTACTATCTTTGTTTCAATAAAACCAGAACTTCCTTCAGTGGAGCAGTTGATGCCACAATTCCACAGTGTTTGGGTTATTTTTAGAGAACTCTGCGGCGTGTTCAAGACCTAAGGCAGCCCCGCAAAGCGTCAGGGACTCCAGTAATGACAACGGCCCGTTATGCTTCTGGGGAACGAGCCTTAAATAAAATTACGCGCCGACTGGTGAGGCTGCGGACAACTGTTTTCCTCCTTCATAAAAAAAAATCAACGTAAAAACAAAAGAAAGCAAAGCTGAGTTAAGGGGTTGATGGGAGGGGGTGCATTCCCTTGCCTGTACGCTATTCACATAATTCTCATGTTTATTTATGACAGTTCAGCCCATCGAGTCCATGCGGTACTGGGAACAATCTCATATTCCCACCATTGAGGCAACAGCCTTCCCACTTGGTACACCACCCGTCGACACCAGGGGCAATTTACAGCGGACAATCAACCCACGAGGTGACATGTTTTGGGATGTGGATGAATCCGAGCACACGGCGGAAACCTATGGAGTTATTCTGAGTAGATTCACGCGTTGCGGATTTCCACACACGGATAAAGGGGAGAACGAGGGATGGTACTAAATGAACGATGATGGAGGAACATTACCACCAGCTCTCGGGCCATTGAGTCAGATGTTGGAACAGGACGTCGGGAGTATCTGGGAGAAAGGCCCGTGATGGGAAGGTGGGTGACTTGGCAGAGTGGGATATGGGGAGTGTGATGATAACAACGATGGGAGAGATGGGAGAGGAGATGGGGAGCAGGGTCATAGAAGGTGAATATGGCGAGGTGAAATTGGGAAATGGGGGATGGGGGCAGGCTGGGGGAAGATGAAGAGCAAATGGTGAGAGAGAGAGATGGGGAGATGGGAAATGGACAGTGATGTGGAGATGGGGAGACGGGAGAAGGGAATGTAGAGGGGAAGAGTGAGGAACATGGTGAGGGGGAATGGGGATGCATAGTGGGGGAGATGGGGAGACGGGAAGAGGGGGAATGGGGAAAAATTGGGAGCAGGGTGGGAGGACGGCAGGGGGGATGGGAGGGAGGAATGGGGAATGGGAATGGGAAGATGAGAAAGGGAGGTGAGAGATGAGCGACTCGGGAGGGGAGCGGAGTGGTTTTAGTCCAATTCCAATCAGTAAACATATCTTGCCATCTAGTGGCTGGAGCTGGTATTGCAGAACCACCCTGGCCTGTCCCAGGCAGTACTGCGATGAAACGGCCAGCTACACAATCGTGTGTTTATCATAGAAACATAGAAAAATAGGTGCAGGAGTAGGCCATTCGGCCCTTCGAGCCAGCACCACCATTCAATATGATCATGGCTGATCATCTAAAATCAGTACCCGTCTCTGTTTCCCCTCCAATATCCATTGTTTCCTTTAGCCCTAAGAGCTAAATCTAACTCTCACTTGAAAACATCCAGTGAATTGGCCTCCACTGCCTGTGGCAGAGAATTCCACAGATTCACAACTCTCTGGGTGAAGAAGTTTTTCCTCATCTCAGTCTTAAATGGCTGTTATTTGTATACATTGTGTATGCAAGCAGAGAATCTCTGGGCTTAGGCACATGTGATAATAAAGTATTCCTATTCCTAAACTGTGACCCCTGGTTCTGGACCCCCCCAACATCGAGAATATTGTCCTGTATCTAGTCTGTCAAATCCTTTAATGATTTTATATGTTTCTATAAGATCCCCTCTCACCCTACATTCCAGTGAGAGATAAACCCCCCCACCCCATCCTCCCCTCCCCCCCCCCCTCCTCCCCCCCCCCCCCCCCCCCCGCCCCCGGCCCCCAAGTGATGGATTGTTCAGGCTTGCTCCAGACAGCCCTGCACTGCGCTCATTGTAAAAGAGTCACAGTGATACAGTGTGGAAACAGGCCCTTCATCCCAACTTGTCCGCATCGGCCAACATGGCCCAGCTGCCCGTATTTGGTCCATATTCTTCCAAACCTGTCTAATCCATGTACCTGTCTAACGATTTCTTAAATGTTGGGGTAGTCCCTGCCTCAACTACCTCCTCTGGCAGCTTGTTCCATACACCCACCACCCATTGTGTGGAAAAAGTTACCCCTCAGATTCCTATTGAATCTTCACCTTCATCTTTAACCCATGTCCTCAAGTCCTCAGTCGCCTACTTTCGGCAAGAGACTGTGTATCTACCGGATCTATTCCTCTCATGATTTTATACACCTCAATAGGATGTCCCCTCATCCTCCTGCGCTCCAAGGAATAGAGTTCCAGCCTACTCAACCTCTCCCTATTGCTCAGACCCTCTAGCCCTGCCAATATCTGTGTAAATATTCTCTGTACCCTTTCCAGCTTGACAACATATTTCTATAACATGGTGCCCAGAACTGAACACAACACTGTAAATGCGGCCTCACCAACATCTTATACAACTGCACCACCTCTCAATTGCCATACAATACTCTGACTGATGAAAGCCAATTCGCCACAACTGTTCGATTGAAAACTGATAGATTGAAGAGGCCAACAGGTATTATCCATCCATCATCATTGTTGAGACGGTGGTGGCGAGTCGCCTTTTGCACCTGCTGCAGTCCCACTGATGAAGGTGTTCCCACGTTATGGTTAGATTGTTCCCGAATTTAACCCGTGCAATGATGAACGATGGGTTATAAATACAATATTCCAAATCTGGACGTTAAGCAACTGTGAGCACAACTTGCAACACTGGTGTTCCTCTTGTGCCCCCCACCGCACCCCCACTTTTCTTTCCCAGTGGCAGAGGTCACGGGATTTGAAGACTCTGCATGTATAAGAGTTCATTTGTATATTTTTGCAGCCACTGTGAGCCTTTGGAGGGAGTGAAAATTTAGGATGTTCGATCAAATGGCAGTGCAGTGGACTGCATTGTCCTGCCTGTGTGTGAAGCTTTTGAGAATTTGTGATGTGCCTTAATGACTATCGACCTGTAGCGCTAACACCTGTGGTGATGAAGTGCTTTGAGAGGTTGATCATGGCACAAATCAACTTCTACCTCGACAAAAACCTGGACCCACTGAAGTTCGCTTACTGCCACAACAGATCAACAGTGGATGCGATCTCGCAGGCCCTCCACTCCGCTCTGGACCACTTGGACAACAAAAACTCATATGTCAGGCTGTTATTCATTGATTACAGCTCGGCATTTAATACTATCATCCCCTCTAAGCTGGTTACCAAACTCGCAGAACTGGGTCTCTGCGCATCCCTCTGCAATTGGATCCTCGACTTCCTCATTCACAGACCACAGTCTGTTCGTATTGGTGGGAATGTGTCAGCCTCGATAACAATCAGCATGGGAGCACCTCTAGGCTGCATGCTATGCCCCCTGCTGTACTCACTCTATACTCATGACTGCGTAGCCAATCACAGTGCGAACTCCATCATCAAGTTCATTGACAATACCACTGTTGTGGGACATATCACTGATGGGGATGAGTCAGAGTATAGAAGAGAGATCGAGCAACTGTCCATATGGTGCCAGCACAACAACTTGGCCCTCAACACCAACAAAACCAAGGAACTGATTGTGGAATTTGGAAGGAGTAAGAGGGGGGCCCACAGTCCTGTTTATATCAACGGGTCGATGGTTGAAAGGGTCAAGAGCTTCAAATTCCTGGGCGTGCACATCTCTGAAGACCTTTCCTGGTCCGAGAACACTGATGCAATTATCAAGAAAGCACATCAGCGCCTCTACTTCCTGAGAAGATTACGGAAAGTCGGTTTGTCAAGGAGGACTCTCTCTAACTTCTATAGGTGCACGGTAGAGAGCATGCTGACCGGTTGCATCGTGGCGTGGTTTCGGCAATTGAGCGCCCTGGAGAGGAAAAAACTCCAAAAAGTAGTAAACACTGCCCAGTCCATCATCAGCTCTGACCTTCCTTCCATCGAGGGGATTTATCGCAGTCGCTGCCTCAAAAAGGCTGGCAGTATCATCAAAGACCCACACCATCCTGGCCATACACTCATCTCCCTGCTACCTTCAGGTAGAAGGTACAGGAGCCTGAAGACTGCAATGACCAGGTTCAGGAATAGCTACTTCCCCACAGCCATCAGGCTATTAAACCTGGCTCCGACAAAACTCTGAACATTAATAACCCATTATATGTTATTTGCACTTTAACAGTTTATTTATTCATGTGTGTATATATTTATATAATGGCATATGGACACACTGATCTGTTTTGTAGTCAATGCCTATTATGTTCTATTCTGCTGAAGCAAAGCAAGAATTTCATTGTCCTATCAGGGACACATGACAATAAACTCACTTGAACTTGAACTTGAATTAGGCAAGTAGAGGGTATTCCAAGGCGTGTCTAGGGTCCCATTTCTGTGTTGTACAACTCTAGGTTCAGGTTTGGGTTTAGGTTTATTACTGTCACCTGTACTGAAGTACAGTGAAAAGCTTTGTTCTGCAGGCTACCCAAACAGTTCACATATATCGTTTTCACACCTTACCCTTCCATATCTCTGTCTCCTCTCTCCTGACTCTCAGTCTCGACCCAAAATGTCACCCATTCCTTTTATCCAGAGATGCTGCCTGTCCTGCTGAGTTGCTCCAGCATTTTGTGTCTATGTTCAGGTATATACTATATATAAATACAGTTAAGCCAAACTCGAATACAATAGGTAGAGCACAGTAGAAGATACAGAGTGCAGCACATGACTCCATGATATACATGTGGCTTGTCTATGGTGGAAATATTTGGGGTATTGGGAGATTAGTAGGATACCAAGCTTCTCACTGGCCATATTGTCTATGTAAGTGTCTGGCCATACTATACATACTATACATGGATACAGTCTGACTTAGCAGAGGTTAGGAAATTGAATATCAAGCGTAGGGAGTTGGATTTTCTCCATTCTCTGATGGTCATTGCCTGGCTCTTTTATGGTCAATTACCTGGCACTTACCAGCCCATGATGAATGTTGTCTAACGCTCGTTGCATACAGACGTGAGCTGCTTTATTTGTTGAGACACTTGTGACTCAAATGGAAATTTGCATTTTTATAAACAGTTTTTAGACATACGTCGTGGAAACAGACCTGATGGTCCACCGAGTCCGCGCTGACCCATATACTACTTCTATCTTACACACTAGGGGCACAAACCTGCACGTCTTTGTTGAAATGTGGGAATATGGGAATACCGAGTACCCAGAGTAAACACATGCGATCACAGGGTACAATCAGTGATTTCTGACAACCACAACCATTTTACTTTGTGCAAGATAGGACTGTAACCTCTGGCCCCTTTGATGCCCACAGACCAGTTTTACCTTGATGCCTTCATCAGCTCAAATACTGACTGCTGGAGGAACCTGGCGGTTAGGTGGAGGCAGATGGACACTCGACGAGACCCTTTCACAGTCTATGGAAAGGGGTTCAACCTGAAATGTTGACTCTCCATTTCTCTCCACAGGTTTGCCTGACCCGCTGACAGCATGTGAAATCGTTTGTGTCTCTTTGCGAAATGTTGCCAAGGAGATAGCTCCAGGATTGTGAACTTGTGACACTGATGGGTCTCGACACGAAACGTCACCTATTCCTTTTTCTCCTGTCTGACCCGCTGAGTTACTGCAGCATTTTGTGTCAATGAAGGAAATATGTTTTATTTACAGGGCAGTCATTCCCGTCTGTTTCCAGTTCTTCCTCCAAAGTTTCCCAGTGCACTGATGCAAAAATATTTCTTGCGATCCCACAAAAAACACAGACTATATTTTTGGAATACAAAAGGCTAGGCAGCATCTATGGAGATAAATGGAGTTAATGCTTCAAACCTTTTCTTAGGCGCACTTAACCCCGAACTGTGAATGATGCTGCAGTAAGGTTTTCACCAAGGAAAATGGAAATTGGGGTTTGCAGAACACCCTATTTCTGGCTGTTTATTAACATCCAGCAGATACCATGGAAAATAAGATGAACGCAAATATGAGCTGGTTAATGGTGTCAAATTTACAATGGCGTGCAGGTACAGCAGGCAGTGAAGAAAGCTAATGAAAGCTAACGTTGGCCTTCATAACAAGAGGATTTCAGTATAGGAGTAAAGAGGTTCTTCTGCAGTTGTATAGGTCTCTGGTGAGACCACATATGGAGTATGGTGTACAGTTTTGGTCTCCTACTTTGAGGAAGGACATCCTTGTGATTGAGGCAGTGCAGCGAAGGTTCACGTAATTGATCCATGGGATGGCGGGACTGTCATATGAGGAAAGATTGAAAAGACTAGGCTTGTATTCACTGGAGTTTAGAAGGATGATGGAGGATCTTATAGAAACATATAAAATTATAAATGGACTGGACAAGCTAGATGCAGGAGAAATGGTCCTAATATTGGGCGAGTCCAGAACCAAGGGCCACAGTCTTGGAATAAAAGGGAGGTCATTTAAGACTGAGGTGAGAAAAAAACTTTTTCTCCCAGAGAGTTGTGAATTTATGGAATTCTCTGCCACAGAGGGCAGTGGAGGCCAAGTCACTGGATGGATTTAAGAGAGAGTTAGATAGAGCTCTAGGGGCTAGTGGAGTCAAGGGAAATGGGGAGAAGGCAGGCACGGGTTTTTGATAGGTGACGATCAGCCATGATCACAATGAATGGCAGTGCTGGCTCAAAGGGCCGAATGGCCTCCTCCTGCACTTATTTTCTATGTTTCTATGTCAATTTATATCAATAGATTAGTCTGGATTAATGGGTTGGATTTCTTTACCATTGACAGCTGGTAAAATTCTTACAATAGTCCTGCTTAACAGACTGATCAGTCTCCTTGAGGGAAGCCTATTCTAGAAAATCAGCGTGGTTTCTGTAAATGGTGTGAAACAATATACATGATCTTTATAGGGGATAGAGGGGATAGAGCCTTCTCTGTTGCTGCTCCGGCACTCTGGAACACCCTGCCGCTGCACATCAGACAGGCCCCCTCACTGTCCATCTTCAAATCCAGTGTTAAAACGCATTTGTACTCCCTGGCTTTTGACCATGCCTGAGGCTTTGCTTCTGTTTGTGGTGTTTTTGATGTTTCTTTATTTTACATGTCTTTTCCTACTATTTCTTTTGATTGTTATTTTTGGTGTGTATTAACTTTTTTGTCAATGATTAGTGATGTACAGCACTTTGTTGCAGCTATGTTTGTTTTTAAAGTGCTCTATAAATAAAATTATTATTATTATTATTATTATTATTATAGCAAGAGAATTCCAAGTGAAGTGGCGAGAACAAACTGTAGTTTGCTCACCACCTTTTTGAATGGTTTTCAACACTTTGTGTTGTGGGGACCTATAGAAGATCACAGCAAAGTACGGCAACCCCAAAGGGTATGACGCTCTCTGCAATGATACAGAACTGGTGCTGCTCGTTATAACCTAGAGGTCTTTAGCCAAAACTAAAATACGATAATCCACTTTATTTTTAAATACTGATAACTGTGCTCTCAATACACTCATTTTATCTGAATGGTGGCCGATTAGGAAAAGGGGAGATGCAACGAGACCTGGGTGTCATGGTACACCACTCAATGAAAGTAGGCATGCAGGTGCAGCAGGCAGTGAAGAAAGCCAATTGTATGTTAGCATTCATAGCAAAAGGATTTGAGTATAAGAGCAGGGAGGTTCTACTACAGTTGTACAAGGTCTTGGTGAGACCACACCTGGAGTATTGCGTACAGTTTTAGTTTCCTAATCCGAGGATGGACATTCTTGCCATAGAGGGAATACAGAGAAGGTTCACCAGACTGATTCCTGGGATGTCAGGACTTTCATACGAAGAAAGACTGGATAGACTCAGCTTGTACTCGCTAGAATTTAGAAGATCTTATAGAAACTTACAAAATTCTTAAGAGGTTGGACAGGCTAGATGCAGGAAGATTGTTCCCGATGTTGGGGAAGTCCAGAACAAGGGGTCACAGTTTAAGGATAAAGGGGAAATCTTTTAGGACTGAGATGAGAAAAACATTTTTTTACACAGAGAGTGGTGAATCTCTGGAATTATCTGCCACAGAGGGTAGTTGAGGCCAGTTCATTGGCTATATTTAAGAGGGGGTTAGATGTGGCCCTTGTGGCTAAATGGATCAGGGGGTATGGAGAAAGGGCAGGTACGGGATACTGAGTTGGATGATCAGCCATGATCATATTGAATGGCGGTGCAAGCTCGAAGGGCTGAATGGCCTACTCCTGCACCCATTTGCTATGTTTATATATGCTGAAAAATAAATGCCCATTTTAGCAAGGTGAAACGCCCCAGGTGGCTCACGGTTGTTCTCAAAATACAGTCAAACAGCTGACCAAAGTCATGGTTTTAAAGGCGGGAGTGGCTCAAGTGGTGGGGAGATTTAAGAGGGCAGGTGATGGGAATGGAATTCCCGTGCCACGATACACACGGCTGAGGCTCATCCACCGTCGGTGAGAAAGCTAATATCTCTTGTGTTTAAGAAGGAACTGCAGATGCTGGAAAATCGAAGGTACTCAAAAATGCTGGAGAAACTCAGCGGGTGCAGCAGCATCTATGGAGCGAAGGATTAGGCAACGTTTCGGGCCGAAACCCTTGGCATCGCTCCATAGATGCTGCTGCACAAGCTAATATCTCTGTTGTGAAATTATTCCAATCGCCCATGGTCATTGTTTGCATGAATCTTTGGCGTTGAGTAATTCGCAAGAAGGTGCATTAGGAGTCCCTACCTGGAAGAACCAATGAAGTTCTTGCACAGATTAATCACTAACCAAGCATTTGACGTACCTCTTCTTCCGGGACCATGCGCTCCAATTGGAAACGGTTCACCTGCATTTCAGCAGCATTGAGATCATACACGGAGTCCGCGGCCGCTGTTCGTTGTTAGCCAACAGTGCTAACCACGTCAGGGAGGAAATATTTCAACGTCTCTCGCAGTCGGTTTAAAGCCGACACATCTGGTGACAGCAGGAGTGTCGAGACGTTATCCGCTTCATTTCCACGAACCAGCGAATCAAGCAGAGTCATGCGTGCGGAGATCGCAGCTCCCTTGCTGCTCCTGGCCTTCTCCTTCTGTAGGTAGTTCAGGTTTGGCTCATTTTAAGGTTCATGTTATCCCAAAAGGTCGGTAGTAACTGCGGTATTCCTTCAACAGGCTGCTGCCCTTCCCAGTCTCTACTCCAGCTAAAAGCATCCAACACCAGGTCGAAAGGGAAGACGGCACGCTTTCGCTGCGTCATTGACACCGAGGATGATTTCGACGGTCTGCAGGTGCATTGGTACCGAAACGCCGTGAGCGGAGGCATGCAGCGCATCCTGTACATCAGCGTGAAATCCGAGCCAGTCAGGGACCCAGGCTTCGGCGACAAATTCTTCGCTGAGAATTTGTCGAAGGAGAAAGCGAGCCTGTTGGACATCAGAGACATAGACGAGAGCGACGCGGGGGACTACTACTGTGCTCATTGGAAGAGCACAGTGATACAACGCCGCGGGAGCCCAGATCAAATACTCAGCGCCGAGCCGAGGCTGCAGCTTGCCACACTATGTTGCTGTGTTGTTACAGTCGCTCGAGTCAGGTTAAACCGGCTGTCCATTATTCCCGTCTCAATTGTTCAATCCAATTACCAATTCAGGTTCCAGATATTTGAGAGGGAGAACCGCATGCCGCCGAGACGCTGCCGCATATTAACCCTGGAAACTGGACAGAGGCCTAATAACACAAGAACACGCTGGATAAACTGAGGGTCCCTCTTCATGCCAAGCCACCTTTGTGTCCTGGGGTACTACAGCCGATCTGTACTCTCTAGGCGCTGGAGGCAACTTCCCGGTTCACCCCTCCATCGATCTTGACGCCTTGCGTCCGACTACTCCTGATCCCGCTCGGGGATGCGGGAGAGGTCGGGGTGTCGGTGCAGTGACTCTGGGTGGGCGGAGGGAGCAGACCGTCCCCAACCTTGCTGCAGCTGACACTGCCCAGAGCCACGGCCCCACCTCATCCAGCCCCACCCGGCCCCGCTCCATGTGTGTGGGCACTGCCGACTCACAGCCCCTGACAATGCGGCCACAGGGGGAGACATGGCCGGACAGCGCTGAGAGTGGGGTCTGCCCCGAGGGATGCGCTCCTTCGGCCTCTTACACCTTGGTGCTCGGGTTCAGACTTGGTGCTCTGACTTTGAGTTCACTTTATTTAGCGAAGGCTTATCGAGATGGTGCTGTTTCTCTGGACACGACAGTGCATGCGGCTATTAGTCGCGGATTGTAAAATACGCTACACCATGAGATAACACCAGTTTAAACATGATACCTTCCCGCACCGCCAATTATTTACAGCGCAAAAAATGATCATTTTGGCGGTTTTTAACAGGAAAGAAAGTACGCGTTTCGTGCGTTAACAGTGTATGCTGAGGCCGCCATGTCCTCCACATGGATTGAGTTGCTTCTTGCATCACGCCCTTTGGCCCGATTACCTTACGCGCAACCCCCTTATAGAAGCCAATACCCTATAAATCTGCACGCCTTTGGAATATGAGAGGAAAACGGAGCAACTGGAGAAAACCTATGCGGTCACAGTGCGCATGTGCAAACTCCATACAGACAGGAACAAACCCCGGTCCCTACTTTCTCCCTTTCTCAACTCTCCCTCAGCCCACTGGCTCCTCCTCTTCCTTTCTTCTTCCCGCCCCCCCCCCCCCCCCCCCATCCTCACATCAGTCTGAAGAAGGGTTTCGACCCAAAACGTTGCCTATTTCCTTCGCTCCATGGATGCTGCCTCACCCGCTGAGTTTCTCCAGCATGTTTGTCTACCACAGGATGTATGTTCCTTTTTTTGATTGATTGATAGATACAGCTTGGAAACAGCTCGCCAAGTCCTCGCTGACCGATCACCCAATCACACAAGTATGTGTTATTCCACACACTCACCCACTTCCTACACACTAGGGGTATTGCAGAGGCCAATAAGCGAGTTCAGTATTTCGACTGCGCATGCCCAGGTCATAGGTCAGTCGCGATAAACATTTTCAGCAGCTGAGCTGCTGCGTGTTAACTGCGTGTGATGGGACACTGGCCTGGAGTAGTGGCGGCCCCAGGCTTACAGTCAGGGCTATCTCCAGATCAACTCTGCTCCAACTCCCGAGGAAACCGTTCCCCGATGGGCTGGGGGCCATCTGCTGCATCTCTCGCCTTATCCGGTGGCTGTCGGTTGACCTCCTCGGTGCTGGCGAAAACCGAGCACCTGTCATCAACGGGGATTCGCACAAAATACTGCAGTAACTCAGCGGGTCGGGCAACATCTATGGAGAAGGGTCTCGACCTGAACAGCATCCTTTTCTCCAAAGATGCTGCCTGTCCCGCTGAGTTACTCCAATACATTGTGTCTACCTTCGCTGTAAACCAGCATCTGCAGTTCCTTCTGACAGAGCGATGCCTGTCCATGGGTAAAGGCGAGGCAGCAGAGAGAGAGATGGGGACAGGGATGGGAAGAGAGATGGGGAGAGAAGAACTCTCTCTCGCGGCTTCACTGCAGGTCCTGGATGCCCCGTCTCCGCAAGAACTCCCCGGCACTAGGACAATCCCATCCCCTCACACATCACCCCCCCCACCCCGGACTGAAGGGAGGAACTGGGGGACATTGCCCGCCTCTCCAACCGATGTGCAAACCCCGGCACTCGCCGTGGAATGTTAAACTAAACACATCTGTGAGCAAAACACAAACATGCACATCTTTCACCCCCCTTCTCTTTCCCCTACCTCTCACCATCTCTCCGCTGGTCCAGTCTCTCCCCCTGTCTCCCACTCGCATATGCCCCCTCTCTCTCGCTGGTACACCTCGCTCTCCCGCTACCTGGCAGCCCCATTCGCAATTTTTTTCTCTAATGACTTTGAGAAATCCCACGATTCCTTGCATTTTTCGGAATACCGAACTTGTTTATTAAACAAGCTCGCATATCATTAGGACGTGGTAGGAAACTGGAACACCCGGAGGAAATCCATGCAGTCACTGGGAGACTGTGCAAACTCCACACAGTTGAACCCGGGTCTGTGGCATCTTGAGGCTGCAGCTTTATCAGCTGCACCGTTTGTTTGTGGTCTTTCTCTAATTGCTATCTATCATTAATCTATGAACCACGTATTTGTCAACAGTTTGTCCACACAGCTACTCCTCTGGTGGGGAAATGATTTATCACCCAGTCTGTGGTTGGAATCCAGAAGGCGCTGACAGTGTGTGTTTGGGGTGGGGGCGGGTTCCACTGTGGCCTTTGAGAGGGAATTGGATCAATACATGGTGCTGTTAAAATTTGCAAAAATACAGAGAGGCCAGGAGGTGGAACCAGCTGATGGATAATTGGCACAGGCACGATGGGACAAATAGCCTCATGCTGTGCTATAACTATTCTATAATTCTGTCAGAGATATTCTCTTTGTCCTTTCCCTCCCTTTCCCAGTCTCACTGCAGTTTAACTTGTTCTCTCAACTTCTTAGTTCTGAACAAGTGTCTGATTTGAAACATGACTTTTTGTTCCCTTTCCACAGATGCGGTCTGAACCATTGGCTGTTTCTAGCATTTTCAGTTTTGGTTTCAAATTCCAACATTTGCGTTTTTCTTTGATTATTTTTTCATGTGCAAAAATGAGAACTAGTCTGAACCCGGTGATCGATGGTTGGTGTGGATTCAGTGAGCCAATGTTTCCATGCTGTGTCATTCAATTCAATCAGTCATGACTCATTTAATCAAGGAGGGCTCAAGAATCAGGGCACAAATTTAATATTTACGAAAAGATTTGCAAGGATGTTCCACCTAAGGGCATGAGCTGAGGGCATGAGCTATATGGAAAGGATGGGCAGACCAGGACTTTAATCCTTGGAGCACAGGAGGCTGAGGGGTGATCTTTTAAACATGTATAAGATCTTGAGGGGATTGGATGGGGTGAAAGCACAGAGTATTTTACCCATAGTAGGGGAAATCAAGAACCGGGGGACATAGGATTAAGGGGAGGGGAAGATTTAATAAGAATCTGGGGGCAACTTTTCCCACACAGATGATGGTGGGTATCCAGAAAGAGCTGTCAGAGGCGATAGTTAAGGCAAGTACTACAACGAAATGTAAAAAGTCAGGTTGGATAGGAAAGGTACACAGACAGGAAAACTTTAGAGGGATAGTAGCCAAATGTGGGCAGGTGGGACTGGCATAGATGGGGCATCTTGGTCGGCAGGGGAAAGTTGGGCTGAAGGGCCTGTTTCCAGGCTGTTTCAATCTCTGACTATTTAGGCAAAAGATAGAATAGGAATGTCAGGGACAAACATATATATTTACACAGAGCCTCGTTATATTCTAAGATTCACTGCCTACGTGGGTGGTGGAAATGTTAGTCAATGCTTTCTCAATCAATTTCTAGACTTCAGATTTCTAGCATTCACTGTTTTTTTTAATCTTTAAAAAGGGAATCGGATGGATACCTGACCCAAGGATCTTGGCCTAGGCCTGGGCTATTTTAGTTCAACGTTATCTGAGAAGGTTAATGAAATGCAGTCAACTTTTGAAAATAAGCGATTTTTCAAAATCGAATTCGTGAAAAAGTTAAAAATCTGTACACTCGGAAAATCTGAAATAAAATTAGGAAATGTTGGCAATGCTCAGCAGTTTAGGCAGCACCCCTGGAGTGAGAAACAGTTAACCTTTTGAGTTAAAACCTTCATCAGGAGTTGGGAAAAGAGAAATAAGTGCTTCAGATCCAGTGACCATGTAAACAATAAATTACATTTATGTAGGCCCACAATGTAGAAGACTCCGATCGGGCTTTCGCAGGAATTCAACTTAAAATACCAGAACATGCAGGTTCAAAACAAGTGCAGAGGAATGAAGTGCAGATGAAGTGCAGTCTGAAGAAGGGTTTCGGCCCGAAACGTCGCCTATTTCCTTCGCTCCATAGATGTTGCTGCACCCGCTGAGTTTCTCCAGCATTTTTGTGTACCTTCGATCTTCCAGCATCTGCAGTTCCTTCTTGAAAACAATGAAGTGCAGATGCTGGTTTACACCAAAGATAATAATTAAATACTGCAGTAATTCAGCGGGTCAGGCAGCATTTCTGGATAAAGAAATAGGTGATGATTTTGGGCTGAAGCTGTGCTGAACTACTGTCTATTTCACTGGTGACCCTCAAACTATCCTTGATCGGATTGTTCTGGCTTTACCTTGCACTAAACGTTATTCCCTTATCATGTATCTACACACTGTAAATGGCTCCATTGTAATCATGCATTATATTTCCACTGACAGAATAGCACGCAACAAAAGCTTTTCACTGCATCTCAGTACACGTGACAAAAACAAAATTAAACTGAACTGACCCAAAAGGTCACCTATTCCTTTTCTCCTGAGATGCTGCCTGGCCGGCTGAGTTACTCTAGCATTTTGTGCCGATCTCAGGCTTTCCCATACACCCCTCAGCCCCCTCATTACTGCTCTAGACTCCTCCTCCCCCTTTCCTGGTTCCATTCACATACTCCCACGCACAGGGTCCCCTCATCATCTAGTTCCTTCTGCTTTTCACCTCTCCCCATTATCACCTTCTTTACTTATCTGTTTCCAATGTCCAGTCTTTGTGTCACAATCTAGCCTCTGTCTTCAGCTTCACCCTCCTCTCCCTCCATTTGGCTCCATCCATCCTCTTTCTCATTGCCTGTATCCACGCACGTCTGTCTCCCAATTTAACCCCTCCCCATATGGCTTCATCTCCCGTCAAAGGTTCTCCCAACTTCAGGCTACCTATTATCCACTAGTCCGTATCTCGCCTTCCCCCTTCCTCTTCTACCGTCTCTTTCAGTCCTGCTGTAGGTTCGCCACACGAAAAGTTGCCCTCCCTCCCTCCCCCGCCCGCCCTAGCTGCTCCACACAGTTCCTCCAGCTATTAATAGTTGCAGAGGGAAGTGAGTCTCCGGAATTCTCTGCCCATTTAGAGGTAGACACAATTTGGAAAGAAATGTTTGAAAAGCAGTTAGATATTGCTCCAGGTTCCAGCGTCTGTAACCTTTTGTGTCCAAATTGAGTATTTGCGTCTACTACCCTCCCCCTAACCACAGCCTAACAAAACGTTGGGTTATTGCATTAGTCAAAACACGGTTTCGAAGGTTGCAATCTCCCACCCCAGTGTAGGAGTATGACCAGTTTTAGAAGCAGGAGCAACTGTAGGAACTGGAACTGGAGCAAGAGCAGCTGTTGGTGCAGGAGCATGAGTGGGAACAGCGGTAGGAGCAGGAACTGCAGTTGCCGTAGGAGTAAACCTAAGAAGGGAGGGATGAGAGAAAACGGGGAATTACAGACCAGTTAGTCTAACATCGGTAGTGGGGAAACTGCTAGAGTCAGTTATTAAAGATGGGATAGCAGCACATTTGGAAAGTGGTGAAATCATTGGACAAAGTCAGCATGGATTTACGAAAGGTAAATCATGTCTGACGAATCTTATAGAATTTTTCGAGGATGTAACTAGTAGCGTCGATAGAGGAGAACCAGTGGATGTGGTGTATCTGGACTTCCAGAAGGCTTTCGACAAGGTCCCACATAAGAGATTAGTATACAAACTTAAAGCACAAGGCATTGGGGGTTCAGTATTGATGTGGATAGAGAACTGGGCTGGCAAACAGGAAGCAAAGAGTAGGAGTAAACGGGTCCTTTTCACAATGGCAGGGCAGTGACTAGTGGGGTACCGCAAGGCTCAGTGCTGGGACCCCAGCTATTTACAATATATATTAATGATCTGGATGAGGGAATTGAAGGCAATATCTCCAAGTTTGCGGATGACACTAAGCTGGGGGGCAGTGTTAGCTGTGAGGAGGATGCTAGGAGACTGCAAGGTGACATGGATAGGCTGGGTGAGTGGGCAAATGTTTGGCAGATGCAGTATAATGTGGATAAATGTGAGGTTATCCATTTTGGTGGCAAAAACGGGAAAGCAGACTATTATCTAAATGGTGGCCGATTGGGAAAGGAGGAGATGCAGCGAGACCTGGGTGTCATGGTACACCAGTCATTGAAGGTAGGCATGCAGGTGCAGCAGGCAGTAAAGAAAGTGAATGGTATGTTAGCTTTCATTGCAAAAGGATTTGAGTATAGGAGCAGGGAGGTTCTACTGCAGTTGTACAGGGTCTTGGTGAGACCACACCTGGAGTATTGCGTACAGTTTTGGTCTCCAAATCTGAGGAAGGACATTATTGCCATAGAGGGTTCACCAGACTGATTCCTGGGATGTCAGGACTGTCTTATGAAGAAAGACTGGATAGACTTGGTTTATATTCTCTAGAATTTAGGAGATTGAGAGGGGATCTTATAGAAACTTACAAAATTCTTAAGGGGTTGGACAGGCTAGATGCAGGAAGATTGTTCCCGATGTTAGGGAAGTCCAGGACAAGCGGTCACAGCTTAAGGATAAGGGGGAAATCCTTTAAAACCGAGATGAGAAGAACTTTTTTCACACAGAGAGTGGTGAATCTCTGGAACTCTCTGCCACAGAGGGTAGTTGAGGCCAGTTCATTGGCTATATTTAAAAGGGAGTTAGATGTGGCCCTTGTAGCTAAGGGGATCAGTGGGTATGGAGAGAAGGCAGGTACGGGATACTGAGTTGGATGATCAGCCATGATCATATTGAATGGCGGTGCAGGCTCGAAGGGCCGAATGGCCTACTCCTGCACCTAATTTCTATGTTTCTATGTTTTCATGCCTGCCCCACCATTCAATGTGATCACGGCTAATCTGCCCGAGGCCTCAACCACTTTGTTGGATCTCCACGGTCTTTAATTCTCCACGTCATAGACTCACAAAGCTACACACAGAAACGAACCCCTTGGCGCAGCTCGTCCATGGTCTGTCAAACATGTCTCCTTCCAGTAATCCACATGGGTGGAGAATTCCAGAGATTCACATCACACGGTGAGAAGATTTGTTTTAACGACCCTCCTCTTGAAAACAGTTTCGCTCGTCTGCAGGGGATTGTGAAGCGAATCCACGTGGGCTGTTAAAGTGATGGAAGGGTTTATTTGGCGGGGAATCTCCACTCTCCAGCAGGCTGCCGCACTCAGGATATTCATGGAATCAAAGGTGGGGAATAATGCTAGAAACGGCGCTGATGCAGAAGATCAGCCGTGAACGCAGAACAGGGGTTACGGATTCTCAACATACCAGCGGGGAGATGTGGGGGAGCACCACCCCACACATTCCCACACACTTTAACAGTCAGTAGTATGGCGAGCCCGCGTCCCACACTGCAGGGCGCAGTGCTCCACAGACACAAAATCTAATGCGTCGTATCTAATCCAGTCGGCACGCAGACAATAAAGTCAAGTTCAAATTCGCATTTATTGTCACAACCGATTACGGCACAGTGAAATTTGAGTTACCATACAGCCATATTAAGCGAAAAGAACAAAATACACACATAATATGAAATTTAACATAAACATCCACCACAGTGGAATCATCATTCCTCATTGTGAAGGAAGGCAATAAAGTTCAGCCATCTTCCTCCTTTATTCACCCGTGGTCGAGGCCTTTGAACCGTCGCATTCACGGCTGCCGACGGCCCGATGTTAAGGCCCTCTCGTCGGGAGGATCGAAACTCCGACGACCGGGAGAGGCTTTAAACACGGAAATATGCTAGCGGGAGGTAGAAGAACTTGCTCGGAAAGGCGGTCGTGCAGTTGGTGCAGAGGAGAGATACAGCAGAGGATAAGCACATGAGAATACATGTCTGAAATTTCGACCTGCAGCGTTAACTCTGTTTCTCTCTCCAGTATTTCTGATTTCCATGTTAGATAAAGATCAGTCTGATAATGCGAATGAAACGGCGAGGTCGGGGCAGACACAGGGACAGAATGGCCTTTTGTACCAATGGTCCGGAAGAAATGGCTGAGGTAATTTCAACCTAATTTGTCGGTTGGAAAGGAAGGAAGAAATGAACCGCTGTGTGCTTGCACCTCTCACACCCACTCTCCGAGATGAAACATGACGCCACCGGAATAACGCGAATCATTGTTGCGGGCTCAGCCGAGGAGAGTGTTTCGGGGCGGGTTCAGCGCCGACTCCAATAGCTGGCCGAGTGTGTTGAGGGAAGTCACTTAATTCCTCTCACTTTCTAAACAGCGATCCAGCTGAGCGAACATGTGGCTGTTTTCCTGTTTTTTCGTGCTAAGTTTGGGCTGTGCGTGTCAGATGGTTCTTCAGCTATGTATTGTCGGTCTCTCCCGTGGCACCGCCGATTTAATCAAAATCTGTTCTTTTTGCAGGTGGGTGTTTGGCCCAGACCCTGACCCAGCCCAAAGGATCGCTAACCTCGTCTGCCGGTAAAACAGTGCGAGTCTGGTGTCAAGTGAAAGACGTCCAAATTAGTGACACCAACCCCATTCACTGGTACCAACAGAAAGCCGGGCAGCCGATCGCTCGGATACTCTACTTTGGAAATCGCGTGGTGCGGGATCCGGGATTTGGGACCTCCTTCAACGGTGGGAAAACCACTGACACCGCATTCTACCTTGCAATTGAATTAACGGCTGACAAATCTGCCACCTATTACTGCGCCTGCTGGGTTACACAGCGTGTAACAGAAACACAATCTCCGCACAAAAAGCCAGAACACCTGTGTGCACCTGATCCGGAGACTGCAACAACCCGCCGCTGCACCCCTCGCCTACTGCAACAACCCGCCGCTGCACCCCTCGCCTACTGAACAACCCGCCGCTGCACCCCTCGCCTACTGCAACAACCCGCCGCTGCACCCCTCGCCTACTGAACAACACGCCGATGCACCCCTCGCCTACCGCTTCTCACAGGGACAGGTGCTGGGGTCCGAGCGACTAGCAGCCGCTAAAACGGCCCGGATCTCCAGTTACAAGGAAGCGTTTCCGCTTCAACGATGAGACTGACCCTTGTGTTACCCAATTCCTGGAAGCTGTCCTCCCGCGGAGCGGTGGGCGAGGGACTGGCCCGGCCGGTGTGGTGACAAATGGACTCGCTTTACCTACAGAGTTCCCAATCACCCGACTCTGACGCTGACCGTCAGAAAACATCATCCCGGTTCCAAGACATTACTGCACGGCTATTTTCTTCCACCCAGAAATCTGCAATAAGCGTGTTCGGTATTCCGACAACGCATGCCCAGGTTATTGGTCACTAGCTATAAAACAGCCTTGGCAACGGTGATGCTGCATTGTGTGCAGGCGCGTTTCGTCAGTAGTCGGGGTTGGCCCTCCGTCGCTGCGGGTGCTGTTGGGCCGTCCCCTCCCCGGTGTCCCGTCCCTGCCTGGATGTGTCCTGGTTGGCCCTGGGCTGGCGAGGCAACCCTGGACTTGCAGCCGCTGGCTCCAGCTCGGCTCTGCCTGTCCCGCCGGGTTGGCCCCGGCAGCCCTCCACCTCCACCTCCTCCCCTCAGTCGGACTCGTACTGTTGCCACGCAACGCCAACTGGAGTACATGCGGTGAACTGCAGGTAAGCGTGTCTTTGGTAAGCACTTACCCTGGCTTCCAGTGAAGGGGCCCGTCTTCTATCCCAGCTTCCGGACTCCACGCAGACTGGATCCACACTCGTGGACCCCGGCCATCTATCCCCCTGCCGCTTACACCTTGGTGTTCGGGTTCAGTGCAAAGATAGTAGGGCATTTGGTTCAGAGCGCTCAGTCACCCTCCACAATTATTTACAGCGCAAAAATTGACCATTTTGGCGGTTTTAACAAGTAAGAAAGTACGCGTTTCGTGTGTTAACAGTGTATGTGGGAGGCTGCCATGTCCTCCAGACAGATTGAGCTGCTCCGTGCGTCACGCCCTTTGACCCGATGACCTTACATGCAGCCCCCTATAGCGCTGAGATCTATTTACTGTTATAGCTTACGACCTTTGACAAATCCCATGTTTCCTTGCGTTTTTCGAAATACCGAACTCACTTATTGTTTAATCAATGAACTCCGTCTGTGTAACAAGTGCACCAAGAAGTGACAATCTACAGCAAGTGAGTCTAATGAAACATCCTCGCTATTCCATGGCCAGAAAAAGTGAACTGGACCAGCCACTTCACTACTGGGGCAACACGTGCAAGACTAGATATCATGGGATGACATTTAGGGGCTTTCCATTACCTGCAAGGCACAAGGCAGATGTGTGATAAAGTAATGCTTCTGGCTGGATGAGTTTAGCTCCAAACATCTCTCAAAAAGCTCAACACCATCTAGGAAAAAGAATCACTTAATTCAAGAGTCTAGAGTTTAATTGTCATGTGCACAGGGAGCAGGCCAACGAAGCTGCTGCTTTACAGACATATTAAACGCAACACTACGAACAATTATACTATAAATTCTCAGTTAAAGCAGCTAGCTAGACCACAATAGTATAAAACAAAGTAAGTAGTGGAACCTTATGGAAAGTTCGTAGTAGTTTGGTGCTGAGGTCAGGTTGTGCAATAAGACTCAAAAGCCTGATAAATAATGGAAAAACGCTACTCTTGAAGCTAATCTTTTTCAGGCTCTTGTCTCTTCTTTCCAATGGTAACAGCAAGAGCATGTTTCAGGTGGTGTGGATCTTTAATGATCTACTCCTGTAGATCCCGTTAGTGGTGGAGAGGTCATTATCTGTAGAGTTGCCAGGCTGTATGCTCTCCACCTATAGTAAATCACAAGAGTATTCAGTACTATGCCAAATCTCCTCAAAATTCTGAGGCAGTAGAGATGTTGGCGAGTTTTATTTTGTAATTGCATCATTATACTGGGCCCAGGATAGATCATCGGAGATCTGTGCATGAAGGAACCTGAAGCTGTTGACTCTCTATACTGCCACCCCACTAATGAAGACAGGTGTAAGGACACCTCAGTTTTCCCTTCCTGATGAAAAATTAGCTCATTGGTCTTGCTAACATTGAGAGCGAGTTTGTTGTTCTGGTACCACTCAACCAGATTATTATTTTCACTCCTATACTCTGACATCCTTACCATTATTCATCCAACATTGGTGGTGTCATGTGTGAATTTAAAGTTTGTGTTGGAGCTGTGTCTGGCTGCACAGTCACGAGTATAGAAATGGTAGGGGATGACTGAGCATGCGGTCTTCATGTGCTTCTCAAGGTCAGTGTGGAGGAGTTGCCTTTGCCAATTCATACCAATTGAGTTCTGCCAATGAGGAAGTTAAGGATTTTACTTTGGAGTCACGTGAGTGACTACGTGAAGAACCCGCCATGGAGAATTCGTGTCATATCGCTACACGCATTGTGAAACGACAGGCGGGGTGGAAGGACGTTCCCCCGCAGCGGCAAGTTTAAAAGCCGGGACCGACAGGTAAGTGGTTACTCTGCGGTCTTTATTTTTCCCATACTGTTTCACAGGTGGGGAAACGATGGACAAATCCAAAAAATCAACCAGAGTTGCGACAAAGCTGATGGGGGAGGACCGCGGAGTTACGGGCAGCCAGCAGCGGCCGGCGGCACAGGAATCACACGTAATGGGATCAGCTGTGCCCGACTTCGCCCCCGCACCTGCCAGATCAACACCGCGGCCGGGTGGGAAAGCAAAAAGAAAAACAAATGGAGCCGTTGACTCTGAGGAGTCCGACTTTGAGGAGCTGCGAGCAGCCAGCGACCGTGCGCGCTGGAGCCGGATGGAGCGGCTCATGGAGCAAATGCTCCAACGTGACAGACTCCGGGAGATGGAGTCTAGTCACCGTGGGTCATATATAACACCCACAGCAGCACCTAGGGCTGCACAGTGCATCTCCCTCGTCAGAGGGGAGTACTGGGGGTCAATTCTGGGCTGACCCCGAAGAGGGGTTTGCTGAACAAACTACAAGTGTGTAGGGGGTGCAGGAAGGCGAAAATCTACTGGACATGATGTCCAACTACATACAGCCGGATCAGACTGGACGGAATGTAGAACAGAAACTAGCTGCCAGCATTGATGTCCTGTCATTCAAGCAACTACAGGAACAGGCTGTGATGGACACCACTGGCACTAGGAAATTGCGTACCCCTGAATGTTCCAGTCGTGAATAATTGTATCTGGAAATACGTCGGAGCAGCAGTTAGAAGCATGGATGTCAAGCTCCAGAGAATACTAAAACTACTAACAGCAGGGATCACAGCATTCGCTCGCACAGTGGATGGGAAGGAAATGTCGCAAGAACAACAGGATGCACTGGCACTATTCTGCAATACGCCGTATGAAATGTCAGAAAGAGTGCCATCCGACCTGCCTTAAATCCAAAATTTTCAGGCCTGTGCAAACCTGGAGACACAAAGCCACCAATATTATTATTTGGTGGAAACCTGTCCAAGCAGGTTAAGGAGCTCGATGAGGAGGCAAAAACCCTGGGGCTCATAAAGGCGACAACAGCAAAGACTTCCCACAGCCACAAACAGCACCCTTACGCACCCACCAGCAGAACAGGAGAAGTTGGTAAAAGCTCAAAGGCACGGCATACAGGACAGCGGTCTTTTTTAGGCCATGGCCCAGACCGGCCTTCGTGGAAAATGCGCAAACCCCAAACCCAAACCTAAACCCAGACACCGGCACCTCAACCTCCTCGAAGACCACACAGGAAGAAGTAAACCTTCCACTGGTAACCATGGAGGTAGGTGGGTTTGGTCCCTTACAAATAATAGGAAGTGTGGATCATACACATATCGGTGGGAGATTACACTTCTTTTGGGAGGCATGGAGTGCATTGACAACAGACACTTATATCCTAAACAGTATCCAGGGATATACCATTGAATTTGTGCACAAAAATAGCCCCCCAGTTCAGCATGTACCGAACCGAACGTTCGTACTTTCACGAAAAGAAAAATTAGAAGCACATGCTGAACTGGTGAGACTTCACGCAAAGGGGGTAATTGAAAAATCCCAACAAATAATTCTCTGGAAATTGTGTCTAATATCTTTACCAAACACAAAAAAAAGATGGTGCTTGTCGCATCATCATAGATTTGACCAACTTGAATACATATGTGCAATATATTCATTTCAAAATGGAAACCTTAGTTACTGCCAAACAAAAGATGCTTACTATTCAGTGCCTATACGGACTGACCACAGACGTTATTTAAAATCCAACTGGATGGGGCAGCCCTGACAGTATAGAGCTCTACCAAATGGATTAACATCAGCCCCCAGGCTGTTTACAAAAATTTTGAAACCAGCCCTAGCGTTTCTTCGGAAACAAAAACATATGATCATGGCCTATCTAGATGACATATTGATTGTGGGCAAAACTTTGGAACTAGCCAAACTAGCTGTACCAGCCACCAAATAATTGTTTGAGAAACTGGGGTTTATCATCCATCCAGTTAAATCTAAACTAACACCTTCCACCATAATGGATTATTTGGGGGTCACTATTGACTCAGTTCACATGTCAGTGACTTTACCAAAGGACAAGGCTACAGTCTTAATTGAGGCCTGCAACAACCTCATTGACATCAGTGAACCATCTATCAGATTGGTAGCAATGGTAATTGGCAAAATATTGGCTGCTTTTCCAGCCACACAATTTGGACCTTTGTATTATCAAAATTTACGAAGGGCAAAAGTACAAGCATTCAAAATTAATGCGGGTCATTTCGACAGACCAATGAAGCTACCAATCAAAGCAATTATGGAATTAAAATGGTGGAGGGATAATATTCGGCATTGTTCCAGCCCTATTATTATCAGCAACCGCTCAGTGGTGCTACAAACTGATGCCAGTGCGTTTGGTTGGGGTGCAACCAATTCCATCTCCAGTGTGGAGGTAGATGGAATGCACAGGAGGCATCATTACTACAGCCACTTGGCATAAACTACCTGGAAATGTTGGATGCATTCTATGGCCTAAAGTTATACTGTTCTGGAATATATCACCAGCATGTTAGACTACAGATTGACAATACCACCGTGGTGGCATATATTAACCATATGGGTGGAATCAAATCGACATCATGTGACAATCTGGATAATACAATTTGGCAATGGTGTATCCAGAGAAATATTTGGATATCAGCTACTTACCTACCAGGTAACCTAAATTCAGTGGCAGACACCAGGTCACGCAAATTCAATGAAAACATCGAATGGATGTTGGATATAAAAGTATTTGCTGAAATTGTAGCACGGTATGGAACACCAGATATCGATCTATTTGCATCTAGACTCAATCACCAGTTACCAAATTATGTTTCTTGGGAACCAGACCCTGGGGCATCAGCGATAGATGCTTTTTCGCTGCATTGGGGGAAATTGTTTTTCTATGCATTTCCTCCTTTTGTCTCATCAGTCGGGTATTATGCAAAATACAACAAGTCTGGTATTTTGGTAGTGCCCGATTGGCCTACTCAACCATGGTTCCCTGTGATACTCGACATGGTCTTAGAACCATGTATCATCATCCTGAAACGATCAGATTTGTTGGTTCATCCCGTAACTGGGGATAGCCATCCATGTCATAAAACGACAAACTTATTAATTTGTAGAGTCTAAAGAGACCTCAGCTGGAACTGGGACTGACGGACCGAACATTGAACATTATCTCAGCGGCTCACAGGCAGTCCACCAAAAAACAATATCTGGTATACATCAGGAAATGAGAGATATATTGTCACAGAAACAACATCACTTACAGCTCGATGAACATAACGTCTGTTCTGGAATTCCTGGCAGGCCTCCATTATGATGAGGGGCCCAGTTACAGTGCCATTAACTGTGCCAGAAGTGCCCGTTCAACATATCTATGGCGAGGATCAGAGCGTCATTCTGTTGGGACTCGCCCCCTGGTAACCAAACTTATGAGGGGAATTTTTAATATCAATCCCCCAAGAACCAGGTACTCTCAAATATGGGATGTGAGTATTGTCCTAACGTTGCTAAGGAACTGGTCTCCAGCAACAGCTCTGTCCCTGCAAAAGCTGACGCATAAAACAGTCATGCTGATGGCTTTGGTCACAGCACAAAGGGTACAGTCTTTACGTAAGTTAAGGCTGGACAATACGACTTGGATGTACCGATGGACCAAATCCTGGAGACAGCAGGATGGTCAAGGGAAAAAACGTTCCAACAATTCTACCATAAACCAGTGGTTAAACCTGGAACTTTTGCAGAATCAATTTTAAGTTCTGTAATATGATTTCACCCCATAAAATAGGGGCTATAGTTTGTTGTTAATAAATTTATCATGGATTTTCAATATCAGATTCATGTTTAAACATGTTAACACAATTCCTCTCTTAGTCAATTAAGGCAGATGTGATGCATGGACTCGTTTCCACGGCATGAAATCACAGAGCTTTGAAATCTTCACGTAGTCACTCACGTGACTCCAATGTAAAATAGTAAGATTAAACGAGAACTTACCAGTTCGAAGTTTGATCATTATTTTATGAGGAGTAACGTTGAGGGATTACGTGCCCTCCGCTCCCACCCTTGATCATAAAGTTCAACTGGTATCCTCTTCTCTAATCTTACTATGTTCAGTCATTTACTGTTATCTGTGGTTTCACACCGCTGCTTTGAAGAATGACACGCTTGCGCTCTGGCGGGTTCTTCACGTAATCCCTCAACGTTACTCCTCATAAAATAATGATCAAACTTCGAACTGGTAAGTTCTCGTTTAATCTTACTATTCAATTGTATTGTGTCAAGCAGAGATCAATTTCTCTGCATTTAACAATAGGTTTGGAAGGGATGATGGAGGGTATGTATTTGTGTTGTCCAAGTGGTCCAGTGCCGAGTGGAGAGCCAACAATGTCACATCCATTATTGATCTTCTGTGGTGAATTGAAGTGAATTGAAGTGAGTCCATGTCATTACCAAGGCATTAATTGATACTGTTCCCAACCAAACCCTCAAAGCACTTCATCACAAGAGACATGCCACTTGTCGGTAGTCACTGAGGCATATAACTTGCTCTTCTTTGGCATTGGTATTACGGGATCTTGGACAATTGTAATAAGAGGTTGAAGATGTCTGCAAGAGCTCCAGCCATTTAGTCCGCAGTGACCAGCGACACCATCAGGAGTGGATGCCTGCCGAGGGTTCACCCTCACCACACCACTAGGGGCGCTAAACGATTGGCAGCCCCGCCAACAGTCTATTTGTTTTTCGTCTTTTTTTTAATTTTTAGTGCATTTTATAAGTTTTGCGTAAATGTTCTCTGGTTTGTTTTATGTGGGGGGTGATCTTTTTTTTCAGTTCCTACCTTGAAAGGAGACACGATGTTTCCAGGTCGCATCTCGGGTCGCTCTGCGGCCTGTCATCGATGGAGCTGGAGGTCTCTTCAGACTGACCTTGGGCCCCATCCCAGGGCATGGACTTAATATCGGAGCTGCTCCCTTGCCAGGGATCGCTCCAACAGTGGCCTGCAGATTTACCATCAAGAGCTTGCAATCTCGGGAGAGGCTAATCGAGAGCTCCGACGTACGCAGAGGCTCGACCAGCCCCGACGCGGGGTTCGATCGACCAGCGCGGGGGGGAGCTGACATCCCCCTGATGCAGGAGCTGGATCGCCCTGACGTGGAAATCATCCCGTGAACGGAGGGCTCGAGGCCCCCGACCGAGAGCTAAGGGAAGCGATTGAACTTTGTTTTGCCTTCCATCACAGTGAGGAATGTGGGATCTCTGTGGTGGATGTTAATGTTAAAATGTGTTTTGTGTGTTCTGTTGCTTTTTATTTGTATGACTGACTTGGCAAATGAAATTCCTCGTATGTTGCAAAACATACTTGGCTAATAAAGTATTATTGTGATTGTGATTGTGAAGGGTCTTCAGATCCTTCTGAAGATCCTCCTGTACCTATATCTTCCCCCCTTACATCCATCCAGGGATTCTAGCGGTCCTTCACGTGGTCCGCCCTGTTTCGATTAATGCAATCAACTCGACGTGCACAAACAGAAGATCAAATAGAACAAGTTGTCCTGCAACTTTAGATTGTGCACGCCACATGAAAGAAGAAACAGAAGCAGTCCTTCCAGGTGAGACAAATGCACCTCCTCTAACCATTAACTCCCCTTCCCATTCATATACTGGCCTTGTTGACCTGGGCCGCCACCATGCCAGAGTAAGACCACACGCAAACTGGAAGAGCAGTACCTCTCTTTCCAATTGGATATCTTGCAGCTTTATGTTTACTTTAGTTTATTATTGCAAGTGTACAGAAGTGCAGTGAAAAGCTTTTTGTTGCGGGCTATCCAGTAAAAAAAAACTCTATACATGATTACAAGCAAGCTGTCCACAGTGTAAAGGTAAAGCTTGAAGGGTACAACATTTTGTGCACGACAAGGTCTGATAGAAGATTGAGGGGGGATCTTATAGAAACTTACAAAATTCTTAAGGGGTTGGACACGCTAGATGCAGGAAGATTATTCCCGATGTTGGGGAAGTCCAGAACAAGGGGTCACAGTTTAAGGATAAGGGGGAAATCTTTTAGGACCAAAGATGAGGAAAACATTTTTCACACAGAGAGTGGTGAATCTCTGGAATTCTCTGCCACAGAAGGTAGTTGAGGCCAGTTCATTGGTTATATTTAAGAGGGAGTTAGATGTGGCCCATGTGTCTATAGAGATCAGGGGGTATGGAGAGAAGGCAGGTACAGGATACTGAGTTGGATGATCAGCCATGATCATATTGAATGGCGGTGCAGGCTCGAAGGGCCGAATGGCCTACTCCTACACCTATTTTCTATGTTTATATGATAAAATATAGTTCAAAGGTCTCCAATGAGGTAGATGGGAGGTCAGGATGGCACTTTAGTTGGCGAGAAGACGATTCAGTTGCTTGATAGCAGCTGGGAAGAAACTATCCCTGAATCTGGAGTAAAGTGTTTTCAAACTTCTGTGCCTCTTGCCTGATGGGAAAGGGGGTAGTGACCAGGCGAGACTAGTTTTTGATTGTGCTGGTGGCCTTGTCAAGGCAATGTGAAGTGTAGATGGAGTCAATGTTGGTTTGCGTGATGATCTAGGCTATGTCCACAACTCTCTGAATTTTCTTGTGGTCAAGAATGGTGCTGTTCCCAAACTAGGCTATGATGCATCCCAATAAAATGGTTTCTATGGGGCATCTGTAGAAGCTGGTAAGTGATGTTGGGACATGCTGAACTTCCTCAGCCTTCTAAGGAAGTAGACAAAATGTGTAATAAAGAAGTACAGATGCTAGTTTACATCGAAGATAGGCTCAAAATGATGGAGTAACTCAGTAGGTCAGGCAGTCTGAAGAATGGTCTTGACCCGAAACGTCATCTATTCCTTTTCTCCGGAGATGCTGCCTGATCCATTTAGTTACACCAGCATGTTGAGTCTATCTCAGTAAGCAGATATGCTGGTGTGCTTTCCCTGCCCGAGCTTCGATGTGGTTGGTTAAGGAAGGATTTATAGTGATCTTTATTCCTTGGAACTTTAAACTTTTGATGAACTCTACTTCAGTGCCTTTAATGTATACTGGTGTGTGTGTGTACCTCATTGCTTTCTGAAGTAAAACATAATCTTGCTGACATTGAAGGAAGGTTTTTTGTTATGGCACCAGGTTGCAAGGTTCTCATTCTCCTTCTTGAACTGGGGGGGGGGGGGGGGGGGGGGGGGGGGGGGGGGGGGGGTTGTGCTGAGAATACATCATCTCAGACATGAGTCTGAAGAAGAGTCTCGACCCGAAACATCACCATTCCTCCTCTCCAGAGAAGCGGCCTGTCCCGCTGAGTTATTCCAGCATTTTGTGTCTATCTTCAAAAGGTCACATATCCATGTCCTCCTGAGATGCTGCCAGACCTGCTGGGTTACTCCAGTACTCAGTCACTTTTTTTTGTACACCAGCACCTGCAGTTCCTTGAGTCTCGAAGGATCTTCAGATGCTGGTCTCGGACACTGAGATCACAGTGTCATGGGGGATGTGGGGAATCGTGAAGGCCCTTTGTTCTTCCCTTTGATGCAAACATAGAAGACATTGAGCTCATCCAGAAGTGATCTTTCTATGTCACCCGACCTACTTAGTGTCACCTTGTAGGACGTGATGATGTCCAAGTCCTGCCAGACCTGTTGAGCATCCACCTCATCAACCGCCCTGAACATTTATGCTCACCACCAACTGCGCTTAATAACAATTGAAAATTGACAATAGACTATAGATGCAGGAGGAGGCCATTCGCCACTCGAGCCATCCGGGGCCTTGTCATGTTATCATGGCTGATCATCCCAATCAGTAACTGCCTTCTCCCCATATCCCCTGACTCTGCTATTTTTTAAGAACCCTATCTAGCTCTCTCTTGAAAGCATCCAGAGAACCTGCCTCCACTGCCTTCTGAGGCAGAGAATTCCACAGACTCACCACTCTCTGTGTGAAAAAGTGTTTCCTTGTCTCCGTTCTAAATGGCTTACCCCTTATTCTTAAACTGTGGCCCCTGGTTCTGGACTCCCCCAACATTGGGAACATGTTTCCTGCCTCTAGCGTGTCCAAACCCTTAACAATCTTATATGTTTCAATGAGAACCCCTCTCATCCTTCTAAACTCCAGTGTACAAGCCCAGCTGCTCCATTCTCTCAGCATATGACAGTCCTGCCATCCCGGGAATTAACTTTGTAAACCTACGCTGCACTCCCTCATTAGCAAGAATGTCCTTCCTCAAATTAGGGGACCAAAACTGCACACAATACTCCAGGTGTGGTCTCACTAGGGCTCTGTGCAACTGCAGAAGGACCTCTTTTGCTCCTATATTCGAGTCCTCTTGTTATAAATAGACAATAGACAATAGGTGCAGGAGTAGGCCATTCGGCCCTTCGAGCCAGCACCGCCATTCAATGTCATCATGGCCAATCAGTACCCGTTCCTGCCTGTTTCCCCCATATCCCCCATATCCCCTGACTCCGCTTTAAGAGCCCTATCCAGCTCTCTCTTGAAAGCATCCAGAGAATCTGCCTCCACCGCCCTCTGAGGCAGAGAATTCCACACACTCACAACTCATTGTGAAAAAAAAGTGTTTTCTCGTCTTCGGTTCAGACTGGCCAGGGTGTCAGCTTGGCCCAATGGCAAGTGGGCCCCTGATGAAGTGGGCCCCCTTTGTCTCCTGGCAACCCATATTTTTAGACCCAGTCTGCTACTGAACTGTGGTCCCTGGTTCTGGACTCCCCCAACATCGGGAGCATGCTTCCTGCCTCCAGCGTGTCCAGACCCTTAACAATCTTATATGTTTCAATAAGATCCCTTCTCATCCTTCTAAACTCCAGAGTACAAGCCCAGCTGCTTCATTCTCTCCGCCTTTTTCACTGCCTGCTGTACCTGCATGCTTACTTTCATAGACCCACTAGGCACTGCCTGCCATTCTGAAAGAGACCCGTTAATCCCTACTCTTTGTTTCCTGTCTGCCAACCACTTCTCTATTCATGTCAGCACTCTACCCCCAATACCATGTGCCCTATTTTTGCCCACTAATCTCCTTTGTGGGACCTTATCAAATGCTTTCTGAAAGTCCAGGTATACTACATCCACTGGCTCTCCCTCATTCATTATCCTAGTTACATCTTCAAAAATATTCCAGAAGATTTAGTCAAGAACTCGGACCTTTACTTTACTGAGACAAAGGGGGCCCACTTCATCAGGGGCCCACTTTACTGTTACTACTATCCAAATGTTCAGCTATCTCATCTTTTATAATTGACTCCAGCATCTTCCCCACCACCGATGTCAGGCTAACTGGTTTATAATTCCAATGTTTTCTCTCTCCCACCTTTCTTAAAAAAATGGATAACATTAGCTACCAATCCACAGGAACTGATCCTGAGTCTATAGAAAACTGGAAAATGATCACCAACGCATCCACGATTTCTATAGCCACGTCCTTATGTACCCTGGGATGCAGACCTTGGGGAATTTATCAGCCTTCAGTCCCATCAGTCTATCCAACACAATTTCCTGCCTAATGTGGATTTATTTCAGTTCCCCTCCGTCACCCTCGGTCCACTTGGCCACTTTTATATCAGGAAGATTGTTTGGGCCCTCCTTAGTGAAGACAGATCCAAAGTAACCTGTTCAACTCATGGCAGATGCCATTTGCCAGGCCTTGTTCCCCATAATAAATTCACCTTTTTCGGTCTTCAAGGGTCCAACTTTGGTCTTAACTAATTTTTCTTTCCTCTCCACATACCTAAAGAAGGCTTTTACTATCCTGCTTTATATTCTTGGCTAGCTTACCTTCGTACCTCATCATCTTTTCTTCCCGTATTGTCTTTTTTTTGTTATTTACTGTTCTTTAAACATTACCCAATCCTCTTGCTTCTCACTCATCTTTGCTACGTTTACTTCTTCACTTTAATTTTCATCCTGTCCCTGACGTCCCTTGTCATCCATGGTTGTCCCTTTTTTCCCCCTTGAAATCTTTCTTTCTCCTCCTAGGAATGAACTGATTCTGCACCTTCTGTCTGTTATTCCTAGAAATTCCTGCCATCTTTGTTCCACTGTCATCCCTACTCGCGCATCTTTCCAGTCAACTTTGGCCAGCTCCAGTCCTCATGGCCCCATAGTCCCCTTTATTCAAACTGTAACACTGACACGTTCCGATCACCCTTCTCCCTCTCCAATTGTAGATTAAACCTGACATGTTATGCAGATAAGATATTGCAGATAACTGCAACTCTTTCTCTGCAGGTTATGAGATGCACTACAATTATTCAAAACCCATATACTGACAATTCTCTTCCATCATAGATTAATTTAACTGGTGCATTGATACCTGCAGATTCCCCTCCAGGTTGCATGCCATTCCAATTTGTAAATATGTATCTCTGTCCCATGGACTATAGCGACTTACTTATTACATTCATTCAGTGCCTATGCAGGATAATTTCTGGATTTGAGTGCCCTATTTTGTTACTACCAGCGAGAAGGAGGTACAGGAGCCTAAAGACCATGACCTCCAGCTTCAAGACCAGCTTCTTCCCTGCAACCATCAGTTCTTGAGCACTAAACAACACTAACCTCAGCAACTATGATATTCTGTTGACTGCCCACAGAGAGTAGTTGAGGCCGAGTTCAGTTCAACATGTGGCTATATTTAAGAGAAGAGAGGGATTAGATGTGGCCCTTGTGGCTAAAGGGATCAGAGGGTTATGGGAGAGAAGGCGGGGTACGGGATACTGAGTTGGATGATCAGCCATGATCATATTGAATGGCGGTGTAGGCTCTTGCACCTATTTTATATGTTCCTATGACTATGTCTTTGGTTTCGTTGCGGACTTGGATCTTTTCATTATTTTGGTTATGTAGTGATGCTGTTTTTGATGGTTATATATATCAGCGTGCTGTTGCATTTATCGGCCTGTTAAACTGCAGGAAGTAAGAATGTAATTGTTCCGTTGTCGGTATCATGCCAATTATACCGTCTTGACCCTTGAACCTCGGTCGGGGGTCGTGCAAGGAAACGGCGACCAGGAGAAATACCTTTAGTTGGTGACCTTAATGAATGGGAACGCGTTGAAGGGACCACTGACGTGCTCTTGCTCATTTTCTCCATTTTTTTAATGTCCTCAGTTCTCTGGCATGACATTTGAAACCAATGAGAGATAAACCGAAGTGTCCAATGTTTACAGGTCCCTTCAAATACTTGTGATTGCAAGGAAAAATAAAAAAAAACGCTGGACGCACTTAGCAGATCGAGCAGTAGCTATGCTGCCAGACTGAGACTTCTGAACTTGGTATAATCACCGAGGTGGCAAGGACTAATGTTGAAAATATAACGGGGAGATCACAAGAAGATACGAGATAATGTCATGGGGAATGTTTGAGGCAAAGTGCAACCAGGATGGCAAGCATGGACAGAAGAACTGTGAATACGAGAACGTAGGAACAAAAATACAACAGATGCTTGTTTATAACAAAGATCGATAGAAAGTGCTGGAGGAACTCGGCGGGTCAGGCAGCATTTCTGAAAGAAAAGGGCAGGTGACAGACATTCCGATGCGGGATTCTTCAATCTGAAGTAGGGTCTCGGCCCGAAACGTCACCTATTCCTTTTCTCCAGAGATGTTGCCTGGCCCGCTGAGTTACTCCAGCACTTTGTGTCTAACTGTGAATGTGATCTTATTGCTGTTGCTTCCAAAGCAAGCGAGAACTTGCACGACAGCCAGTATCAACTGCATGACTTCAATGTTGCAACTTATTTATTTGAAGGTGCTCCGTCTGCAGGACTGGTCGTAAAAACCACTCCTGTTCCACCTCTCTCTGGGCAAATGTATTTCACAAATCAATGTTGCAGATAAAGGTGGGCAGACCACAAACCGGGGCACCTCGCATTCCATTCTAACCTGCATTGTGATCAGAGATCAGAGCTAGTCCATCCGAATAGTTTTACCGCGGCAGCATGTCGCTACGTTGTCTAGTTACCATCTGGTGGATTTTCCTTGGTAAGAAGTACTGTATGGAAACAACCACTTTCCCGTCTTTCCTTGTCCATGTAGCTCCAAATGGTTTTTTAATTTACAGCTGGATATTCTGCCAATGATTTGCAACAGCCGCAGATGTCGATCACGAAGCCTGTGGCCACAACCGTGAAGATACAGTGTTTGGCAAAGGGTCTCGATGACTATCCATTGGTATCAACAACGCAGCGACCCAGGCGCGCCAGAAGGATCCTGCGCTATAGCAAAGGGAAATCTGTAGCTGCTGGATCAGGGAATACCCCGCCAAATTCTCAGCCGCGAGGGAGTGACCTCAACTTTCTCTCTTGTGATTGATATGACACCGACCTGTCCTGCTAGTGCCGCCACCTATTACTTCGTGCCGGATGGGTCTCACAGTGTGATGGCAATGAAGAGTGGTGTTCCGATACAAAAACTTCCTAGGCCGAGTCCTATCTGGCAAGTGCTTCCCGACTGGCTCGCGTGCGAGCATTGGGAACTCGCGGTTTATTGCCAGGGGGAGCGTTCCCAGTCTAGAAGTGGGATCGGCTCTGTTATTGCATTTACCGATACTTTGACACTCAGACTGTAGCGCTTGTTTGCGCCCCACGCACCACGCGCGTGGAGGGCGAGAGACTTCCGCGACAGTGAAATTTATCTCTGAGCTGGAATAGGAAACGACATCGCACCAAATGGAAGCGGCAATTCCTGGTGCAGGACTGTGAAGAAGGGGGCGGGTGGTGAGACCAGTAGCCAGCAGCATCTCAGTCCGCCTGGAGTGGACTCGATGGCACCAACTCCCTGAACAAATAGGCGGCCTTGGCTGTCCCTTTTGGTTGATCTACTTTCTCTGTCAGTGGTTAGCATTTTTAACGACCTTTTAATCAGCCTTTCACTGGTACCCACCAGCTGTGTGACCCCATTTCGATTAACACATGTGGCTCTTTTCTCCTGCGATGGTATATCGACGGCTCAAATATTGACGCAGTCCTCAATTTAACGGATCACCTAAAGGTCCAACGAAAACCTGCCATTTTCTGTGAAGTGGGAAGAATAGTTTGAATGAAGCCGTTCAGGACAGTGGTCCGCAGAGGCCGGTGGGAAGGGCTGCAGCGGCTTTTGTATTAAGACTGCATACGAATAAAGAGAGATGTGGCGGAGGAAACGATTTCAATGATAGTAAATATTGAAGAAAAATTCGTGACCATGTCTGCTAACGGACTAGATATCCGACTGGATGATGTAGTCCCTAGAGGTGCTAATCGCTATACCCTACAGTGCCCTACATGTAGAAATATTCGGCATTAGTAATGGGCTTATGTCAACAGGTAGGTTCGGGCGTGAAGGGCATCCTGAAGCAAGGTGGGTATCGACCCGACAAAGATCTTCGACAGTTTCCTCGCTCCATCGATGCTGCTCACTGCGAGTTTCCCGAGCAGGGTTGGGGTGGCCTGGGGATTTTTCCAGCAACTGAGAGGTTCCTTCTAAACAGCTATATTAATTACAGAGAGTGCGGGAGGGCTGCAGCCAAGGGTTGGTAATGCTCGCTTTTTGCAAGAGTAGAACAGAACTCGGGCCCGTACTGAGACGCAGGACGATAAATCGGTTCTCGTGACCTGAAACGTCACCCATCTCTTCTAGCCCAGAGATGCAAAAGCCAATGTCCCGATGAGGTTACTCCAGAATGTCATGCGTCTATCTTAGGTTTAAACCAAGCAGATGCATTCCTGTCATACACCTACTAACATTTATTGTGAATTTGTACGAAGCCAGATTTGCTCGAGATAGATAGAACAAAGTGTGGAGTACTCAGCGGGTTCAGGCAGGATATAGGAAAGGAAAAGGGAGAGGTGACGTTTCGGGTCGGGGCCCCCTTCATTAAGGGACTAGGCTGCTCGAGAACAGCTGAAACGGGAGGGACCGCGAGTCTCCGCCATAAAACATTAAATATAACGATGCGAGGAAATTAAAAATAGACAATTCAGTAGCAGCCGAAAGCAAGGATAAACAGTAACTGTGGACAGAAATAGAGTTAATGTACAATGAGGTGCTTCTTCGAATTAAAAAAGTTAAACTCTGTTCTCTATCCCGCCGTTTTGTAGTTTAAGACACGAGGGCGAACAGAGAACGCGAGTGTCGTTCGTGTACCATCAAGAATCAAAGCCGCGTTATGGAACTCACCACTGTTGCAGAGCTGTTAATAGTTCTGTAGAGAGAGACGGTAAATCGAGATCCGAGATGAGTCTGCGTACAAGCCTGGATTGTGTGGCTGCTGCTTGGCTAGTCTTTCTGGCAGCTGACTGAATTACAAACGGTTGAGGCTATGTTTTTGCTAACGACGCCCTGTTGTCGGTGGAAAGGGCACGCTAATGGTGGGTTGCCCTAAGTGGACGGGATAGCCGAGGTGTAGTTAAGCTTTTGGGCAGCGGTGGTCTTCCGCCACGTTTCAGATCCAACAACTGTTGTAGAGATCACACCCGAAAACGATTTAACACCCGGCGTTCAAAACATAAACGCTGTAGAAGTTCGTTATTACATTGCATTGAAATCCCCGGCAGGAAGATTTAACGATCTTCTACAAAATTGGGTTGTCGTTGAGACTAACTGGGCTTCTTGACGGCGAACAAACTGTGGATTGCGGATGTCCGAAGTCTTGCGACTCCTTGTGATCGCCAACAAGTGCTCGTTATGTTCCACGTAGCCGCTTGTAACACAAGGTAGCCCCGTGTGATAAGCTTGACACAGGTTGTCAGTGTGAAGTCTGGGGTTGCAACACCCCAGAGAGAGGTTGGTTGAGCAGTGATAAGGAAAAAAAAAAACAGGGCCCGGTCTTCAGGCCAGAGGTTGTATCGGATTACCAGTGCGTAAGTCTAAGTGTAGCTTCGCCCCGGTTTCAGAAATTGAAGTTCCTTTCTTTTAGCTGGAAAGTCACAGATTTTGCTGCTACCCAACGATAGGAACCGTTTGTAATTCGATCCGAGAGTTATAGCTTTGTGAACACTGCATGGCACTAGTTATTAATTGAAAATGCCAGACTAGTAAAAGATGTGGAGAAATGCCTCCCCTGGGATCCAGGGGAAATTACGGGAATTTGGACTGAAGGGGCGGGTAATGGACGGTATTTTTTCAAATTGGAAGCCGTGATGATAAGTGCCGTGGACCTTTGGTTTTTTTGGGTGGATATGAATTAGCGCGTTAGCTGCCCGACCACCAAGGTCGCTTCGTGTGCTGCAGAAAATAGGGGTGCGGATTATTCTCTGTTATACAAACGACATCCACCATTCATCAGATGTGCAAAGGACTGCGCTAAATGCAATTTAATACTGGATCAAAAATGAAGAATAATATATCTGGGGGAATATTAACGGCTAGGACAAAAGCAACCGAGTGATGGGAACCAGTGAATGTATTGAGGAATCGTAGGGTGGCCACGCGCCCAGTTGTTGCAACTGTCTAGGGGGCCCCCTATAACCAGCAAAGCGGGGTTATTTAAGTAGTAGTAGGAAGACACCAAGGTGCCTTCATTCACGCGGGGTACGAGATATAAAAGCAGAGAGCTACTGATACGTGGCATATCAAGAGACTAGTTAAGACACCGCTGGAATTATTGTGCATGTTTCGGTCGACGGCATGGACAACACACGTTGCTCAGGAAGGGAGCGCAAGAGTAGAGGTGTAGCTGGGGACTGAAAGCCGGAGTTACAGAACGGCGAGGAAAATGCAAAGAGGCGAACAGTATGGTGGAAGCAAGACACGTGGGAGTATGAGAGACCGTATTGATGCCCCCGGGGGACTGTTTGACGATCGACCCAAAAATGTAGGTGGAACATTGGCAGCGTAGGTAAACCAGTGCCAACAATAGGAGTGCATTATTCAGCATTAATAAAGGGGTGAAGGCTTATATGAAGGAAAAAGTGGGTCACTTACAACTGTGTGGTTCGAAATCTGGAATGCACAGCCCTGAAGAGGAGGGTTCGTGGGCGGAAGGGCCCTCGTTGTCAGGACAGAAGAAGTGATATTAGGTGAGCATGAAACATGCGCGCCACAGTGCTCGGCAAATCGGTAATAGCATAGATATCTAAAGGCGGTCTTAAATCGCCCCCCCCCCCCGATACTCACAAGTCCACTGTAGGAATTGAGGACACGGACAGTCAGGTGTTACATCCCTTTCCACAAGCCCTTTAAAACCGCCCAATCTCCTGCGCTCCCAGAACTTGTGCACAGCAGCTTGCCTGTTAATCTAAGACCCTTGCTACATAATTGTAAAGTAGTCGTCATTATGTTATATTCTTTTGCCAATAGCCTGACTCCTCGTCAAGAGTTGTCAGCGGCACGGTTGTTAAATTTCGAACGGTGTTCTCCCATCTGCAGCCGATGGATTTTCAGTGGCGAATATTGGAATTTCTAATCCATAATTGCTATTTTTACATCAGATTGTACCACCCAGAGCTTCGGAATAAATCAACGTCTTTTCCAGCCCAGGTCAGCCTACGGAGGTGAAAAGCAAAATAGCAAGTCCGTTGCGTCTGATGATTACCGACTTCTTCCACGAGGTGAGCAAGGGCGAGTGGAAACAAATCGGTGGCCAAGGAGCAGGTGGCGAAAGTCTGCGACGGGATGCGGTGGCCGAAGAGGTCGAGGATCGGATCGGTGACGAAAAAATGGGGACCAACACGTATTCGCAGATGAGCCCGACTCGTTGTCCACCAGAGCCTACAATGGGTAGTCGGAGGAAACAATTTCTTGCCAACGCGAAACATGACATCGACCCTCCCCCGTCGCAGAATGATCGATAAAAGGCCAGGCAAAATAAGGGTACGCAGCCTCCGCGACCGCAGCAATGTTGGCATGAAAGACTTGACAAAATACAATTAATCACCAGCTCTACCAAATTAAACTTTAGAACAGCTTCCTCCAAGTGCAGCCCTTTACCCCCACCCCCCATCCCCCCCCCCAACCCCGCGCTCCCAAATAGAGCAGCGAGATAATAACAATAAATAGCTGCTGTCCCCAACGAATGCTCAAGCGGATAATCCGGAATGAAGTTCCCGCCAGAGCAGCACTCCTTTCATCCGAACCTCTTTTCCCATTCGCGAACGTTGCGTCGGTCATCTAATAATAACCCCCCAATACCCCCCATTCATTAATATAATAATAATAATAATAATATACTTTTATTGTCATGGCACCTAAGTGGCGCAAACGACGAGATTGGGTTTGCAGCTTCCATCCGACGTCCTAACATAAATAACTAAGTACAATTTGGGATTTAGATTACCCGAGACGAAGAAAGAAACAAGGTTGTAAAAAGAAACAGTTAAAACAGTAAAAAACACAGTTTCACAACAGACTTAAAGTGGCAGATGTGTCTGTGCGACGTAGGCATCAGAGGGAGGAGACGGTCCCGGGGTGATGGGGGGGCACTCAGCAGGCCGGTCAGGAGCCGATATTAGCTATGGGCAATGAAGTGTCCTGTTACCACACGTCCTGGAGGTTCGGGCGGTCCGGAGAAGGGCATTGTAACGTCTGCTTGACAAGGCCTTGTAACCCAATACTCACAACATAATTCTGGTGGGGGTTACACTCTTGTTATTTCTAATTTATATAAACCACGACAAGTATTTTCTATATATAAGTATATACCAATACCATCTACCAATAATACTCTTTTTGGTTTTGTAACTACGTCGCAATATGATATCGTACGTCAACAGATTGTTGTAGTTTTTTCCGGTTTCATGCTATATCTGTTGAATTTAGACAGATCTAGGATTCGGTCTAGTGTTACAAATGCACAGAGAAGATACCTCACAAGTGAAAGTAAGAGCGGAAATATGGCAACCTTTCACTGGAGAGTCATTTAATTTCGCAGTCGCTCAATAGTAACAACGGCAGGAGAAGGGCCGGGGGGGGAAAGATGGGACCACAAAACCGTCTAACCAATTAGGGCGGCAGGATGGTGGAATTGGCTGCACTTAGAGAGCCACAAACGCGGGTTCGGAGCTGACTAGGGGAGTTGTCTGCAACGAGTTGTACGTTATCCTTGTGGGTTTTTTATCCGGGTGCTCCGGTTTCCTCACCCCTCACACTCACTACCAAAGATAGTCCAGGTTTTCTTGGTTTACTTCGGCATCGGTGAACAAACATGTACATTCCCCTGGTGATATAGGATAAGTGATCGTGGGCGGCGGGGGACTCGGTCGGCCGCACAAATACTCACGATCAGCTGATAAGGTTATTGGCTGCAACCTTCACCATTGACATAACTGTACTACTGCAAGGAGGAGGCGCGAGCGGATAAGAATCGTCGCTGACCCCTCTTGCCGTTCTGGCCCACAACCCCCTCCTTTGAATAACCTTCCATTCTTGCAGGCGACTCGGAGTCAAAGCTGCACACAGGCACACATTAAACACAGTTTTTTTCCCGAGTTAGTAGCTCTACTCATAACCCAAAAAATAGCAGCCTCGTTGCTTTATTTATTTAATTAATGTTTCATCGATAATGTTATTATCATGTGTAAGTTTTATATGTATTCTATATGTCACTGGATGTCAGGTTGTCACTTGCGGCGGCGACACCAAGGTAAATTCCTGTATATGAATATCTATAGAAGTTCGAACAAACGCACCCATTTCTGCGGGACGGGTTTGAAATATAATTCGTTTTAACTTTAAAGCGTAAATGCGACCAATCCTTGGAATTGTCGATATTTCTAATGACATGTTTCTGTATTCTTTAACCCATTTAGAGGCGCCAGGGATGGTAAGCAGTGGGTTCCCACTGCCCCGCCGATTAGTACCAGGAAAATCAGGGAACAACGGAAGACGGTAAATACTGCTTTTAAAGCAAAACCAGTGGTCCGCGTATTATGGCAGGCGTAAATGGTCTGGTACCGTGGTGACACTACAGCTTAACTGTAAAAATGGGCTGCTTCCCGCGAGTCACAGGATTACCAGACAGGAAATAAATCAAACTAGTTGACCTTCTGACGGGACGGGGCCGGTTTCATGTAATGTCCTTAGAAAGAGCAAGGGTGAGGTGCAAATGTCTCTAATTCCGGCATGACCCCAACTCTGTCAAATGAAGCGGCTTAAGATAGGTCATCCAAGATATCCGATTTGTGGACAGGAAATGAAAGAAACGACCCAATTATTGTAACAGGTTGCCCAGAAGAAACAGCATTAGAATGGACGCTACGGACACAAATAAAATGGTCTTTGACATTTTAAAAGATAAATCCGCAGTGTAACACAGTTAGCAACGTAGAAACACAGAAAATGGGAGATACACAGAGTTAATGCAAGATCAAACTATCCAAAAGGCGCACACAGTGTTGAAGAAATGAAGAAAATGAAATGAAGGAAATAATAGTTATATGTCTTTACGACCCGCCCCCTTCTGTGCAACGTACAAGAGCGAGGACGATGAAAAGGAATGAAATAGATGAGCAATATGGAGAGAGGGTAATTGAAAAGGAAATTAGAAAGAAACGCCCAACATTAAGTTAACCAGAAATGTAAAAGAAAATAAAGAGTTTGCAGACACCATATGAACGACGAAGCTACCAAGCCACTGTAGATATATCATTGGGTAACAGAAACAAGCACTCACCCCGTAGAGCACTGTCAATAAGGGGCACATCTTCAAGGTGTTCAAGGTCAGTTATTGTCACATGTATAAATAAGGTACACGTGCATTCGTAATGACCATAAGGGGCACCTCGTGATACAACTTCACCAAGAAAACATCAAAGTTGAACAATATTTTTAAATCGCTTTGCCAACGTACGCTACAAAAATGTAAATTTGTGAAAATCAACACCGAGAGAATCACATAGAAATGAACCAGTTTAAAGACATAAGTTATTAAATAATGGAATTGGGAGTCTGTTGGCTCCGTGGCTTTAATGCGCAGGTTTAACGTTGGGAAAGATGGCAGGACAAAACATGACATTACTGTGACATTGTATCAGTAAAGGACATTTTCTATTTAAGAGTCACTAAATGTAATTTTAAAAAAAGTAAACACGAACACGAGCATGAACTCGTTGGGTATACGTTCCTGTGATTTTGCTGTACAATACGTCCATATTCAGAAAACACTCAAAACCATCATTGAATATGATAGGTGAAATTAATTTTGAGCATGCTGTTCGCCTCTTGTCCAGCCAAAGCAGGTACAACGTTACAGAATTCAACATTACATCCATCTGGAATAAAAAATATGCCAAAATTGAGTCACTGATTATGGGAGGTTGACATGCTGGAGACATTTGCCCACGCTTTGGCTAAGCTTATTTTTGTACCATTGGCGGTATCTGCGCATTCGCTTCGAAAAAAACACCAACATACCTATCGTAAATACTTAGAATCATAAGTTCTGCGAATAAACCGGAAAGTACGATTTTACATTTCCCATGTCCACCTAGGAATATCGGCGAAGCTCACTGCAGGGCGTGACATTGAACACCGTGTAAAGCGCGGCATCATCTCGTGCATACTTCTACCAAGATGGAATAATGAGGGCACCGAAGAAGCAGTGTAACTCGTATTTTGTTAAATTTTGTACATTGTACATTTTGATAATGTCTTCCATTCATGTAAGCTTCCGTCTTATGTACTCGTTGCGCTACAAAGCGATGTACATCTGTTGCAAAAATGGTTGGCTTGTAAGAGGTAATGAAGGCCGCGTGTTGAAGCTAGAACGGTGATTACAGAGCAAAATACAGAGAACGGAGCAGCGTTAATCTAATGCCAGAGAGACTGTTGTGGGGGTGGGGGTGCCGGTTTGTTGTTTCATCAAATCACTGGTATTGCTGAATCTTTTGCTAACATTTCAACGCATTTGAAAGCATGTTCATTCTAGGAAACGGACCATAAACGAGTTAGTAAGATTACTTTGAATTTTTAATGCGTTGATCGTGACCGGTGAGTGTTTATTCCGAATAAAACAAACGGAAAATACAGGATGTGGTCAGCCCAATTATTCCATTGGGAATTAGCCGCTAACTTGTGTTAGACCCTGAAAACCAGGATCGGTAATCAGGGCAGGTGGACCCGTCTCTGAGAATAGAGGCCACGAGGCAAGGCAAAAATGATTCACCACCAGCGCCGACCACCATACGGGCGTCCGACATAAGGGAGCTCTCTGTTACCACAGATAAATTGCGGAGCATGGGTATGCTGACTATAAATCTCCGCCCACAAACACCACCACCGGCAACCCTTTCACCGCATGCGTCATAATAGAGTAATATCATAACTCGCACTGAAACTATTCAAAATCTATGCTTCCACCGACCACTCCGAGAGAACTACAAAATCACCACTCACTCGAGACTTAATGTGCGACAAGCCAGTTATTTTTAAAGTGGGCCACCTAGTTCTAGAGTTTCCAAGAGAAGAGAAAAAAACTCTACTATCCACCGTAAGGTCCTCGGTTTATTGTATTTTCAAATCAAGTCTCGCTCACTCTTCTAAAGTAACGCGGATACCACCTTAACATGTTTTCTGAACGGCTTCAGACACTTCGCCCAATTGTGTTAAAGTACGTCACATTTATTTCCTGATCCGTGAGTTTGCCCAGCAATTTTGCATTTTTTGTGTATCCTGTAAACCAGCATCTGCAGTTCTTTGTTTCGTCAGCAAAGTATCAAACAATGGACCGTAAATTCTAGGGGTCCAAAGAGAACAAGAGCGTGCATGGTCACGGCCCTTGTCACCAAAACTTCCACCAACACGAACAAGAAGCCAACAAAACGCGCAAGACGCATGGCAAGCGAATGCCGATGAGGGTGTACAGGGTGGCAGTACAATTTCTAATCTTGCAATGTGGACTCGTGAGAAGAAGAAAGAACATTACCCATTGACATAATTTCCAATTTTCTCGAGTTTTCAAAAATAAATAGATAGTGCCCCGCTCAAGTAAATCTCTGGCCGGTTGGTTTGCAAGAAATGGTCAAAAAAAGTTGCTTAAAAACAAACAATGCCGAAGCAACCTTTTAAAATTGGAAAACCAGGGAAATGCAACGTTGGGGCAATGGAGCAATCACAAAGTGCGGAGTAATTCAGGGGGTCAGGTAGGACGGTTGCGTCAGGTACTCGGACGTTACAACATGGAAGCGCCAAGTTATTGAAATAATGTTTATATGTACTGCACGACATTGAGGGTTCCAACCAATCCCTGTCCAAAGGTACTATTATTTACTACTGGCTTTGAAACATGAGCGAAGGACCTTGTGGTAGTGGCAAGCAGAAGTATAGATTGATAACGTCCTTTTTTACAAATTGAAAAATGGGATCAATTGAAATTGGCTGCATCGAACGCAAAACACTCTCCGGGAAGGGCAAGAACTTGAACGGATTAAGGTTATAATATTTATTAATTTCATGGCCAGTGGCCGCACAAAAAACTAATTGCAACAACTCAGGCCGAATCCCTTTAACACGGACAGATATCAGTGAATAAATAAACCTTATAGTGCTGGAAGTCTGAGAGTAAAAACAAATGCTGAAACAGCGCATCATTTTGCAAAGTTACACCAGAAATTACTACATAAGAGTTTTTGACTAGTCTCGCACTTCAATGTGCTGAGCCATAGGCTAATCCAGAAATGGGAAACAAAGCTGTACACTCCCTGATTGTTCTTTTACGTTGAACCGAAATCTAAATCGACCAGGTCCGCCGAGGAATGGGGACGTTTGTCTGGGTTGTAGTTGATGAATTCAATAAGAGGGAACGCAGGGGTTGGTAATAAAAGCCTCTACATTTTCAACATGAGGGATAGATTATTAAGGCATGTGGACGTTGCAAGGGCTGGATTAGGGATAGTCAGCATGGTTTTGGTACGTG